>NW_022631073.1:6596532-7065014 GCF_010015895.1 Lontra canadensis | reverse complement strand
TGTGGGACTCGATCCCAGGACCCCGGGATCATGACCTGAGCTGAAGGCAGAGGCTTTAACCCACTGAGCCACCCAGGTGCCCCTATATGCTACTTCTTTATCCATGTATCTATCGATGGACATTTGGGCTGCTTCCATACTCCATACCTTGGCTATTGTAGATAATGTTGCAGTAGACAATAGGTGTGGGTGTATCTTTTCAAATTAGTGTTCTTGTATTCTTCTGGTAAATACCCAGTAGTGGAATTACTGGATCATAGGGTATTTCAGTTCTTAAATTTCTGAGGAACCTCCCCACTGTCTTCCACAGTGGCCATGCCTGTTTGCCTTCCCATCACCAACAGCGCACAGGGTTTCTTTTTCTCCACATCCTTGCCAACACTTGTTTTTGAGTTTTGTTTTTTTTTTTAAGCTGTTCTGACAGGTGTGAGGTGATAACTCATTGTGGTTTTGATGTGCATTTCCGCAGTGAGCAATATGGAGCATCTTTTCATGTGTCTGTTGAGCATCTGTATGTCTTCTTTGGAAAATTATCTGTTCATGTCCTCTGCCCATTTTTTAATTGGATTATTTGGTTTTTTGGTGTTGAATTGTATGAGTTCTTTTTTTTTTTTTTTAAAGATTTTATTTATTTATAAGATTTTATTTATTTATTTGACAGACAGAGATCACAAGTAGGCAGAGAGGCAGGCAGAGAGAGAGGAGGAAGCAGGCTGTCTGCGGAGCAGAGAGCCCGATGCGGGGCTCAATCCCAGGACCCTGGGATCATGATCTGAGCTGAAGGCAGAGGCTTTAACCCACCCAGGTGCCTCTGTATGAGTTCTTTATGTAGTTTGGATAGTAACATCTTACTGGATGTATCATTTGCAAATATCTTCTCCTATTTAATAGCCACCCAGGTGTCCTAGCTTTTTATTTTGATATATTCCCTGTAGTTTATTTTTGCTTTGTTTCTCTTGCCAAAGAACATGTATTTAGAAGAATGTTTCTATGGCTGATATCAAAAGATTACTGCCTATGTTTTCTTCTAGGAATTTTGTTTGTTTATTCATTCACCTGTTGATGAACAACTGGGCTGCTTTTTAGTTTTGAGCTGTTGTACGTCAAGCTGCTACGAACATGTGTACAAGTGTTTGTCTGGATACATTCAGAATTAAATTCGTTAAGATTTCATGCAACCTTTCATCCTTTTTTCCTTCTGTTTTTACTGCAGAAAGTTATTGGATGGTACAGATTCCGGCGAAACACACAGCAGCAGATGTCGTACCGAGAGCAGGTTATCCATAAGCAGCTCACCCGCATCCTCGGGGTGCCCGACCTCGTGTTCCTTCTCTTCAGCTTCATCTCCACCGCCAACAATTCCACTCATGCTTTAGAATACGTTCTCTTTAGACCAAATCGAAGGTAAAGATAGCGTTCCCACCAGCCTCAAATAAGTAGTGAAGATGTTGGTACATGTAATTGGGATTTATAACTTTGAAAATGTGCATTTTGTAGCATCTTTAAAGAAGAGCTTTTATAATTCCCTTTCAGCTAGTTTTCTTTGTTTGAGAGAAGGTGTTTTCCTGTCAGCTGTATAAATTAAAGTGGTTTTTGAACCAAGAAGCATTAGCAGGATATGTTAATTGTGCATAAGTTCTTACAGGAATACACAGCTGGAAATCATCATTTGCTTCTCCATGATCCATTATGTAGAAATACAGTTTTACTGCTCTGGAAGTCTGTAATTTTAAAAGCAATTTCAAAGACAAAATTGTCAAATTGATCCACCTACTGGTTAATGAAGGTTCTGCATTGTGAACTTGTGAAAGCAAAAAAAAAAAAAAAAAATCATACGATTATGATGTCTGTCAATAAGAGAAAGGTTTCCTTCTGGAAATTCACTTGTAGATTATATTACATCAACATCAACGGAAACAAATTCCTAAATAGCCATCTGCAAGGTTTCATTAATCAATCAATCAGCAGGTATTTCTTGATCTCTTAAAACCACCTCAGCACTCTGCCCATTGCTGTGGGGACATGACCTCTGTTCTCAAGGAGTTTACTGTCGAGTTTCTACTCACTCAGGCATCCTTGGGTCATCTGTGCCAGTAGCTGCCCCATGAAGCCTGTTAGTTCAGCAGCGCAGAGACCCATAGTTCAGGAAGAGCAAAGCCTTTAACACGGTCTCTCTGGATCCTCCCACAGGTATAATCAAAGGATAACCCTCGCCATCCCCAATCTAGGCAACACTAGCCAGCAGGAGTATAAAGTGTCTTCAGTGCCAAACACTTCTCAGAGTTACGCCAAAGTTATCAAAGAACATGGGTGAGTTGAAAGTACAATGAAAATGTCTTCCTGTCTTTTGTGAAGAGTGCTTAACAGGTTTATGGAGACATGTAAAATCAATTTTGATGTGATGGAAACTGAAAAATGCAGTCAGGTCATCCTCTAGACCACCACCACTGAATGTCAGAATTTTGTGCTGATCAAAAAGATCATTTATTTTTACCTGTAAATTTTTTAAACATTTGCTACAAAAAAAAATTTTTTTTTAATGTAAAAGTTTGGACAGAGTATGTATATTTCTGAGGTTCCAAAGCTAAATGTGGCCACCAAAAAATGTATAGCTTTTTATTATTTTTCAAGTTGTCTTGGTAACATGGGTTCTTTTTTTTCCCTCTCTGTAATTCTAGTAGCGTGGGCATTGTTGCTCAGACAGTCACTTGGAGTTGCAGCATTTATGTAATAAATGAAGGTGGAAATGATAGGAAAATGCCTTTCGGGTCCATAGCAATTAAAATAATTTTGTGACCACTTTTTCCTGTCTTCCAGTACTGACTTTTTTGACAAGGATGGAGTCATGAAGGACATCAGGGCGATTTATCAGGTTTATAATGCACTTCAGGAGAAAGTGCAGGTAACCGAGTTATTCACTAGTTTTTGTCTTATTTCTAACGCCCAATGCTTTTAGTTCTACTTTAATTTTTAATCTCCCAACTGACGAATGAATCATGGTCCAAAAGTCAGAATGTGCTTTCCCAAAATAATCTCAGATGTGCAGGGTAGTTACTCCTGCTGGCCTACGAAAGGCTGTCTCATGATGGCCCCGAAGTAGAGTCTGAAGTCCAGCATTTCTGTTCCTATTCTGAATGCGCGTGCCCCGTTGATAACCGTGTTTTCTTTCGGGAAATCTCTTCCGAGTTTAGAGGATTGCTAAGACCCCAGCTGTCTCCATCAGTACGCTCGAAGTTGAGACGCATCAGAGGACACCCGTAATTGGTACAGCTCTGCCCCTTTGGTCTGGGTCACTCGCTTTGCCCCCAGCTACCTCATTGAGTGGAGGATTGCGCTGGAGCCTCTTCATTCCTAGTCATTCATGCAACAAATATTTATGGAAACGTCTCCTACAAGCCACTTACTGAGCTAGGTGCTCTCAGTACTTTCCCACGATCTTTTCATCATCCCCAGTGTGTTCTTAGGAGTCATTTACCCTAAACCCTAAGAACAAAAGAGGCTTTGAGAACAAGAAGAAGGGTGGCAGGCCTGATAGAGGCTCTCCCAGGCCCAGAGAGAGCCTAGCTTTGAGGAAGAAGCCGCAAGGAACAGAGAAGGGAATGTAGGCAGCTGCTGAAAAAGAAGAAAGCAGAGGGCTCTGCCTGGGGCTAAAGAAGAAAGCCTACAATAGGCAGTTTCCAGTGTTTGCGTTCCACACTCGGGTCACGGCCCACCTAGCAGTGAAACAGGCTCACTGGTGACTGGCCTACTTTCCAACAGTTTCTGGGATTTTTGCTGTGGAAGGAACGTGCAGTGAAAAACAGCTTTTTGTCCTAAATTCATGACCATGCTCTTTTCAGACCATCCCCACTATCTAGCCGACTTCAAAGTGGCTGTTCTGCATTCGCTGCGGAATGACTAAGGCCTGCTCTGCAAACCCCGGCTCTGGCACAGAGAGCCCTGATCCGGATGGTGAGAGGGCAGGGCTCTGGCCTCACTAGCTGTCTTTATTTAGATTCTGGACTTCGAAACATACTTTCTTTCCCACTCCCCCAGTTATAAATATTTTCTGTTAAGTAAGTCTATTTGTGACGTCTGATTTTTGTTGGTTGGTTATAAATTAAAGTTGAAAGCATCTCATTCCTGTCTTACCTTTTGTTTGTCCTTTGTATGCTAGACTGGTATCAAAAATCCTTCCTTCAGTTTAATAAAAAAGAATCATTGAGGGGAAAAATGAAATTTTTCCCACCTTACCTAACTTTTCAAGAATTCACAGGCTAAATAGCTAATCATCATAACAAAATTAAGAAAAGCAAGTCCGTGAACCACAACACTGGTCCCCTGGACCTTCATTTCATGATCTTGTTCTGCCTCACGTGTCTGCTTTTGACTCAGTAAAGCATCTGGTCTCTTCTTAGGGTTGCAGTCCGGGCTATCTTCATGGATTCCTTGTGCTTGGATTTGAAACTGATTGTTCCTGTTGTCATTTTTCCCTCAGGCAGTGTGTGCAGATGTAGAAAAGAGTGAGCGAGTTGTTGAATCTTGTCAGGCAGAAGTGAACAAATTAAGAAGACAAATCACTCAGAGGAAAAATGAAAAGGAGCAAGAAAGAAGTGAGTTTTCCTATTATTTTCACCATTCGGTGTCAGGGAAATGTTTTTTTCAAACATCAAACCATAGGATGAATCATGGGAATCCTTCTACAGTCTTCAAGTCCCCCGTGAGGCTGTTAGTGAAAGAGCATTCTTGTACTTCCAGAACAGACGACTGTTCTTCATGCTACCCTTTCCAGTATCTTTTTTTTTTTTTTTAAGATTTTTATTTATTTGACAGAGACAAAGGGAGAGCGGGAACACAAGCAGGGGGAGAGGGAGAGGGAGAAGTAGGCTCCTCGCTGAGCAGGGAGCCGGATACTGGACTCAATCCCCGGACCCTGGGATCATGACTTGAGCTGAAGGCCAACGCTTAACAACTGAGACATGCAGGTGCCCCGCCCTCTTCAAGTATTTTAAACTAGAAAAGAAAAGAAGATTAACTGTAGAAGCGCCTCCACGGAAGCAAGTTAGAGTAAATCCCGAGAAGTGGTTGGTGCAGACATGTGTCTGAGTGGACTACTATGATCTCTTTACCTCGGCTGGGATGTGTCTCACTGAGTTAACCCCTGGTGAACCTAGCGTATGGGGACCGCATCCTGTGTTCATCACATAGCCACATAAAGAAGCTACCTAATATTCTTATCACTTCATATTTGATTCATAGTCACGGTCACAACAAAGGCTTTAAATGTCTGGTTTTTGGTAGCTGTAGATGAATGGATACAAATGAGCTAAGGAACCAGCTGGTTGAATGAGAAGGAGGCCCGGGAATCTATTGATTCTAGCATGAGAATAGACATGTTTACTGTAATACTACCAGATTTAACATTTGTATTAAATTTATAACCTTTCCTAATTTAAAAAGTATACTTGCAAACCAATTAAAAATTTCTGGGTAGATGATATCTGATTCATTTTTTTTAAAATATTTTATTTATTTGACAGAGAGAGAGAGATCACAGGCAGAGAGGCAGGCAGAGAGAGAGGGGGAAGCAGGCGGGGCTCGATCCCAGGACCCTGAGACCATGACCCTGAGCTGAAGGCAGAGGCTTAACCCACTGAGCCACCCAGGCGGCCCTGATTCATTTTTAGTGTTATATTTTTTGAGAAATAATCAAATGCACACAGAGATTGATGTATAAGAATATTAATCACAACTTTATGATTCTAAAATCTGAGAAACAACTTACTGGAGGAGTTGAATAAATAGCAGTAGAATAGTTGAATAAATTATGATGTATCTATATGGTGGAATATCGTCCCATTGAAGCGAATTTTTAGTGACGTGGGATAATGCCTAGTATATAATCTTAAGTGAAAACAGTAGGGTATAAAATGGCATAAACATGATCTCAGCTGTGTTTTTTTAATTTAATTTTTACTTATTTTTTATTTTTATTTTATTTTAATAAAAATTTATAAATTTTTATATTTATACTTATAATTTTATTTATAATTATAATTATATATTTTATATTTATTTTATTTTTATTTTTTATTATTTTTTTAAAAAAACGTTTTATGTATTTGAGAGAGATAAGTAGGTGTGTGCGCGCACACACATACACAGACACAGCTGGATAATAAAACTGGAATTTAGAAAAGGGGGGGAGGGGCCAACATCTAAAGTTTCTATCTTTTAACCCCAAATCTTGTGCTGTTTTCCAAAAGTCTGATGGTGTTATCTGGGTGATAGAATTATGAGTGATTTTATTTTCCTTGTTCTTTTCTAAATTTTATACCAGTATTTTTCAAGGCAAGGGACTCATCGATATGAGTCCAGATATGATCTGGACTATTCCAGAACATGCCTGAAAATACGTTGTATCAGGAGCCTGGCTGGCTCAGTTGGTGGAGAGTGCAGCTCTCGATCTCGGGGTTGTGAGTTTGAGGCCCACATTGAGTGTAGAGCTTATGTGTAAAAAAAAGAAACAAACAAACAAAAAAGGTGCTGTATTTATGGTCCAGAACCTGGAAAACTGGCTACCTAACACAAGGCTTTTAAACTTTAAAGGAGAAAATGGTGTTAAAAAAAAAAAAAGAAATAAAAGAAAATGGTGTATGTGTGTGTTGTGTCCCATCGTTGTAAAGAAATAGGCTTTTGGGGCACCTGGGTGGCTCAGTGGCTTAGGCCTCTGCCTTTGGCTCGGGTCATGATCTCAGGGTCCTGGCATTGAGTCCCGAATTGGGCTCTCTGCTCAGGGGGGAGCCTGCTTCCCTCTCTCCCTCTCTGCCTTCCTCTCTGTCTACTTGTGATCTCTCTCTGTCAAATAAATAAAATCTTTTAAAAGGGGGGGGGCTTTTGAGGGGCACCTGGATGGCTCAGTTCTTCAGCGTCTGCCTTCAGCTCAGGTCATGATCCCAGGGTCCCAGGATTGAGCCCTGCATTGGGCTCCCTGCTCAGCGGGACGCCTACTTCTTGCACCCCACTCCCCCTGCTTGTGTTCCCTCTCTCACTGTGTCTTTCTCTGTCAAATAAGTAGATAAAAATCTTAAAAAAAAAAAAAAAAAGAAAAAAAGAAATTCAGTTTTGTGATGCAAGGTCTGTCAAAGAAGAAACTCACACTGAGATGAGTGCCAAGGGTGGTAAGGACTGTGTATTTCATCTTTCTGTCCCCACAGTGTGTCCCCTGGTAAGGACTGTGTATTTCATCTCTCTGTCCCCACAGTCTGAGAATAGGGTAAGCAGCAGGGGAGGGAAGTAGCGCAGGACCTGCAGTTAAAACACCTGCTCTGTGTATCAGGGGCCCCACTGCTGGCCACTCCTTTAGTGAAGTCACTTCCCCTTTCTGAACTCTGGCTTCTTTGCCTCATAATTTGGAAACAATGATATTTGTGATGATGACAGTAACACTTCGGGTTTTCTGAGGCTTAAATCGATTGATGTATAGCAACAGGATTTATAAATTACGAAGTACTGTGCAAGTTTAAGATAATTGTCAGTTTCAACTCTTTGTTGCCATTTTCTAGAACATTCAGGTTGACCGTTTAATGCACTGAGTGCAAAGCTGTGAAACTAGGGGAAGTGTTACAATTTTCTTTCTGTTTTCGTCCAGGATTGCAACAAGCGATGATCCACAGACAGGTGCCATCCGAAAGTCTGGGGCCGGCATTCAGCCCTCCAATGCCCTATTCCGGGCTTGCGGCCGAAGGTAGAAGTCCACTTGGAGATGCAGAGGCCTCTGATCCTCCTCCCCCTTATTCTGATTTTCACCCAAACAATCAAGAAAGTACTTTGAGCCATTCGCGCATGGAAACCAGTGTCTTTATGCCTCGACCGCAAGCCGTGGGTTCTTCCAGTTATGCTTCCACCAGTGCCGGACTGAAGTGTCCCGGAAGTGGCACAGACCTCCCTCCTTCCCAAAGAGCAGCTGCAGACAGCGCCGAGGAATCAGATGACAGTGATTATGAAAATCTGATTGACCCCACAGAACCCTCTAATAGTGAATGCTCCCATTCGCGGGATTCTCGACCCCTGACACATCCCGACGGGGGCTCCAGGAACACTCAGACCTCCCAGATTTAGCTAAACAAAGAAACTCTCCACTTAGTACTGTTTTTCTTAATGGCTTATTGAGAGAGTTTTTTGAGGACTTAATCTGGGGGGAGAACTGCGTTCTCAGACCCCTGGCCACCCCACAGGAGGGTCCTCGAGCACAGAGCTGGTAGGGGCCTCACATCGCCGGTTCTCACCTGCAGACCCAGTGTGCAGATTTCATGACAGAATCATTGAGATAATCAAATTGTCCTAATTCTGGTGCGATTCATGGATGTACTGGTAAATTTAGGCAAAGTGAAACTTATCAACATAGTTTCTGTTCTTTAAGATAAATTGGAAATTAGAGACTAAGCACAATTAGTCTATAAATATTCTATAAATCAAAAACTTACCTCTTGCACTATCATGCCTTGAAATTTACTTTTTCAAAGGGAAGCGAGTTTAGCAGCAGCCTTCAAAGAACCTTCTTTCTATGATGAGCCAAATTCATCTTTGCCAGAAAGAAATTTTGATAATTCCAAGAAGCCTGATTGGAACAAATCGGATGTACCTTCTCTTGTCTGCATGACTTTGTGAGATCAAAAGAGAGGGCTTTGTTTCAACTTTTTTCTACTAGCCTGATATATATTGTCACTTAAAATGGTTGCCTTTAAAAAAAAAATGTAGAAATACTAATTACCAGTAAGTAATCATCCAAATAAGTATGTCATAAAATAAATTACTTATTTTTCTTTCGGGGAATTACAGTGACTGCTATGTTGCACTAGCCACGTTTATGGTCTCTGTTCTGGAGTCTTAAAGATGAAGGACACACAGCAGTGGTTACATCAGAAAGGAGTTACGCTCCAGACCTGAGTTTTATGATGAACAGATTCCAGATACAGTGGATTTAGCCAAGTTCGTACATAAGGGATATAATTCATTTAGCTCTTTTGACAAATCCTAGTGTTAGTTTTATTTGTGGAGGAAAAGACATTTAATAAACTGTTTGGGAATCTTGGTGAATAAAGATTCATTTTAAATCCAAATAACCATACTTATTTTTTTTTTAATTGCTATTTGGAGGATAGTTGCGGAATGTGTAGAGACTTTCTGTTGGGATGCACTTATATTTTTATTTAATTACTGCTTGTTTTCTAGTTTTGCCCAGAATGTGTGAAACCACTAAAGACATTCGTGAGCACGTTAGGCTCCTGGTTTGGAAATGACGAGACTGATGAGGTCAGCCCATGAAGTTAATGCTTTGGGACATAACTGCCTTTCCTTTGAACTAGCTAAAACCTAGGAGAATAAGGAAGGTGTCCAAGAGACTTCAAATCCAGGTTCTGAAAAAGTTTCATTTTGTTAGAGAGAAGTTTATTCCCTGAGCTTCAGTTCCAATATGAAATTACCCAGTGTAGACTGAAACATGAAATACTAAAACTGCCATTCTTCAGAGAACCACGCTGTGGGGTCTGTGTTTTCCTGCTCTCATGGTTTTGTTGGCCTTACACCACTGCCATTGGATTTGAAACGTGGCAGACCACTTTATCTGCAAACGTGTTCCGGTTTTTATCACCTCCCTTCTAGCGGCTTCAGCGCCAGTGTGAATTTATTTTATTTTATTTTATTTTTTTGTTTTAAGTGCCATTGCCATCTTCTCTGTTCAGATTTTGACATTCAGGAAAATATCTTTATTTTTATGCCATACTGAAACCTACAATGTATAGCTGACAAAGCAGTTCAATGTGACAATAAAAACTTATTTAATCATGGTACTGTTGTCTTCCTGTGTGTCTACGCTCCAGAAAGGTCTCACCTTGGTGTTCTCGTTCAGGCTGCTCTCAGGGGACTTAATACAGTTGTAAAGGTCAGAAAACTCATCTGCACACAGTTTTGGTAAGGCTGCTTTCGGGGGAGATCCAAGAACACAGTTTACTAAAATGTTTCTGTTGATTTCAAGGAGCATGTGTTGAGTGTCAAGAGAGAGGAGCACCGGTTGAGCACAACACTGAGTTTAGGAAGTCCCCCAAAGGCACCTGTCGAGGAAGAGCTGATCTTGTTTAAAGAGACCCCTCAGACTGAGTCAGCGTAACCACCTGGAGCTTCTAGAACTTGGTGCTGTTAGAGTGTCTGAGGGGTGACAGAACCGCCTTGGGAGGACGTCATGTTGGCTAACAAGTGCCTTCTGGATTCCGTGGGAGCTGTTGCTGGTGAGTGAGGCATCTCTTCCAAGATCTAGGTGATAGTCTGTTTTCAGGAGGATTTTAAAATGTGGGATTCTAGGGGCGCCTGGGTGGCTCAATGGGTTAAAGTCTCTGCCTTTGGCTCAGGTCATGATCCCAGGGTCCTGGGATCGAGCATCACATCGGGCTCTCTGCTCAGCGGGGAGCCTGCTGCCCCCCCCCCCCCCCCCCCCCCCCTCTCCCCCTTCTTGTGATCTCGGTCTGTCAAAAAAAATCTTAAAAAAAAAAAAAAAATGTGGGCTTCTACTCTGTCTCCTCCAGCTATTGAGAGAAAAGAAGACTGGATTCTTTTAACTTACTTAGAGGTCTGGAGATACTTAATTACATGTTATAATTGGCTTTCCTGGAGAAGAAAACATAAATATGTTTCTGAAGAAAACATAAAAACAGAAATCTCCTCCCCAAACATTCAGACCCTAAGGATATAGGTTTTAAAATTCCAGACCAAGGGGAGCAGTGACAATAACTGCTTTAATAAAAAGATTTCAATGTACTGTCTTGTGAGTCATCTCTTAAGGAGGTGGAACCTGGGGAATGTAAAATAAAAATACAATAGAAAGAAAGAATGGTTATTAGCTCTGTTCTGGGTCGGCTCTGCCTTGAGCGTCCGGCCTTGAGCGTCCGTTTCATTTAAGTTACTAAAAGATTGTCCTTCTACGAGGTTCTGCATCCTTCTTTCCACAGCAAACCGTAATTCTGCCAGACGGGGAGACTGAAAGGGAAATTGCTTCTACAAGTGTGGTGCTAATAAATAACGGAGAATGTTTACTTTCCAACTTGATGGCAAACAGATTTGGAAAAGTTCTGGGATTTCGCTTAAATTGCCTTCCTTTTTACAGTGACTTTTGTGATATCCTGAATAAAGCAGGAGAGTCTGGACCTGGGGCACATCCAAATTGGGTTACTCTGGGGTTACTCTGACCCCTGGGGAAGGAGGATGAGGCACCCCCTCTCTAGCAGTGAGGCCTCAGAACATCAACAGGGAGATGTGTCCTCGAATGCCAGGTGCCACGCACATTCCAGAATGTACACCGAGAAGTCGCTTTCTGTGTGTGCTCAGATTTAGCCAAAGGACGTTCACCGTAGCCTTTGCCTTAACAGCAAAAAACTGGGAGTTAATCCTCCTGATAGGGGGATGGTTAAATGTGGTACACCGACAGAAACGGTCTGCAGCCATGGGGCGCCTGGGTGGCTCAGTGGGTTAAGCCTCTGCCTTCGGCTCAGGTCATGATCCCAGGGTCCCGCGATCAAGCCCCACATCGGGTTCTCTGCTCAGCAGGGAGCCTGCTTCCCCTTCTCTCTCTGCCTGCCTACTGTGATCTCTCTCTCTCTCTGTCAAATAAATAAATAAAATCTTTAAAAAAAAATAGTCTGTAGCCAATAAAAATACTGAGATGGGAATCAAAAAGATGTCTTGCTGTGGAAAAATGGGTTTTAGGTACATGGAGAAAGCCAGGTTTCCAAGTAGTATGTAAGTCATGGTCTGATTCTTATGGGGGAGAGAGAGAGAGGTAAACTGCTCTTGATAGAAAACAACCTGGAGGGGCGCCTGAGTGGCTCAGTGGGTTAAACCTCTGCCTTCGGCTCGGGTCATGATCTCAGGGTCCTGGGATGGAGCCCCACATCGGGTTCTCTGCTCAGCGGGGAACCTGCTTCCCCCTCTCTCTCTGCCTGCTTCTCTGCCTACTTGTACTCTCTCTCTCTCTCTCACTCTGTGTCAAATAAATAAATAAATCTTAAAAAAAATAATAAAAAAAAGAAAAAAGAAAAAAGAGAACAACCTGGAAGCATCTTCACCCAAGTATCAACAGTGTTGTCTCGAGGTCAGGGCAATGCAGGCGATTTTTTCCCCCACCCTTGTTTGTATTTTCTAGTATTTCTGCAATAAGTATTTGTATGACGAGAGACTTAGAAATGATGGGTTGCTGGTTACACGATTTATTTCATGCACAGCACCCAAGAGGTGATCCCGTAAATGCTCTTGGTCCCCGGGTCTCTTGGCCACCGCACTGCAGTGTTTTAGACTCGCAGGCAATGCAGCCGGCCTCATGGGTGCTGCTAACTTCCCTGCATTCAACTTTTATCTCATTTCCAGATGAAATCACATACTTACATTTTGTTTTGCACTGGCGCGGACTTTTTCCCCTAATACTACTAGAGTCAATTCTACTTTCCTTTCTTTGGAATCCATTTCCTAAATTTCCAAGAAGCATTTAAGAAAGGCCTTCTGAGTTTGGGAGTGATTCAAAACTGAAGCCATCATTTATATTTCTCTATGGCAACTGTACTTCCCACAAAATTGATTTTGGGGTGTTAAACTGTAAGAGTGATTTCCTTCATCTTTTTTTTTTTTAAGATTATTTATTTATTTATTTGACAGAGAGATCACAAGTAGGCAGAGAGGCAGGCGGGGGGAGGGGAGAAGCAGGCTCCCCGCTGAACAGAGAACCCGATGTAGGGCTCGATCCCAGGACCCTGGGATCATGACCTGAGCCGAAGGCAGAGGCCTAACCCACTGAGGCACCCAGGCATCCCGATTTCCTTCACCTTGCAGAGAAGTAGGTTCACGTGTCCTGCTGGCTACTACTCTTCAGTTTCATATCCTTCCTGCTCCGGGAAGCTTACTGTGTGTTCAGTATTAGGAGGTGTAGACCCTTGATGGTCCATCCCACATACAAACAGGCCTGGGAGGTGTTTGGTTCCGAAGTAAATATACGCTTGCCTGACGCCTTTGCTGTGGCCTGCCAGTTGTGCGCACTGCTCGGTAGAGCTCGAGGCCGCTGGTCGTTAGTCTTGACTGGTTAGAAAACAGATGTAGTTTAGGGGCACCTGGGTGGCTCAGTCAGTTAGGTGTCTGACTTCAGTTTGGGTTGCAGTCTCGGGGTCCTGGGACGGAGCCCTGCACTGGGCTCCCTGCTCAGCGTGGAGTCTGCTGCTCCCTCTTCCTCTGCCTCCTGCCCATGCGTGAATGCGTGCTCTCTCTCTCTCTCTCTCTCAAGTAAATATATAAAATCTCGAAAAAGAAATATATGTGGTTTAGCTGTACTAAAATGTGGGCCATCCAAAAGACCTTTTAGACAGTTTCAGGGTGTGGTGTGTGGGAGGAATTTGGAGACCTTACCTAACCATTCTCAAGAAACACTAAGTCCGAGGTAGGCAGCTGGCACACGCGAGATTTACGCAACTTAAATCCTGAAAACTTTCTCCATCTTCTCAATCTGTCACATCCTACTCATTATTTAAGGCCCAGATCAATTGTCGCCTCCCTTAGGAAACCTCTCTGTCTCACCTGGGAGGCCTGTGCGACCCGAGTACTTGTTCTGACACCTGTCGGGTGCCTGGCCCATACCTGGACAGAGCACTCAGCATGGCACACAGAGTTCCGGTTCATATGTAACTCCCCTGTAGGACGCGAAGCCCTCAAGGGCAGAAATTCTGAGTCATCTCAGAACTCTTGGCACCAGCACAAGCTTGGCACAGAGCGGGTACCAGGAAATACCTGTTGCTTGACTGTTGAATGAAAATAGGGGGGGACCCAGGGGCCCAGGGGCGCCTGGGTGGCTCAGTGGGTTAAAGCCTCTGCTTTCGGCTCAGGTCGTGATCCCAGGGTCCTGGGATCGAGCCCCACATCGGG
The DNA here is from genome assembly GCF_010015895.1 of Lontra canadensis. Lineage (NCBI taxonomy): Eukaryota > Metazoa > Chordata > Mammalia > Carnivora > Mustelidae > Lontra > Lontra canadensis. The sequence goes on along the minus strand of NW_022631073.1, from coordinate 7,051,082 downwards.
CTCTCTGCTCAGCAGGGAGCCTGCTTCCCCCTCTCTCTCTGCCTGCTTCTCTGCCTACTTGCGATCTCTCTCTGTCAAATAAATAAATAAAATCTTAAAAAAAAAAAAAGAAAGAAAGAAAATAGGGGACCCAAATCAAACCGCCCCGTAGATGTACTTGTTCCCAAAGAAAAGGTGGTAAGAGGAAGTTGCTTGGATAAATCTTCACTTGTTAAATCTTACTTCTTTACACACGTGTCCTGAAAACACCCTTAAGAGTTTCCTCCTTCAGCCTGTTAGGGCCATCATACCGCGCACAAGGTAGGCACAAATCCATTAGAGCGTCAGGGCTAGGGAGGGGACTGAGAGATTTCCATTCAAGACCAACTTCCTGGGGCACCTGTGGCTCGGTCTGTTGGGCAGCTGCCGTGGACTCAGGTCATGATCTCAGGGTCCTGGGATGGAGCCCCACTTTGGGTTCTCTGCTCAGTGGGGAGCCTGCTTCTCTCTCTCTCTCAGCCCCTCCCCCTTGTTCTCTCTCTTTGTCAAATAAAAAAAGGGATAAAATGCCTTTGTAGACTGAAAAGCGCCACGGAAATTGTTACCTTACAGTGGGCCGGACCTCATTTTAACATCTTCCTAGGAAAGGTGTTTTAAGAAGCCAGGATTGTCTCTGAAGACAGTGGCAGGCAGTCCCTGGAGAGACAGAAGGGCCTGGAAAGCAGTCTCATGAGTATCCTTTCTTTCATGGGTCGGGTTTTCCTCCAAGGCCAGAATAGGTTTCTGCCAACTGCGCTCAAAGGCAAGGCCTGGTGCAGGCGCACTGGAGCCGTGCTCAAAGGGTCCGAGGGGTTCCTCTGTGAACAAAATCCGCCTTTTAGAAACAGCACTTGTTTTCAGCATCATCCTTTGGCCATTTGGGAAAACAATTTGTGGCCTTTTATTGAGCAAACAAGCGTTAAGTGGATCTTACAAAGGTAAGGCTGACTAAAGGTATTGTGCCCTTTGAAACGGTGGTAGAAACGTTCACTCTGCTTCATGGGGCTCGCCGTGCAGGAGCTCGCTCGTGTGCTGGCAGAGCAAGGACAAAGCCCAGTGGCCGCCATCGCAGTCGGTCAGCTGGGGCTCTTTGGTTTGGCTGTGTTGCCCCTCACCATCTCAAAATCATTCATTCCTTCTTTTTTCTCCACTATGAAAGTTTTCAAAGATAAGCAGAGAGACTAGTACGAGGAACCACGACTTTTCCTGCCCCAGTTTCAAGGATTGTCAACTATTTGACGGCTTTGCTTTGGCTCCTTCTTTCCCTTCAACAAATTATGGCTCTGCTCTTTCAAAACTTGCTCCCAGCATCTCATCCTTCTGCCTACTCCTAAATACTTCTGTGTGTGAGGTCATTTCCTTACATAATCCCAGCGTTACCACTCCAATGAAGTGAGTAATTCCCTGCTACTATCTAGTGCTTTGTGCATGTCCCAGTGCCCTTGGTTGTCTCAAAATTCTGCTTACACGACAGAGATCTCACTGTCTCCCCTCATCAACCCATCAGTCTCATTAACGGGGACTCATGACATCATGGGCCTCCTGATGTGATGGGACTCTAAATGGACTTTACCTGTGGAGTGTTCGGACTTTTTTTTTTTTTTTTAAGATTTTATTTATTTATTTGACAGACAGAGATCACAAGTAGTCAGAGAGGCAGGCAGAGAGAGGGGGGGAAGCAGGCTCCCTGCTGAGCAGAGCCCCATGAGGGGCTCAATCCCAGGACCCTGAGATCATGACCCAAGCCGAAGGCAGAGGCTTAACCCACTGAGCCATCCAGGTGCCCCATGTTTGGACTTTCTAAGCTGAATCCAGCCAAGTCTTTGGGCCCAACTTCCGGTACACAAAAACATATAGGGGTGGAGTAAAGAGTGTCATGAGGAGACAGACAAATCCAGAACATGCGACACTATGGCATAACTGGTCTACGTTCTTCAAAAAGTGTCAGTGGAGGGCGCCTGGGTGGCTCAGTGGGTTCGAGCCCACTGAGGTCCTGGGATCGAGCCCCGCATCGGGCTCTCTGCTCAGCAGGGGGCCTGCTTCCTCCTCTCTCTCTGCCTGCCTCTCTGCCTGCTTGTGATCTCTGTCAACTAAATAAATAAAATCTTTAAAAAAAAAAAAAGTGTCAGTGGGAGGAGAGAAAAAAGTGGAGGGACCAATCGGACTAAATGAGTCTAGAAACACAACAACCAGGATTGGCTGTGACTTTGAAAACAAACAAACAAACGAAACTATATGTTTGGGGAAATTTGAGTAGGGACTGGGTTAGATATTAGGAAATTGTGAGTTTTCTCAAGCACAATAATGATACTATGGCTATGTGAGAGGATCTCTTGACTTTTAGGAAATACAGGCAGTCTGTTCTGGGGTGAAAAGTCATGGTGTTTGCAGTGTACACTCAGACGGCTCAAAAACCATGGATACAGAGAAAGACAATACAGCAGAGGTCAGCACCTGTGGAAGCAAGGTGACCGTATGTATACGAGTCCTCGCTGAACTCCTAGTCTTCTGTATGTTTGAAAACTTACAGGATAAAGAATGGGAAAAAATAAAAACACAGATGATGACAATTCCTACTGTACTATTCCAGAGGCAGGATGATAGTAAAAATATGCGGTAATGGGGAATATAAATCAACAGGAAATAATAAAGCTAATATATTTTCTCTTATTTTTTGAAATAAACCTAAGATATATAAAGACATTTCATATAGAAAGAGATAGTAGGCGCGCCTGGGTGGCTTAGTGGGTTGGGGCCTCTGCCTTCGGCTCAGGTCATGGTCCCGGGGTCTTGGGATCGAGTCCCGCATCGGGCTCTCTGCTCAGCAGGGAGCCTGCTTCCTCTTCTCTCTCTCTGCCTGCCTCTGCCTGCTTGTGATCTCTAAATAAATAAAATCTTTAAAAAAAATTAAAAAAAGGAAAAAAAAGAAAGAGATAGTAAAATGAAGTGGTATATACTGTAACATAAACTGTTCATTACATTATTCTAATCATTTCCAAGTCACTTATTGAAGTTCAGAAATTGTGGGTGTGATCTTTTTTTCAGTACAGCTGTTGCTGGCTAAATGGCGCCCCTGTCTGGGCCACAGTCTGACTTAGGGATCGCATCAAACTTTTCCAGTGGCTTTCTCAGGCAATCAGTAGCATGGAGAGACACAGAGTCTCAGGAAGTAGAGAATTGCTTTTATCATCCACAGTTGTGCTTTGAACCCTGGACTTCGGGTTTCTACTAAACCCACAGCATCTGCATTTGGAATTTTTCTAGCCTTTATTGCAGTGACATTTTTGTACAGCCAATTTCTAATATCACCTATTTTACAAATATTTTGTTAGACTGTCAGATAAGTTGGTTCAATTTTATTAATTTTTGTTTGCTGAAAATCCACAAAGCTTTGCAAACGTCAGTTGGTCAATTTCAGAATTAAATCCATTAAAATACAGCAAAACTTACTATGCTCATTTATTTATTTGTTTTAAAGATTTTTATTTATTTGAGAGAGAGAGAGAAAGTGAGGGAGGGAATGAGCGGGAGGAGCAGAGGGGGAGGGAGAGAGCATCTCGAGTTGATTCTGTGCTGAGGGCAGAGCCTGACTCAGGGCTCGATCTCGTGACCCTGAGATCATGACCTGAGCCCAAGCCAGGAGTGAGATGCTTAACTGACTGCACCACCCAGGCACCTTTATGCTCTCTCTCTTTTTTTTTTTTTTTTAAGATTTTATTTATTTATTTATTTGACAGAGAGAGAGACACAGCAAGAGAGGGAACACAAGCAGGGAGAGTGGGAGAGGGAGAAGCAGGCTTCCCGCCAAGCAGAAAGCCTGATGCAGGGCTCGATCCCAGGACCCTGAGATCATGACCTGAGCTGAAGGCAGATACTTAATGACTGAGCCACCCAGGCGCCCCTATGCTCATTTATTTTTATGATAAAATAGCAAATAGGTTCTTGTGTAATTTGTCAGACAATTTAATATTTTTTTCCCTAGGAACTGCCACTTTGTTTTCAAAGACAGCATATTTCTTTGTTTTTCTAATACCTTCTATTCCTCTTTCATGTTTTCCTTTACCAGTTTTCTATGCTCACCCTCTACTTAGCAGCTTCAATAATCAAAACATTTCTTTCTTGTAGAACTCAACAAAGTACTCAAAGTCCTGACATCTCTGAAAATTATTTCCTAAAACTACAACTCTTTGTTTTCATTTTTCCAAATGCCAACTGTTCCTACACTGTAATTTCCATTAAAGATAAAATTGAAGACTCAAATCAATTTCCAAACTCTTCCTGTAGCTTGAGTACCTTGGACTGCCCATGGATCCAAATAGTCTTCTGATTTTCAATTTATAGGTTCTCAGCTCATAAGATACACTGTTTAATTTTCTTGGATAGTTATTTGGTGTGATAGTAAATACAGTGCTTTTTAAGGAAAAGACAGTGATTTAGGTGATTTACATATTTTATTGTATAATTCATAGATAATTGAACATATCCACAAGATATCAAACATCCAGAAAATACTCTAAACTTTGGCCCAAATTTTAGATTTCCTTAATAGCTTTACACGTGCATTATCTACACAAAATCAATAATGTTTACTTATAAATTCTTCCAGTGGAATCATTTTTATTGAGTAGCAACAATAAAGCTCACTGTACTACTTCAAATATTGTTCATTGAGGACGAGAATCATTAAATGGCTGTAAAAATCTTAAAAATCTCTCTTTTGAGTAGATTATCAATAAATTTCTTTCTATGTATAATCGATGAGAGTTCATCAAAAGTGATTAAAATCTGGGGTGCCTGGGCGGCTTAGTCGGTTAAGCATCTGCCTTTGGCTCAGGTCATGATCCTGGGGTCCTGGGATGGAGCCCCAGGTAGGGTCTGACTCCCTGCTCACGGGGGAGTCTGCTTCTCCCTCTCCTTCTGCCCCTCCCCCCTGCTCGTGTGTGTGAGCACGCGTGCTCTCTCTCTCAAATAAACAAAATAAATCTTTAAAAAAATATTTAAAATTTCATGGCCTTGATTTATACATTTCTAAAAAGAGGTCTTCTTATTTTGGTTGATTGGTTTTGAATAAGTTTCATTTTTCTTTTTTTTTTTTTTAAGATTTTATTTGTCAGAGAGAGAGTGTACACAAGCAGGGGGAGCAGCAGACTGAACCACTCAGGGTCCAAGTTTCACTTGTTTACTACTTAAATAAACTGCTTTATTTAGATATTCATAAACCATAAAATTCACCCTTTTAAATGATACAATTCAGTAGTTACTGGTATATTCACAGAATTATGTCCCCACCACCACTATCTAATTTTGGAACATTTCTATCATCCCCAAAAAGAAACCCCATCTCCCTTCCCCTGTGCACTCCAGTCCTTGGACACCACCGATCTACTTTCTGACACTAGGGATTTGCCTGTTCTGAACATTTCATGTAAATGGAATTATACAATATGTGGCCTTTTGTATCTGGCTTCTTCCTCTTAGTATAATGCTTTTAAGATCTCTGTAGGTTGTAGCACATATCCATACCTCATTCCTTTTATGGCCAAAATATTACTTTGTACAGATGTATCACATTTTGTTTATCTGTTTATCAGCTGGTGAACATTAGCATTGCTTCCACTTTTTGGTGATTATGAATAATGCTTTCCATGAGTTTTGCCGTAATAGGTAAGCTCTCATGCTTAAGAGGGGGAGTCTATTTCTCTGTTCCTTGAATCTGAGCTGACCTTGTGATTTGGTAATAAATCGGGTAATAGAATGTAAGAGGCCTCCATGTTTCTGCTGTCCTTCTTCACCCCTTCCACCACTGTGAGAACAAACCTAGGAGGGTCTCCTGGACCATGAAAGACATTATGGAGAAGAGCACAGTTGTCCCAACCAAAACCATCCTAGACTGTGTCTACAGCCACCTGATCCCCAAACACAGGAGAGCACCCAGCCAAGATAACAGATCTGTCTGCAGGTAAGTGAGGGAGATGAGCCAAACCAGAAGACCTGCCCAGCCAACCCGAGCCTAAATTCCCAACCTGTGGAACTGTGAGTAAGAGAAAAGGTTATTCTTAGAAGGTTCTGCCTTTTGGGACTGATTCGTTAGGCAGCAATAGCTAGCTGATACAGGTAGGAGAAAGCCTCGGTGTGCGGCGTGCTGCACATTTACCAAGGATGAGGCAATCACAGTGCCCTTCAGCTTGTCCATGCTGACACGCTGCGGTCACTCTGGATCTGTGGACCAAAGAGGCAAAAGTGGCTCCAAATGGAACAAGCCAGCCAACATCTGATCACCAAGGAAAGGCCCAAGGCTGGGCTCCCCAGGATCCCTCTGTCAGCACAGAGGGTGACTACCGCACAGTGGAATGAACCCTGACCTTTATGTGCTTGAAGAAACCTATCCTGACGATGCTGGGACCTTGAGCAAAACACCTCACCTTCCTGGATCTCAGTTCCCTGCTCTGAGAGAGTGAGGCTGGCAAAGGGTGAAATTTGCATCTTGAGGGAGGTGTGTAGAGTCCGAAGGGGCTGGAGACAAGTCACCTGGTGACCATAGCCTGGAGGGAGGGTCTACGGTGTTCCTGCTCCTGACATCCTTGGAGATGTCCCAGTTCCCGCCTAGACTGGTCTAGGCCCTTCGGCTTGTCTCTGATAGCGTGTGTTCCTCAGAATCCTCCTGGTGAAGCCCGTTTTCTTGCCAACTTTAGAAATAGTTTTTGTTCCTTGCAACTATAAAGCCCTTGCTGACACACAACTCCTAAGGAGTGGCTGGTCTAGAGCTCCAGAGAGCGGCCAACACAGTCGCTTGGTTAATCATCGGTAGGGATGTAAGGGATCTGTCCATGAAGAACTGGGTCTGGGGCAGGTGTGCAGAGAGAAGCTTCGGGAGAGTCTACAGAGAGGCAGCATGGTTCAGGACAGTCCACGCAGAACACGGAGAGACTCTACTGTATCGGGCATCATTCTAGGCCCCCAGGGGATGCACAGATGGGACAATAACTGTGATAAGCGAGAATACAATGTGATACGTGAAATGAGCAATACGTCTCTTCAAAGTGTGGGACTAACACAAAGGAGGGCCAGGGAAGGCTTTTGGGAGGGAGGGACATCTAGTCAGAAAGGTGGGAGAGAAGATTGGCCAGGCCCACGAGAGGAGGTGGATGGCAGGTGCAAAGCCCAGCGGGTAACCAGTACTATTTTTTTTTTTAATTAACAAATTTTATTTTTTTAGAGCAGTTTTAGGTTAACAGCAAAACTGAGCTAAAAGTAGAGTTCCCATACACTCCCTAGTCCTACACATGCAGAGGCTCCCAGACTGCCAACATCCCTCACCAGGGAGGTCACTACACTGACATAGCGTCTTCAGCCAAGGGCCATAGCTTATACCAGGGCTCCCTCTCGGTGTTGCACAGTCTCTGGGTTTTGGCAAATGTATGACGACACGTATCTACCACTACAGTACCAGACAGAATGAGTCCACTGTCCTAAAAACCATCCGTGTTCTGCCTGTTCATCCCACCCCTCAAGCCCCTGGGAACTACTGAACTTTCTACTGTCTCCATCGTTCTCGCCTTTTCCAGAAAATCACAGGGTTGGAATCATACGTACGCAGCCTTTTCGGATTGGCTTCTTTCACTCAGTCATAGGCATCTAAGATTCCTCTCCGTCTCTTCATGGCCGGGTAGCTCGTTTCCTTCTAGCCCTGAGTAATCTTCCACTGTCTAAACGGACCACCGTTCATCTACCCACGGTGATGGGTAGTTTGTGACTGGGTGTGCGGGGGAGAAAATTGTGGTGGGCAAGGCCCACTGTTGCTAGAACAGGGAGGCCTTCCCCATAGTACATGGGAGCCAGTCCTCATGGGGTAGTTAGAAGGAGCCGACAAAGGGATGTTCAGCCTGAGGGAGTAACGTGGGGACCAGGTCTAAGACCACACACGGGGCAAGCTATGGGGTGTGGGTTCCATCTCAGCTCTGTGGCGTTCTGAGACTCAGTTTACTTATCCTTTAACTGGGCTGAAGCTAATATCCAGCCCGGCCTACATCACAGGGTTGCCGTGAGACTAACCACAGAGCATCCAAGAAGGAGGTGTGAGAGCTGTCACGGAAGGTGCCCCGTGGGGATTCTTATCCCGGTCAAGTCCCCTCCCTCCTCCTCCTCCTCTTCTCTCCTGTTTATTTAGATGAATGCTGTGCTAGCTTAAGTTCCTTCTGGTCAAAACCCCGAGCAGGTGGGAGAGATGGAATGTCCTCCACTCACCTGGGGAGAACCACTAGGGTCCCAGTCACCATGCCGCCCCCTTATTTTATGCCTTGACTACATTGGGCTTTGGGTAATAGAAATGGTCTTGAAACCATGGATTGGTTTAGTCCAGCCCTGATGAAAAGTTCATCTGCACCGACCACTACAGTTGCCACCAGCCCCATGTGGCTACTGAACTCTTAAAATATGGACTAGCACAACTGAAGAACCGAGTTTTTACTTTTATTCACTTAAAAAAAAAACAGATTCACTTATTTAAGTAATCTCTACATCCAAGGTGGGGCTTGAACTCACAACCCTGAGATTGAGATCTGAGCCTATATCAAGAGTTGGATGCTTAACCGACTGAGCCACCCAGACACCCCTACTTTAATTCATTTGTAACTAACTGGAATCTAGATTTAAAGGGCCACATGCCACATGGCCAGTGGCTACCACGCTGGGCAGCATAGGATGCTAACTGCTGATGGCACAAAGAGGGAACTGAGGCAAGGGTAGCTTGTGATGGGTGGCAGGTCAGCAAGCCAGTGAAAGATCCAGAGCTCAGGCCACCTGTCTCCTTCCAGCAGCGTCCTCTCCAGACCATCCCAGACTCAGAAAGTTAGCCCAGTAGAGATCATCTCGGCCACATTTGTCCCAGATTGAAGTAAACAAGGAACAGGCTGGAGCATTGGCTCTGGAGCCCCCACGGGGTTTGGCACCCCACTCAGGAAGCTTGGCTGTCCTCAGCTCAGCCTGCGATGCCCTTTGTGGTGTTCTGGCCCACAGAGGCAGGCAGGCCAGAGCCGGCAGGGGTCAGGGGACCTTGCCTGAGCAGCTGCAGTCTCGGCGACCCATTCCTAACCAGCATGCCCCCTTTCCCCTGACCCAGCTTGCACGGGAAGAGCTGGATCAAGGTGGAGGTCAGCCACATCTCTGCAGCTCATGCACACACGCCACCTGCTCATTCCCCAGGCCTGCCCACTCAGAGGTACGCAGGTGCAGGATCAAATTAATCCCTATTCTTTATCCGGAGGCTGGCACGCACATGTCCACCCACCCGGGGAGAGCGGGCACAGAGTTGGGAGTGAGGCTGAGTGACATCCAAGCCCTCAGGAGAAGGGGGATGGCGGGAGAAATCGCTGGCACCTTCCTTTAGCCATCTGTCCCCAACAAATCCTGTGTGAATGCACGTCACTGCAGCCAGTGCTGGGAACTCATGCTCCAGGCACCTGGAGACCTGGTGGGACCAATTGTCCGCCCCGTTTCCTTAGCTGGAAGATGTGGCATCTTCTCTCCCTTCCTTCCTCTCTTTTTTTCTATCCCCCACCCCCACCCTCTTTCCCCGTCCCTTCCCTTTTGTTGGAGTACATTTTTATGGAAGTGTAACATACATACAGAAAAGGACACAAATTATAAGCATACGGCTTGTTGAAGTTTTACAAACGAAACATACCTGTGAAACCAGCACAAAGCGGGAAATACACTTACTGCAGCAATCATCTTACAATACATGTAGTGAACCATTATGTTGTACACCTGATTCTAATGTTATATGTCAATTACACCTTAATTGAAAAAGAAATAGAACATACCTGTGCCTTAGGATGCCCCCTGATGTCCCGTCTCAGTCATTCCTCCTACTTCCTGACCTCTCTCATTGCTGTGGACTGACTGCTTGGATCCTCCCCAGATGCCTATGTTGACACTCTAATCCTCAACGGGATGGTACGTGGAGGCAGTGCCCTTAGGAGGTGAGTAGGGTTAGATGAGGTCGTGAGGGTGGGGCTCTCATGTTGGGGTCAGGGCCTTTTTTTTTTTTTTCTGAGTTTGTTGTTACTTTTTTTTTTGTTTTAATGTTCAGTTAGCCCGCATGCAGTAAGTCATTAGTTTTGTTTTTTTTTTTTAAAGATTTTATTTATTTGACAGACAGATCATAAGTAGGCAGAGAGGCAGGCAGAGAGAGAGAAGGAAGCAGGCTCCCTGCTCAGCAGAGAGTCTGACGTGGGGCTTGATCCCAGGACCCTGAGATCATGACCCGAGCCGAAGAAGTCCTTAGTTTTTGATGTAGTGTTGAATGGTTCCTTAGTTGTGTATAACACCCAGTGCTCATCACAACAGGTGCCCTCCTTAATACCCAACACGCGGTTTCCCACCTCCCCGCCCCACGGACCAGGGACTTTTTGAGAGGAGCTGGGAGAGAGCTTGCAAACCAGGAACAGGAGCCTCCCTGGGACCCACCGGCTCCAGCGCGCGATCTCCGGCTTCAGACCTTCCAAACCGTGAGCGATACATTTCTGTACATTTCTGGCATTTGCAGGCACTCGGTCTGTTACAGCAGCCCAAGCGAAGACATTTGCCATCCGTTAGCTTAGTCTGTTTGTAAACTCGTCTGCTTCCTCCACTTGCCGTTAGGTTTGTGGGGTTCATCGGTGTGGCTGAGTACAGCAACTGTCCCACCGCAGGTGGACATTGGAGGCTTTTCGGTGGTGGGGGCGCCAATAATCCCGTTGGAACCTTCTTATCCTGTGTTTTGGTAGACCTGTGTCTGCGTTTCTTTGGGGTACGTATTTCAGGGTGCATTGCTGGTCATGGCGCAGGTAACTGGTTGGTTTTAGGAGACATGACCAGCAGTTTCACAGGGCTGTCGCCTCAGCATTGTCCCAACAGCCAGGCAGGAGGGCTCCTGGAGCTCCATGCTTGTCTGCCCTTGGTATTGTCAGCTTTAAACATTTTAGCCATGACTGTTAGTGGGAGCGCCCGCCATTGTGGTTTGAAGTCGTGCTTGCCTGGAAACTTCGAAGGGGGAGCAGGTTTCTGTATGTTTTCTGATCATCCAATGACTTCTTTTTTTAAAGATTTTATTTTTATTTATTAGAGGGATAAAGAGAGTATGAGCACATGAGTGGGCAAGGGGCAGGGCAGAGGGAGAAGAGGATGCCCCGCAGAGCAGGGAGTCCAACGTGGGACTCAATCCCGGCACACCAAGATTATGACTGAAAGCAGATGCTTAACTGACTGGACCACCCATGTGTCCCTATTCAATAACTTCTGTAAAATTGCTCTTTGAGCTCATTTTCCTGTTGTGTGGTCTTTTTATTGTTGATTTGTAAGAGTTCTTACATATTCCAGACATGGTTTTCAAATATGTATATGTGTACATATTGTATGTGCGGGTGTGTCGTATGTGTGCACATATATGCACATAGATAACCACATATCTTCTTCTCAGTGACTTACCTTTTTACTTTGCTGCACAGAAACTTTAAATTTTAAATCTAACCCAATTTACCAGCTGTTTTCCTTTAGTGGTTAAGTGTTTTTACAGATTATTTATGAAATCTCAGGGCGCCTGGCTGGGTCAATTGGTAGAACGTGCGACTCGAGATCTCGGGATTGTGAGTTTGAGCCTCATGTAGGTTGTAGAGATTATGTAAAAATAGATTTTTTTTTAAAGATTTTATTTATTGGGGTGCCTGGGTAGCTCATTGGGTTAAGCCTCTGCCTTCAGCTCAGGTCATGATCTCAGGGTCCTGGGATCGAGTCCCACAAGGGAATCTCTGCTCAGCAGGGAGCCTGCATCCCCCTCTCCCTCTTCCTGCCTCTCTGCCTACTTGTGATCTCTCTCTCTCTGTCATATAAATAAATAAAATCTTTGAAAAAAAGGATTTTATTTATTTATTTGACAGAGATACAGCAAGAGAGGGAACACAAGCAGGGGGAGTGGGAGAGGGAGAAACAGGCTTCCCACTGGGCAGTTTGCCCAGTGCGGGGCTCCATCCTAGGACCCTGGGATCATGACCCAAGCTGAAGGCAGATACTTAACGACTGAGCCACCCAGGTCCCCCTTAACAATAAAATCTTTAAAAAAAAAATCCTTACCTATTCCAAAGTTATGAACATTTTCTGAGTTTTTTTTTCTAGAAGCTTTATTGTTTTACTTTTCATATTTTGATTTTTGCATATTGTATGAAGTAAGGGCACAATTTTTGTATGTTATGTGATCTGAGGGTCAAAATTTATTTTTTCCCGGGGTGCCTGTGTGGCTCAGTGGGTTAAGCCTCTGCCTTCAGCTCAGGTCATGATCTCAGGGTCCTGGGATTGAGCCCCACATCGGGCGTTCTGCTCAGCAGGGAGCCTGCTTCCCTCTCTCTCTCTGGCTGCTTCTCTGCCTACTGTGTGCGCTCTCTCTCTCTCTGTCAAATAAATAAATCTTTTTAAAAAATTATTTTTTCACTTTGAATATCCAGCGGGCTCAGATCCAATAATTAAAGATAACCCTTTTCCCATAGCACCCCGCTGTCACATCTGTTGAATCAAGTGCAGGTTTCCTTTCCTTTTCTTTCTTTCTTCTTCTTCTTTTTAAAAATTAATTAATTTATTTTTAAAGAGAGAGGGTGAGAGTGAGGGGTGGGGCAGAGGGAGAAGAAGAGAGAGAGAGAGTCTCCAGCAGACACCCCACCAAGCACAGAGCCCAACTTGGGGCTTGATCCCACAACTCCTGAACCAAAATCAAGAGTTGGATGCTCAAACAACTGAGGCCCCCAGGTACCCCCAATGCAGGTTTGTTTCTAATATCTCTGTTGTCCTTGTGGGCTGTTTATCACAGGGTCAGTTTATGACAGCTGTTGATGTCTGGAAGAGGAAAATCCTGGAGTTCTCTTCATCTTCATTATTCCTGGCTCTTCGCATTGGCATGTAAACTTGAGGATGGACTTGTCAGCTTCCACATGCTCCCAGTAGTCTTGCTGGGATTTTGATTGCATTGAATGTATAGATCGATTGGGAATATTGGCGTCTTTATAACAGTAAGCCCATAAACCAGATATATCTACACATTTATTTATGTCTTAATTTCTTGCAATACTGACTGTAGGCGTCTTGCAAATCTTTATTTGCAAAACTAAAATTAGTTTTATTCTAAGGCATTTGTGGTGTGTGAGCATGTCTGAGTGCATGTGGGTTCAAACGTGCATACATAATAGAAACAGTAATATTTTAAAAATTTCATTTCTACTTGTTTGTTACCAGTATGGTGAAATACAATTGATTTTTATTGATATTGACCTTGTATTCAGCAACCTTGCTAAATTATTCCAAGAGTTTATCTACAGATTTCTTGATTTTCTATGATACCACCGTGTTTCCAAGAATAATGACAGTCTCACTCCTTCAGTTCCATTCTTTATACATTTTACTTCTTTTCACCTTTTTTGCTCTTGTTGGACGTCTGTATAGTGCTGAATAAAAGTGGTAGGGTATATCCGTGTCTCATTCCCGTCTCAGGGGAAAGCCTTCAGTAACTTACACTCAGTATGATGTTTATGATGGGCTTTTTGCAGATATTCTGTTGGATAGAGGAAGCTTTCTTAGCTCTCTATGATCTTCTGGGTCTTCTGAGTTTTTGTTACTATGAATGATGATTGACTTTACCAAATGCGTGTAACTCTTTCCTATATTTGGCTAAATAGACTATACTGTTTGATTTGTAAATTTCGATGGGGTATTATCCTTCCCATTTATCCAGGGCTTTAATTAATATTTTGCTAAGGGATTTTGCATAATTGTTCATGAAAGACCTCCACTTGTCATTTTCTTGTAGTGTCTTTATCAAGTTTTGAAATCAGGGTTATGTTGGCTTTACAAAATCAGCTGGGCACTGTTCCATCTGTTTTGATTTTCTGAAAGAGCTTATGTAATATTGGAGTTATTTCTTCCTGAATTGTTTTGAAAGAATTCTCTGGTGAAGCTATATGTACCCGGAATATTTGTGTGTCTTGTGTTCAAAGTTTTTATTTCAAAATTCAATTTATTCAGTAGATATGGGACTATTCACATTTCATATTTCTTGTGTCAATTTTGGTAAATTACTTTTTTTTTTTTTTTTTAAAGATCTTATTTATTTATTTGACAGACAGAGATCACAAGTAGGCAAGAGGCAGGCAGGGGTGGGGGGGGAAGCAGGCTTCCTGCTGAGCAGAGAGCCTGATGCAAGGCTCAATCCCAGGACCCTGGGATCATGACCTGAGTCGAAGGCAGAGCCTTTAACACACTGAGCCACCCAGGAGCCCTGGTAAATTACTTTTTCAAGCAATCTGTCCATTTCACTTTCAAATTACTGACATAAAGTTGTTTATGATATCATTACACGATTTTTATGACTTTATATGTAATTTCATACTAATAGAGTTGCAAGTATAGTATAGATAACCTCTGTGGGTTCTTTACCCAGAGTTCAAAAATTGTTTACATTTTGTCCCATTTGCTGCCCCTTTTTTTTTTTTTTCTCTGAATCTTTGAGAGCAAGTTGGGGATATCCTGCTACATTTATCCTTAAATATTTCAGTGAACATTGACTTCCTTAGGACAAGGCTCTCACTGTGTTTTTAATAACTGTTTCATAAATAGTTAAATCTTCCCTGTAAATATTGGTAGCATGTGCTGTTCCTATTTTCTCTTGATCATTCTGTAAATCTATTTTATTTTCAAAAACAAGTTTTGACTTTTAAAAAATGATAAATTTGTTTGTTTCATTTGTGCTTTTATCTCTGTTATTTGCTTACTTGAATTTCACATATTCTTGACCTTTTTTTTGCTTCCTTTGCTTCCCATGATGGATATAGTGGTATCCATTTTCTAAGACACATATTTAAGACTACAAATTTCCCTTTAAATACAGCTGTATCTGAAGTCCACAAATTTTATATTTACCCACATATTAACTATATCTGACACTCTTCATTCATTTTGTGTGGATCTGAATTTCCATCTGATACCATTTTTTTCCTGTCTGAAAAATTGCTTTAACATTTCTCATAGATTAGTTCTCCTGGCAATAAATTCTCTTGACTTTTTTCCCCGTTTGTCTGAAAAAGGTCTTTATGTTGCTTTCATCTCTAAAAGGTATTTAAAAAAAAAAAAAGGCATTTCCACTATGTATACACATCTACTTTGATGACTTTTTTCTTTATGTATTCTAGGGTGTTTTTCTCTTATCTTTTGGCCTAAGTAGTTGGTGGGCAATCTATAATTATTACCTTTCTTCTTCTTTTCCTAATGTGCCTTTTTTCACCTTTTTAAAATGCTAGCTGTTTTTAAGATCTCCTTTTATTTTTTAATCACTGGTTTTCATCAAGTTGATTATAATGTGCTTTTGGTGTCACTGTCTGTATTTATCTTGCTTAGCCTTTGAAATTTCTGGGTTTGTGGGTTTATAGTTTTTTTTTTTTTAAGATTTTTAAAATTTATTTATTTGACAGAGAGAGAGAGATCACAAGTAGGCAGAGAGTCAGGCAGAGAGAGAGGGGGAAGCAGGCTCTCTGCTCAGCAGGGATGCTGAGGCAGATGCGGGGCTCGATCCCAGGACCCTGAGATCATGACCTGAGCCAAAGGCAGCGGCTTAATCCTCGGAGCCACCCAGGCGCCCCTGGGTTTATAGTTTTTAATCAAATTTGAAAAATGTTCAGTTATTTCTTCTGATAATTGTTCCTCCGTCTCCACTCCCTTTCTGGAACTCCAGTGAAATAAACCTCAAACTGCTGACTCCCATCTGATGGTTCACAAGATTCTGTTTTCCTTTTTCAGTCTTTTTTTGTTGTTCTTTTTGTCTTTCATTTTGGATAGCTTCTGTAGTTCTGTCCAGTTACTGATCTTTTTTGGTGCAGAATTCTATTTACTGTTCATTCTATCCAGTGAAAGTTTTATTTCAGGTATTATAATAATTTTCATCTCCAGAAGTTCCATTTGGAGTCTTTTTAAAATATCTTCATTTCTCTTCTGTTAGGTTCCTCTTTCCTTTAAATCTTTGAGCGTATTTATAATAGCTGTTTAAATATACTTGCCTAATTTAATCATCCCTTTCACTCTCAGGGACTGAATATTTGTCCTTCCAAAATTCATATGTTGAAACTCTGTCCATTAACAGGGTGGTATTAGCAGGTGGGCCCTTGGGGAGGTAATTAAGAGGAGATGGGGTAATAAATGTGGAGCCCAGGTGAATGAGATTAGTGCCCTGCCACGTGAAGACACAGCAAGAAGATGGCAATCAGCAAACTAGAAAAACGGTGCTCACCAGAACCCAGCCATACTGGCACCCTGATCTCAGACTTCCAGCCTCCAGAACCACAAGCCCTCCATTTGTGCAGTATATGAGCTACGCGGGATTCTGTTAAAATAGTCCATGCTGACTACGACAGTCACTTCTGGGTCTGCTTCTAATGAATTTTCTCCTGTTTGTGGGTCACTTATTCGTACTTCCTTACATGTCTAGTAATTT
Organism: Lontra canadensis; assembly: GCF_010015895.1. NCBI lineage: Eukaryota > Metazoa > Chordata > Mammalia > Carnivora > Mustelidae > Lontra > Lontra canadensis. Next base: position 7,034,563 of record NW_022631073.1, on the reverse strand, counting down.
TCTATTAGAATACCAGACATTGTAAATTTTGTGTTTTTTGAGTGCTAGATTTTGTGGTATTTTCTTAAAAAGAGCGTTATACTCTGAGGAAATTTAAAAATATTCACCAATTTATGAGGCTCAGTCAATGGAGTGTGAGATTCTTGATTTCAAGGTTGTGAGTTCAAGCCCCACATTGGGCATGGAGCTTACTCAAAAATACAAAAAATACAAAATAAATACATCAATTCATCTTAAAATTACAATAAGCCTGTTAACATGAACACAGCATATCTTTTATGAAGAATAGCTTTATTTTCCACGTCAAAAAATTTAGAATAGTAGTAATGTTTTACTTTTTTTTTTTTTTAAAGTAGGCTCCATGCCCAGTGTGGAGCCCAACACAGGCTTGAACTCATGACCCTGAGATCAAGATCTGAGCTGAGATCAAGAATCAAATGCTGGGCGCCTGGGTGGCTCAATCAGTTAAGTGTCTGCCTTCGATTTGGGTCACGATCCCAGGGTCTTGGGATCGAGCCCCGCATCCGGCTCCCTGCTCAGTAGGATAGCCTGCTTCTCCCTCTGCCTGCCACTCCCCTGCTTGTGCTCTCTGTCAAATGGATAAATAAAATCTTACCAAAAAAAAGAGTCAGACACTTAACTGACTGAGCCACATGGGCACCCCTAATACAGAGCTTAATAGAAGACAGAAGAAAGCTCCTACTGGCTTCTACATTTAGTCTGTTGCAGTATCACACATCATGTAGTCTCTAGAAAACCCCATGGTGTGCTCATGTAGGAACAGGAGTGCAAGAGTCTAATAATTTAGTAGTAGTATAAAAATAGCTTGGACAAGAAAAATAGTTTGGACATTGTGGGCCTTCCAGAAGAGTCTCCAAATTGATCTTGAGAATCACAGCTGTAGAAAACAGTGTCCTTATCTGAGCCCCCAGCTCACGGTGGAAAGCTGCTGTCTCAGAGAAGGCAAACGGGGAGCAGCTGGCAGTAGATCTGGGAACTGGGAGAAGTTTCCTAAAGCGGCAGAGGATCCTGTCCAGGAGTCCTGGTCTCACTACTCCTGACGGCACCTTGGCTCTTTCTGCTGGGATCACAGTCCTCTCCCGAAGGCACGTCCTTCAGAAGTTTCGTGAGGGAGGCTCTGGTAGTTTATCTGATGCCTTTGTTTCCATTTGCATCTTTGAAAAATACTCTTGCTGGGTTTACAGTTCTGGGTGTACAGTTCTCCGCTTCCCCCCCCACCCCCCGCTCCTTAGGAAGGTGTTAGCTCGTTGTCTTCCACCTGATCAGGCTGCCGTCAGTCTGTTTTCTGAGCACAGTCCGTCCATTGTGTCTGGTGGCTCTCCTCATCGTCTTCTTGCCACTAGTGTGTCTCTGCCAGCTGAGCTTGAGACCACTTTCGACCTCAAATGTCTGGCCTCTCCAGGTGTCCTTTTATTGATCTGTTTCATTATTGTCCAGAATAGTTAATATCTGTCCAAGTCCCTTCCTCTCCATTTAAAAATAAATAAACCGTATAATCTTAGATGGGAGAACATTATGGCATCAGTCCCAAGAATGTGCCATTCTACCTCAAATCTCTAAAAATAAAGGTTCTTTTAATGGAGCATTTAGTCTATTTACATTTATACAATGATATATTGGGATTTAAATCTGCCATTTTAACATTTTCTATTTATCCTACCTATTTTGTTTCCCTCTTCCTTTTTTCTATCTTTTCATTAATTATTTAGTATTATTCTAAGTCCTGGCTGTCTAAGGAGTTCTCAGATGCCTTCAAAGAGCGAGGGAGTGTATGTATGAGTGTATGTGTGTGTGTGTGTGTGTGTGTGTGTGTGTGTACCCACACGTGCTAGTGTGTGCTGTCCAGTTTTCCTGGTTGTTTTCACCGGGAAAATTGGTCTTCTAGAAGCTACAGTGTCCTAGCTGGAAGCAGAAGTCCCTGGGGAGTCGAGCTGAGCTCTGCTACAGGGGATCACAACTGAAAGAACTAGATGTAGAGGAGTTGCACCCCAGCTTCACATGCACCAACAGATAGATGCAAGTGTGTTCTGTGGGCTCCCTTACCTTACAGCCTCAGGCCACATGCCAGGCGGGCAGTGCAGGGTGCCTTGGCAGAGGGATCGGGGGCAATCAGGCCTGTTACACGAGGGAATGAATTCTGGCTTAGCAACTTTCCTCTCGATGGGACCTTGAGCTAGTTACCAAGCTTATTTCTTTATATATGAAGTAGGGACCATCCCTGTCTCGCTTGAACGCCGTGAGAGTTAGAATTTGGCTAATGGATGTGAAATAAGTAGTATTGGCCGGACACTGAGCCAGCCCTCAGTAAACGGATGGTTATGAAGTTGTTAAAATTACTGGACCTATCCTTAGCATTTTGCTGACCATCAAAGATCTGGAAGGGTCGAGAGGTTGTCAACGGGCTGACCCAGCTGTCAGAAAGTGTGTGGACGCATCCCACAGCAGGCTGCCCTTCCTAGCCCATGGGTGGGTGGGTGGTTGAACCAGGATCCTTTTAGGGATAGCCTGTGGGCAGGTGCTAAGCCACTCCACCAGGATCGCAGCCCACATTAGACTTGACCTCTGACTCCAAAGACTCCTAGACAAATCTACTACCTCCAGACTAGGGGAGTGGAACAGGCCCTGCTGGCTGAACTTTGGAAATTTGCCTTTGTATAACAGCCTAGAACTTGGCCAGGATGGAGCAGTTAGCTCAGCGGTGCCAAGTTCATACCTGAATACCGCCAGCCTTGGATTTGTGAGGCTCACCGAACCGTTCCATGAGAGGACATCTCTCTTGTCAGTGCTTCTCCACCCTGGCTCTTCTCTACCTTCCCCCAGGGGGGCATTAGCAACATACCAACACTCGGGCCCCACACCAGTCTAGAGCATGGCCAGGGCCACTGGCACGGTGGAAGAGCTCACTGGGCGACTGGCCATCTCAACCCTGACTGCTCATTATGATGTAAATCCACAGTCATTTGAGTGCATAGCCTGTTGAGGCCGGAGGGGCCCCGGGGGCACCTCCATCCAGCCCTTTCCATATGAGCGGAGACAGAGGCCCGGGAGGAGCTCTTGGGCCAGTAATGACAGGGTGGCGAGCAGGCTCTATCTCCTGCTACTCTGCGGCTGTGGCCCAACACATTCCCTTTTTAGAGCACAGCATGGCCTCGAGCCAGCATCTCAGCCCCAAACCAGGTCAGGCCGGTGGGTGGAGTCTAGGCCTGGGTGACCATAGTTGCTGTCACTCACAACACACCCGCTGCCTGCCTGGCTCTGGGCACGTGACATGTGTCACCCAGGTGGCCTCACCTACACTCTGTGCTGATGACAGTGAGGCCCATTTGGCTGAGGCCACGTGGGCAGAATCATTTGGACTCAGAGGCCCATGTGTCTCCTTCCTCTCTCTCCTGAAAGGGGGTCGGGGGAGGGAGGTGCGGCCCATGAGCACAGAAGTCAGCCAACAGGGCTCCTCCCTGGGGCTGCTCACCCCCAACCCCCACCCTGAGGATGCGGAAGGAGAGGCAAAGACCTCTTCCTTCAAGCTTTAGTCTCTGGCAGCCCAAACGCCATCTGGTGCAGAGGCTCTTTCAAAGAAGTCCAGCCCAGCAACAGCCAAGCTCCACCAGCCTCACCTCTGGACGTTTCCATATTCATCAACACATGTCTGCCATTAAAGGAAAATGATGGTCATTTGACGCCCATATGTTCCCTTTCAAAACAACAGACGGATATTCATCCTCCTGAAAAGAGCGAATTCTAAAATGGAGCTGAGCACGCATCTTCCTGAGTTGCAGGGAAACAATCCTCTAAATTAAAAAGGTCTCAGCTCAGCCCACCAACTGGTGGATCGTCTGTCCGTGGGGCCAGTGAAGGTCCTGGCTGGATCCAGCTGTGTCTGAAACCCTGAAGTTTGCTTGCTTTTAGAGGAGAGGAAGTATGTGGGCAGAAAACGCACCCTTCTATCTTCTGGGGTTAAAAAAAACAACTTTGAAGGACATTTGGCATCCCCCTTGATTTTTCCCATGGGGCCTCCTGGCTGCAGGGACCCTGGCGGGAGAGGAAGGACGGTGAGGCCCTGAGGACCAGAAAACGGGGCCGGCCCAGCTTGTCCACCGACTGCACGCAGGCCCTTGGACAGCCACCCACGCCCCTGCCTCCGTTCCCTGAGCTGTCCCGCACTGTCCTCCACGAGGCTGGCCATCTGCAGAGCAGCACGGTCCGCAGCCCTGCAAACTCAGTGTCTCCTGAGGGGCAGCCGGGCTCACGGCCTCGGCCTAGCCCTGACTCCTGCGTCTGGAGCAGAAGGAGCAAAGTCTCCGTCTGTCAGCACATCCGACCTAAGACCCCTAGTGGCTTCCCTCCCTGGTTTCTTGTAATTCAGCAGGTCTGGCTGGTCCCTGCGTGCTGTGCTCAGGGGAGTAACCCTAGTGAAGAGCCGTCAAACCCTCTGGGAGGTGAGGCAACTGCTTCTCCGCCAGCCCTCAGGAGGACTAGGCACCGCTACCACCTCGGTACAACCGCTACCACTAGGTGCCACCGCTACCGTTAAGGACACTGAGAGATGTCACTGGCTTGAACTGAGGGCACGGGACTTCTCAGTGGTGGAGCCAGGACCAGAACTCGGCAGCCGGGCTGTGGTCACAGAGCAGAAAAGTGGGCTTGGCGGGGCACCTGTCCCATGCTGGCCACACAGGGGACCTTGTTTGATAGGCCCAGGCCTCGTCAGCTTTTTCCTCAGCTCCAGGAAGTTCAAGCAATCTTTGAGGTGCATGTTAATCCTTTTTCTTACTTGGTCTTTCCAAACCATAGTCAGTGCAGGATAGAGGAGTGGCCCCGAATTCAAATGTGTGTGGATACATGTGCCCCTGAGGAAGAAAAGGAGAAATATTTAGCTAAGGAAACAGACCAGATTGCTGCTTCCGGGGGTGGTGGAGAATCAGCTCGGAAAACAAAGAAGGCAAGCGACAACATCACATGCCAGTGATTGCCCTTTTGAACAAGGGGAGGCAACACTCCAAAAACCATCGTTCCTAATGTGCTAGATGCTTGGATAGTTTCAGGCACACGCAGCCCCAACTGGATTTTTCTTCGCATCGATTTATCACGAACTTGCAGAATACAAGCGTGCATCGCGACTGTCAGGGGTGCTGTTCGCTGGCCGTGCCAGAGGGGCCTCCGCCACGTGGGAAGGCAGGACTTGCAAAAGAGAGAAGCCTTCAGTGTGTAAAGGTCACCTTTCTCTTTCTTGCCAACTTAGTTCTCAAATGCAGAGCTAATCTGGAAAGCAGATATCAAGGTCCTGCAGAACATGGCATTTCACGGAGATCCATGAGCCTGGCTTGATGAAACCAAGAGCTGCTGATATGGACAGGAAATGGGTCTCATCCAGGTGAGCTCAAAAGCAGAAGCCGCGATGGCATATCTCGGAGAGGTTACCCATCTGCACGTGGTGTGTGATTTCGAAGCTTGGAGAGAGTGAGTCTAATTCAGCAGAGCGTCCTTCAGCCGGCTCAGGTGAAATCAGTTAGAGACCTGCCAAGCACGGACTGTGGTCCCACCTTCCCAAGGAACAAGGCACATCTACAGATTCACCGACCTGTAACAAGATCCATTGTTAAGGAAGATGCCCTTTCCTCTGTGTCTCCTTTTGCGCATTTTGAAGCTTGATTTTAAACCTTATAAATATATATAACCCATTTAAAACACAACTAAGAGATAAAATCAATTAAAAAATGGATTTGTGCAAACCAGAAGTATTCACTAAAATTCACCAGAGGTTCTGTCTGGGTGTGGAATTTTGGATAATTTCCACATTCTTGGAGTGTTTATAGTTTTATTATAAACATGTCATTTTGATAAATGAAGCTTTTAAAAACTACTAAATAAATGCTAAGGACTGTGAGAACATTTCCTTTAGAACATTAGTAAATGAAGCAAGTGTGCTGTGACTAATCAGTTAACAACTACATCAACTGAACTGTGGTGGAATACAGAGCTAGTAGGAGAAAAGTTGAAAAATTTTATTTCCAATGTCCTACAGATAATAGGATTGTTCTAATTTTTTTCCATGATAAAAGCAATACAGATGTATGAGGAAAATTTTAAAAGGCAGGGAAAAAATCACTTCTAGGTTCCTCCTAAACACAGTCACTGCTAATATGCTCACACACTTCCATTTAGTCTTTGATTAAAGCTTCAGGCATCCTTGCGGTCAGAGAGCCCTGGCATGACCACTATTAACCTGGTTAGTCAGTTACCGAAGCACTAGTTTAACTTCTTCCTTAGCTGTGGGTTTCCAATTAATGCAGTTGAAGTCCGCGTTTAATGTCTGCCATGATGTTCAGAACACGTACGCCCTCTCCAACAGTTGTGAAGATCCTGGCTGAGTAAGGACTTCGCCTTCAAATGGAACTTTTCTGCTCTGTGACCACAGACCAACAAACCTAGCACTTTCTCCAAAACTTGAACATGGGATCACCACGTGATCCAGTAATTCCACGTCTTCCAAAAAATTTGAAAGCAGAGTCTCAAAGGGATACTTGCACATCTGTGTTCATAGCAGCATTATTCACAGCAGCTGAAAGGTAGAAGCAAATCAAGTATCTATGGACGAAGAAAGGGATAAACAAAATGTGGTCCAGCCATGCCCTGGAATATTATTCAGCCTTAAAAAGGAAGGACAGGGACACCTGGGCAGCTCAGCTGGTTAAGTGTCTGCCTTTGGCTCAGGTCATGATCTCAGGGTCCTGAGATCGAGACCCATGTCAGTGCTTCTCCCTCTCCCTCTGCCATGCTCTCGCTCTCTCTCTCTAATAAATAAATAAATAAAATCTTAAAAAAAAAAGAACATTCAGACGCTTGCTATGACATGATGGGTTGCTGAAACTCTTTCTCCCAGAGCTGCAGTCTTTGCACCTATGAAATGGGGATAATTATCTGCTTTCTTCGTGGGGTGGTTATGAGATCAAAAAGCTAATGTGTGGGAAAATGTTTTATAACCCACAGAGAGCAGTATGGCCTCCCTTCCTCCTGCCGTTCTCTCCCATTGAAGCCTTCAGACCTTGCCTCTCTGGCCACAACATCCTTGTGCACTCTTCACTCTGACCCTGGCTTTCCTCTCTACAAAATCCCCTCCTTCTCCACCTTTCTCTGGGTGGTGGCTCAGGAAAGCCCTGATGGCAGACCATCACCCACCCTGGCCCTTCCTGCATGGTGACTGGGTCCTGGAGCCCTCACAGCCTGGGATGTGGGCAAGTGGGCCCCAAGGTCCTAGGCAGCTTGGTAGACGGTCTGTGAAAGCCAAATCTTAGCTCCATCCCTCACCACCAGCTGAGTACCCTGGGCTCAACTGTCGTTCAGGGTAAACTGGGGGTAAAAAATGGAGGTAAAAAAGAAAGCAAATGTAAAGCACTGGAAACACAATAGGCTCTCAACAACGTAGTTTCTTTGACCTCTCCCAACCTGTTTACGCAGTCAGTTACTCATTCAGAAAACATTTGTCGGTTCCCTATTCTTGCCAGGACTGTGCTATATGCAGAGATGAATCAGTCCTCGCAGTCCACAAGCTCATGGTGTACTAAACAAATCTTTAGAATTACTAGTAGCTTTAAAATGCACTTTCGTGCCCTCTCTCTCTCTCTGACAAATAAATAAAATCTTTAAAAAAATGCACTTTCCTATCTGGTTGGGTTAGTTCTGTCCTCATCATATTTCCTTCTCAGAGTCTCCTTGGCTCTTTTTGAGTATTTACTTATGGAAATCTCAGAAGCAGTTTGTTTAATTAGAAAAAAGTATAGGGACAGCTGACTGGCTCAGTTGGTAGAATATAAGACTCTTGATCTTGGGGTCATGAGTTCAAACCCCATGTTGGGCACAGAGACTACCTTGTTTAAAAAATTAAAAATAAAAAATCAGTATAGTATATAGGCAGGCTTTAAGGCCACTGGGAAAAAGGTAGATAATTTAGTGGAAATATTGAAGAAAAAAAAACTAGGTAGCCATTTTTGAAAAAATATCCCAAAATAAATTCCAGGAGGAAGAAAGGTTTACATGGGGAAAAGGAAAGCATAAAAATATTAGAAGAAAAGTTTCCAAGTGGATAAATAACTTTCTAGACATGACATAGGAAGGGCTAATCAATTTGAGTAAAAATGAAATAAGTTTTTGCCTTAAAAGTTAACAGAAACAAAATCAAGGACAAATGACTGGGAAGAAGTATTTGTAGTGCATATACAAAGCCTGTTTTCCCTAATGTAAGAAAGAATTCCTAAAAATCCTTATGTAAAAGGCAGAAAATAAAATTTAAAAAGGAGTGTGTATGAGCAGAAAGGGAAAAACAGCTTAAAAAAAAAAAACCCTTATTTCGAAACCACTGTATACCTACAGAAGAGTTGCAAAGATAATATAGACTCCATGTATCTTTCCTCCAGCTTCTTTTTTTTTTTTTTAAAGATTTTATTTATTTATTTGACAGAGAGAGATCACAAGTAGGCAGAGAGGCAGGCAGAGAGAGAGAGAGAGAGAGAGAGAGAGAGGAGGAAGCAGGCTCCCTGCTGAGCAGAGAGCCCGATGCGGGGCTCGATCCCAAGATCCTGGAATCATGACCTGAGCTGAAGGCAGAGGCTTTAACCCACTGAGCCACCCAGGCGCCCCTTTCCTCCAGCTTCTTCTAATATCAACATCTTAGGTAGTCAGAGCACAACTATCAAAACTAAGAGATTAACCTCCATATAATACTATTAATTACAGTATAGAATTCATTCATAGTTTATCAGTTTCCCCATGCATGTCCTTCTGTGGTCCAGGACCCAGTAAGGGACCCTCACTGCATTTCACTGTCTGCTTAGTCTCTCCCCATCTGTGACAGGTCTTCTGTCTTTCCTTGACTTTCATGCCTTGGCACTATTAGAGTATTGATCAAATATTTTGGAGAATACCCCTCAGTGTTCATTTGCCTGGCATTTTGTGATTGGTTTGAGCTTGCGTTTTGTTGGGAAGGACACATGCGGTAAGGTACCCTTCTCAGTGCATCGTCGTCAAGAATACATGATATTGGTACTTCAACCTGATCACTTGGTTGAAGTGGTGTCTGCTGGGCTTCTCTACAATTTTCCCCTTTGAAATGCTGAAATCTTTTGGGTGAGATATTTTTGAGATTATGCAAATATCCTGTTTGTTTTTTAACTTTTACCCATTAATTTAAGCATCCATCAGTGAATTTGCCTACAACAGTCATTATTGTAATTTTTTTTTTCTTAAAAGAATTTTATTTATTTGACAGAGAAAGAGAGAGAGCACACAAGCAGGCGGGAGTGGCAGAGGGAGAGGGAGAAGCAGGATCCCTGCTGAATAGAGAGCCCGAAGTGGGGCTTAATCTCAGGACCCTGAGATCATGACCTGGACTGAAGGCAGATTCTTAACCGACCAAGACACACAGGGGCCCCTTACTGTGATGTTTTAATGTGATCTCCTATTGCCATTCCCCATTCCTTCTAAATTGATTAGTTGGAATTCTTCTGTAAGAAAGAGTTGTCACTTCTCTCACATTTACTTACTTACACAGCTAATAGTTGATATCCACATGGACTCATGGATATTTTATCCTTTGCCTTATAATCCAATATTACTTGTTTTGTTGCTCATGTCATTCCCAGATATTCAACACAAAAACACCTTCCCCCCCTTATTTATTTATTTATTTGAGAGAGAGAGATAGAGTGGGAAGGGCCAGAGGGAGAGGGCGAGAGAGAATGTTAAGCAGGCTCCATGCACAGCGTGGAGGCTAATGGAGGGCTTGATCTCACAACCCTGAGAGATCATGACCTCAGCAGAAATCAAGAGTCGGGAGCTTAACTGACAGAGCCAACCAGGTGCCCCCAAAACACCTTTTAAAAACTTCAATTTGAGAAAAGAGAATTAAAATATAACGAGAGATAGTGTTTTTCACCAATGATGCTGACAAGAATGAAAAAGGTTACTGATACCGTGCATTACTGAGAATGAGGGAAAGGGGGCTCATCCCAGGGTGGGATCATAATGGTGCTGCCTGCATGGGCTGGGGGAGGGAGTCTGGCCAAATTAGATTAAAACTAAAATGCATATTTCCTTGGACTGAGCAATTTAACTTCCAGGATTTTTCCCAGAGATATACTCTCACGTGGAAAATGATGAATGTGTGAAGATGATATTAGCAATATTACTTAAAATGTCAAAAGATTAGGGGCGCCTGGGTGGTTCAGTCGATTAAGCATCCACTTTCAGCTCAGGTCAGGATCCCAGGGTCTTGGGATTAAGCCCCACATTGGGCTCCCTGCTCAACGGGGAACCTGCCGCTCCCTCTGCTGCACCCCCTGCTTGTGCTCTCGCTGTGTCAAATTTTAAAAAATTTGAAAATTTAAAAAATGTCAAAAGATTAGAAGCTGCATGAATGTCAGTCATTAGGGGACTGGTTAAGTCATTATGAGGTACCCTGTAAGGAATACCTTGTGGTTATCGTGAGATGGGCCTTTATATACTGACATTGGGAATGATCCCCAAATAGGGAGGTTAAATAAAGAGTCATGATTTACAGCGTGTATATAGAAGGCTTTCTGGGACATCTTCTAAGATTATTTGATGCTTCTATTCCCTTTATAATCTTGGTTCTCTTTTTGGGGTCATTCATGTTATTTGTAAGTAGTATCCCCTGGACTGTCCTCTGATTTTCTAATCCTTTTTTGACTATTTCAAAATTTCTTTGTCCTTTTATTTTCTGGAGAAATTTCTTTAATTTTACTTTCTAAATCTCTAGTAAGCTACTTTAATGTATGCTGAAGTATAATTTACATAAAATAAAATACATAGATTTAAAAATGTACAGCTTGAGCCAGGGAAACAAAAACAAACTGTTGGGATTACAATAAAATAAACTCTTCTACACAGCAAAGGAAACAATCAACAAAACTAAAAGGCAGCCTACAGAGTGGGAGAAGATATTTGCAGATGACATATCCAATAAAGGGCTAGTATCCAAAATATGTAAAGAACTTAGAAGACTCAACACTCAAAAAACAAATATCCTGGTTAAAAATGAGCAGAAGACATGAACAGACATTTTTCCAAAGATAACATACAGATGGTCAATAAACACATGAAAAGATGCTTGTGATCACATTGCACTACTGGGTATTTACCCAAAGAATACGAAAGTACTAATTCAAAGGGATATATGCATCCCTATGTTTATAGCAACATTATCTACGATAGCCAAGATATGGAAGCAGCCCAGTGTCCATTGACTGATGAATGGATAAAGAAGATGTGTATATATACAATGGAATATTGTTCAGCCATAAAAAAGAATGAAATCTTACCATTTGTAGTGACATGGATGGAGCTAGAGAGTATAATGCTAAGCAAAATAAGTCAGAGAAAGACAAATACCATATGATTTCACTCATATGCAGAATTTAAGAAACAAAATAAGCAAAAGCAAAAAATGAGAGTGTGTCAAAGCAAGAGACACACTTTTAATGACAGAGAACAATATGATGTTTACCAGAGTGGGATGGGCGTTTAAAGAGGTGATGGGGATTAAGGAGGGCACCTGTCATAATGAGCACAGGGTGATGTGTGGAACCACTATATCGTACACTTGAAACTAATATAACACTATATTAGCTAATGGAATTAAAATAAAAAACTTAAAAAAATAAGCATGGAGTGCATAGATCTTCAAAAAAACTACACAGCTGATAAACTTCAACGAAGATATATATTCATGTTACCACCACCGAATAAGATGTATACATTCCACCATTCCAGTGAATTCCCTTCTGCCATTTATCAGCCGATCTCCTGTCCTGTTCCCCTCCCTTAACAGAATGACAGTTTTAATTTCTATTAACTGAAATAAATTCCTGAAAGATGAAGATGTAAAAATCAAAACCATAAAAATATTAGAAGAGGATATTCTTTTAAAAAAAAATATTTACGTAATCTCTACATCCAACGTAGGGCTTGAACTCACAACCTTGATATCAAGAGTCCCATGCTCTTCCAACTGGGCCAGCCGGATGCCCCTGATGAGAACATTCTAAGTGGGGAAAGGACTCCCTAAACAGAACACAGTATGGTATTTTTTTAAATTAATAGACCTTATTTATTTATTTTTAAATGTTTTATTTAAATAATCTCTACACCCTACATGGGGCTTGAACTCATGACCTCAAGATCAAGAATCACATGCTCTTCCAACTGAGCCAGCCAAGTGCCCCAAATAGACTTTATCTTTTAGAGCAGTCTTAGTTTCACAGAAAAATTGAGCAGAAAGTACAGAGAGATTCCTATGTATCTCCATCCCAACCCTTCCTCCCCACCCAGCCTTCCTCCGCATCAACATCCCTGGATCGGTGTGGTACATTTGTTGCAATCAATGAACCAACCAAGTTCACATTTTATGTTAGGCTTCACTCTTGGTGTTGTGTATTCTTTGGGTTGGTATCATTATAGTATCATCAGAGTCATTTTACTGCCCACAAATTCCCGTGTGTCCTCTGTTCATTTTTACCCTCCTACTTCAATCCCTGGCAACCACTGATTTCTTTACTGTCTCCATAGTTTTACCTTTCCCAGGATGTCCTATAGTTGGAATCATATAGCATGTGGCCTTGTCAGGTTGGTTTCTTTCCCTTTGTCATATGCATTTAAGGTTCCTCTGTGTCTTTACATGGCTGGTTAGCCCATTGTCTGGATGGACCATAGTTTATTCATTTACTTACTGAAGAACATCTTGGTTGCTTGTGGGTTTGGGCAATTATGAATGATGCCGCTATAACTATCTGTGTGCAACTTTTTTTGAAATTTTCACATCCTCTGGGTAAATATCAAGGAGTGTGAGTGTGGGACCACACAGCAAAAGCATGTTCAGTTTTGTAAGAAATGTCTTCCTAAGTGGCTATCCTTTTTGCTTTCCCATGAACGGTGAATGAGAGTTCCTGTTGCTTTACATCCTTACCAGCATTTGGAGAGGCCCGCATTCTGGATGTTGGCCATTCTGTTGGATATGTAGTCATGTGAATTTGCAAATCCCTAGTGAGGCATAACTTTGAGTGTCTTTTCACTTGGTTATTTGCCATCTGTGTATTATCCTTGTTGAGGTTATCTATAGCGAACTTTTGCCCTTTTTTTCTATATTAAAATTTTAAACAATTTATTTGTTGTTGCCGTATAGAAATACAATTGTTTTCGTATACTGACCTTGTATTTTTTAAATTCATCGATTATAATACTTTATAGATTCCTTATGATTCTGTATAATCATTTTGTCTACAAATATTGTTTTACTTCTTCCTTTTTGATCTTTATGCCTTTCTGTTTTTCTTGGCTTAACGCGCTGCTAGAACTCTGTCGAGTTTTTATTGATGCTCTCACGTTTTCAGAGATGTGGTTCTCTGGCTATAACTTTTTCATAATGCCTTAGTCTTTCATGATGTAATAGCTTCTGTTATCTCTCACTGATAGCTTTTTCTTTTAATTTTCTTTTCTCTACATGGTTTTTGTTTCCACCGAGTTCTCTTTTTCTGTTTCTTTTGGGTTCCTTAGATAATAGGTTTTCTCAGATGGTTTATATCCTTGATCATGAAATGGGAACTCAAAAACCTATTGGGCACTCAGTGTATGTGGGTGGAACTTGTCTTCACACTCCTCCCTAAGATGACCGGGGCACCACTTCCTGGGAGCACTCCTGTTGCCCATAACCTGAGATGTTTTCTTATGGCTAGCCAGATTCCTCAGGACACAATCGTTCTGTGGAGAGGGACAGCCTGGATGTCAGCCGTCTAGGAGTCCAAGAGGCAGCAAAGTCTCTCTGTACTCAACCTTCATGTGCATTTGGTATGTCACTCACATCTTCGAGCGTTCCTGCCACCCCCTGGTTTGGGTCCTGTTTTACTAAGATGGTGCCGAGGGTGGGGCTGTCAGGCAGCCGCGTAGATCAGGGAGGGCATCTAGGAGTCCATGTGATTACCAAATAGTTTCCAGCCAGCCCTCACTTCAGCACATCCCCTTTCCTCTACGTCCAGAAGTCCCTGGTATCGCCCGTTCCAATGCCTGTTCAAGGTTCCGCATATAAACCAAGGGCTCTCAGCTGTTCTCACTGTTGGGTAGGAACTGGCTTTCTTGGGTCTCCTGTCAGGGGCAGCTTGATGTCCAGCTTTGAAAATGTGGTCACTGTTTCCCTTCCCTGTTCTCTCTCTCCTTATTAGTTTCTATTTTTGTTCGCTTGATCCTTTGTTCAATCCGTTTACTGGAGATTTCGGGGGGACGTGAACGTAGATGCATGTGTTCAATCCATCAGTTCAACCCAGAAATCCTCCTGCTATTTTTTACTTCGTAAAGAACTAAATGAAATTATATCCTGAATCCTCTCCTATTCTTACAATGTTTTCATTGCTGCACTTGTGTTTTCCAGAGACCTAGCAGCATTTTTAAATATAAAGTTGGCCCTCTGAGCTATGAAATACTATCCCCAACATTACTGAATTTCTCATGTTCTTGCTTCAGAATTCATTTTAAGACTGTTGGGAAAAAGCCTTGTTTTGTCTTCATAGTGACTGCATGAAATTTCTTGGAAGCAGCCTACGGTACTGAAATTTCTCTTGTCTGAATTTAATGTGGGACTCGGAACTTCTTGAGCACACGCTGTGCGCCGGCCTGAGCCCTGTCTGCTTGGTGAGGCTTCCGTGGGGGCAAAGCTCCTCCACCTGCCCCCGCAACCCGCTTCCAGAAAGTCCTGGCACAAAGCTCCTTGGTCACTTCCAGCCAGCCCTCCCAGTCCTGCTAGACCCGTGGCTTGGGTCTCCTGGTCCTCTCTGCCCACTTGGCTCCTTCCACGGACCTGCTGCTGAGAACAGAATTCTGGGGCTGGTGACCATGGAGTCGCAGAAACTTATGTGGAATCTCCACTTCGGGGGGTGCTTTCCTGTTTTATTTATCCAGCTATGAAAACAACCTTGACAATGACAACAAAACAAAGCTTCTTTCTGCAATGAGTACAGTCAAATGATTTTCAGCAGCTGATTGAAATGTGGTCTCATTTGCTTACGTAACTACTTCTGTCTAGGAAGAGAGGTCAGTGAGTGACAAGTGTCCCCCTTCCAGAGAAAGGAATGGGGCTCATCGCAGCAGAGAGGGAGAGGGGCGGTGCCAGCTGGTTCTGCAAGCTGCAGCCATGAGGATGGGCTGGGAAGGGCTGTCGGCCTGGGGGCAGCGGGTGCTGTGGTCTCCCCACTCCCTCCCCTTCTCGAACCAACTGACAGGACGACCCTAGGCAGTGGGGTGCCCGCCACAAGAGGGGCTGCCAGCTCAGCCCTCCGGTGTCTGCAGAATTGCACAGATCTCCCAGGGTGGTACTAGCGATAAACTCAGAAAAGCTCTTGGGAGGGTCCGATTGTGCCAGCTGTACCCCTGAAAGAGAGGGGCAGGAGCTGGGGCATTAGGAGAGTCCAGCATGACCGGGCCTCAGCTGCATCCAGGACCTGTGTGATGTCAAGGGTAGGGTTGGATGTACGGGTGGGTCTCAAACCCCTGCCCCCGCCACATACCCCCCAATGCACCCCAAGAGATAAGGAATCCACATTTAGACATCTGCTGGAGAGAGGGCATTAAACTGCTGAAAGAGAACAACACAAAAGTAAAAATATATTTTTGCTCCTTTACTGTCCTTCCCTTTTCCCTGCCCCAATCTTGGGGGACAGGGGCAGTCCTGGGGTTGAAGGTCTCTTCGCTCTCATGCCTAATCTAGATATAGCCTCCGCATGGTCAGGTGCACGGTGCGGCAAGACAAGGTAGAACCGATTTCATGTCCACTCCACCCAACAACCGCAAGAATGATAGTCCCAGGTTTCTTTATACCAGGGGACAGAGTAGAGCAGCGCAGCCAAGAGGGCTGCTTACATCTGAGTCAGGTTGTGAAGGCGGAATTGCACAGTGCCCACTTTCGAGGCCTGGTGACCTTGATCTTTGGTAAAATATTGATCTAAATTAGAGTCTAACTCTGGGCAATGGAATGAGCTACTCCCCCTCTTTTGTGGAGGAACTGGGAACAGCATGTGTTATGGAATCACACTCTTGGGTATGTTGAAGCATGAGCATTGGAGAAGACCTTCGAAGCTGTTTCTTCCTACGAAAAGTCAAATTCAGAAGCAACCTAAATGTCCAGCAGTAGGGGAGTGGCTGACTGCTGGTATACTCCTAAAACAGAATCTCATGTAGTTATTTAGTAAAATGTTTACAAAGAATTGTGGCGTCTGGCTGGCTTAGTACAGCATGCGACTTTCGCTCTTAGGGGTGTGCATTTGAGCCCCACTGTGGTGTAGAGCTTACTTAAAAAAAAAAAAGAATTTGTAGGCACATATACACACATATGTAGAGATGGTAAATGTGAGTAAACAAATACCAGAATGTATACATAAACATATACGCACCAAGTCCAGTAATGGTACCCTCAAATAATACATTTCTGGAAATTCCTTACAATGTCATTGGTGATTCTCTCTTAGTTTGGGGTATGTAGGTAATTTTTATTCTTTATTTTTTTCTGTAGTTTCTAGGTCTTCTGTAAGAAATAAGTCTTTTTTTTAAAGATCTTATTTATTTATTCAAGAAAGAGAGTATGAGCATGGGGAAGGACAGAGGGAACAGGAGAGAGATAAAGAGAGAGAGAAGCAAACTCCCTGCCCGACATGGGGGTTGATTCCTTGACCCAACCTGGATCATGACCTGAGCTGAAACCAAGAGCCAGACTGAGCCACCCAGGCATCCTAGAAATGAGGATTCCTTTTATTTGATTTTCTCCTTGAAAGGCCAGGGTTAGGTGGGCTGTGGGAGAATGTTACAGCAGAAAGCCAGGTAAATGGTCCAGAGTATCATCAGCTGGTAGAGGCTGACTAGAGAGACCATCTAGGCACAAACAAGGAACCTGGTGAAGTTGAATCAGAGGTGGAGGGTCTAACCACTGCCGTGGGCAGACAAGAGGGAAGGGGCCGGATGGTTTTCAAGAGCTCCTGAGCCTCCTGCACTGATAGGGAGTGAGTCACGAGCATGCTCACTCCATGAAGACAAGCTTCATGATCAGAGAAATCTTGGAAAGCATAATCATGGCAGTTATTTTTTAAAAAACAATTTTATTTATTTTGAGAGAGAGAGCACAAGCGGGAGAGAGGGAGAAGCAGGGTCCTCACTGAGGAGAGCTTGATCCCAGGACCCTGAGAGCATCCCCTGAGCCAAAGGCAGACACTTAACTGACTGAGCCACCCAGGAGCCCCCGTCGTGGTGGTTATAATCTGCCTGGGGTCTCCTCCATGCATGCCTCTGTCACTCTTCTCTTTCTTGGCATGACAGACTCCTCTGCTTGTGGCCTTAGGAGAAACTAGAAACAAAGGTCTCAGCAAAACCCTTTGTAACCTTTGGGCTCCTCAACTGCGATAACAGCAAGGGTAAGAGCCTCAAGAGCCACAGCCTGGAGGGGGACACAAACTCAAGGTGACTAAGTGGTGTAGTGACCACGAAGGTGGCAGCTCTGGGGAAAGCTGCAGCCTCTGGGCAAAGCTGCAGCCTCTGGGGAAAGGCACGAGCCACCCAGGACCAAGGAGGAGAGATGGTCTGGGGTGTGCAGTGTTCTCCCAGCTGGGAGCTTGGCGTCGGGCTGCTGAGTTCCTCTGCCCAGCGTGGCCCCCAGACTGTGGAGGTCTGGCCCACAGGGCCTTGGCACAGGCCCTCTGAGCTCCCAGGTCCCCTTCCTGCAGGCGGCCGCTGTCCCCTGGCCAAGTCCTTGTGTGGCCTTGTTGCTGTTGGACTCCACCATTCATCACGGGAGTGATGTAAGAGCCGAGCCAGGATTTTCCAGGCCCTTGAGACATGCAGCTCTCCTCTACATCTTTTGAGAGCTGCTTTCTTTTTTTCTTTTTTAAAGATTTTTTTTTTATTCATTTGAGAGAGATAGAGCGAGAGAGAGAGAGAGCACGCGCACAAGAACATGAGCAGGGGGAGTGGCACAGTAAGAGGGAGAAACTGACTCCCTGCTGAGCCAGGAGCTGGACAAGGGGCTTGATCCCAGGACCCCGGGATCACCGACTGAGCCACCCAAGAGCCTGCGAGCTGCTTTTTTTTTTTTTTTTTTAAGATTTTATTTATTTGACAGAGAGAGATCACAAGTAGGCAGAGAGGCAGTCAGAGAGAGAGAAGAGGGGAAGCAGGCTCCCTGCTGAGCAGAGAGCCCGATATGGGACTCAATCCCAGGACCTTGAGATCATGACCTGAGCCGAAGACAGAGGCTTAATGCACTGAGCCACCCAGGCGCCTGTGAGCTGCTTTCTTAAGAGCCCAGGAAAAACGCCTGGTGCGGGCCTCGCATCTTCTGGTGCTCTGCGGTGACCCTGCTTCTTCCCTGCCCCTCCTCTGTCCCTCTGGTTGGTCAGAATGAAACCAGACACACGGTTTTGTTTCCTCTTCTAGATTACGTGAGGAAAAATTGTCATCAAGTCAAGAGTTTATCAAGTCCTCGTGTCTTAAATTCTTAATTTGAGTCCCCTCGGTGAATGAGCTTCTTGTCTACATGGCGCAGCTCAGTCTCTCGCGTTGGGCCCCGGGCTCACGGTCTGGCTTCTCCAGACTCTGCGGTGTGTCGTGTGTGGGTTGCCATGGTGCTGCAAATGGCCTGGAAATGCTGACACGCTGCGGTTTCTGGGAGAGACGATGGTGTGTTCCGTGTGGGTTTGGGTTCTGGGCCGATGAAGCTGCTCGGGGACATCCGAGGGGTGATTTCGTGGCTCTCGGGCACTTCAGACCCAAGTCTGATCAGCCTCGTGACTCTGACAACTGACCGAGCTTTGATCAGTTGTGAAAACGGCCAGAGAACCCCTGTGAGCAAAGGATGCTGAGATCACAGCTGCCAGATGCCGGCCTTGTAAACCCTGCCGAGGCTCGAAAATCCCTTGGGATTTGGGGCTGGGGACTAGAAATCTCCAAAGACTCACCCCCACCGGCTTAGCGTGTTGTCTTCCCCTCGGCAGCTCCCCTGAGCGGCAGCTTCTTGACCGCAGGGTCAGACGTGCCCAGCACGCTCCCCTCTCTGCGGGGCACAGAACCCACCCCTGGTCGGGGGAGACAGATGCCGCCTCAGGAAAGGAGTGCTGGGGCTCCGGATTTTCCAACCCGATCCTTTACCCTTCAGCCACGGGACAACCACGTGGCATAGGGTGTAGATGCATTTGCTAGAGACGCAGGGGAGGAACCCTTGTGTCCTCTCAGGACGTGGCCTGTCAAAGGAGGGGAGCTCAGTGGCCATGTCTGCTCACCCCTAGCCAACGTGCTTGAATGAGATGCCTCACCGGCATGGACTGGATGGGACCTTCCAGGATCCCATCCGATGCTGCTGTCCCGGAGTAGGTGGCCCCAGTTCTGCATCAGGTATTAGGGGCTCTTCTGGAGCCTCTGCCCTTAGGTCTACTCTTACACCCCCCAACCCCCGCGATACACCCTTATTCATGCTTCTGGGGCTTGGAGGGAGGGTCAGGTCCTCCGAGCATCGGGTTTGGGCAGCACCTCGAGAATGCTCCTGTGGTCTCACCAGTATGTACCACTTTAGTTCCTCCAGTATTGTACCACTTACAGCCACTCCAGGAGGCTCATCCTAGCTCGGGGCAGCCGTATCGGTCAACTCCTGGTCCTACCCTCTCTTAAGACATAGTGCCAGGAGCTGGGGCCTTGGAGTGACTTGTACAATGACCCAGAGGGAGGAGAAGGACGTGCACAAGAAATGCACATCTGGGGAATAGCTTCTACTTACCATGCCCCCTAGATGGGCTTTTCTCAGAGCTCTTTGGCTAAAGGGCTCCCCCGCCAACCCCCCGCTTGGAGATGCATCAGAGCTCCCGTGATCGATAATGGAACCGTCCACCATTCCTGCGTGTATGTGCCGAAACTGGAGGCCCCTAGCCGGGCCTTCCCCGCCACCGGCAAGGCCCAGGGCAGGAGTGGGAGTGGAGGCCCACATGCCATGTGTCCAAATGTTTAAAAGCCATTAACAAGTCCCCCAACTGATACATAAAAATATGCTCTACCCTCCTGTCTCAACAAGTGTGTCTTCATAATGACAAAATGACAAAACATTTCTCTTTATAAAGCCTTGGCTTTTACTTGGAGAAAGTTGGCAAAAATATCAAAGAAGCCGACTTGAATTATTATTGTAAATGCCTAGGCACTTTGTTAATGGGCCGGTGATGTGTGTATGGGTGATAGAGACAAAATTCATAAATTATTCTATCTTTGTGCTGCTATGTTTATTTTTCTTTTCTATATTGTAGCAAAGTCATTATTTATATTGTTCTAGGCAAAATTTTCAGATACTTTGTGTTCTATTAGTAGTAGTACTAATTTAGACAACTTTGAGTCATTGTAGTTCTTGGGTAGGTTTTTTTTTTTTTTATTTAAATTTCAGTTTGGAGGGGCACCTGGGTGGTGGTAGTCAGCTGAGTATCTGCCTTTGGCTGAGGTCATGATCTTGGGGTTCTGGGATCAAGCGCCAAACCAGGCTTGGCAGGGAGTCTGCTTTACCCTCTGCCCCTCCCCCATTGAGTTCTCAGGCATGTGTGCGCTCTCGCTTTCTCTCTCTCTCAAATTAAAAAAAAATCTTTAAATTTCAATTAGGAGAAACTTCACCCTGGTGAAGCCGTAGCAACTGAAATTGTCAGTAGAATTATTAGAGCAATAGTTAGATTCAGAAATGAGCGGTGCGGTTCATGTGTCAGAATCAAGCTTGCATCGGATTCCTTGTGACAAGTTCTCTCTACCGTAGCAAAGATTGCAGCGTGTTGAATCACACCCTAAAAACTGCCAGCATTTATACTGCAATTTCCCCATCTCTTCAATATCTAGATCCGTAGACTCCAGTTAATATCTGGCATTGTGCTTCACGAGATGACGTTGAGAGGTACTTAGGAACACGTCAGAACGACATGAATGGTATGACACGGCACGGTGTTCCTTGGCCACCATGAGCGACTCCGGTGAAGACTGTGCTCATCTGTGAACACCTTCCTATCCTGAATTAGGACACGAAGGAACAGGGACAAAAAGGCATCTAGGACTATTGGGGAATGATGCTTCTCTTTGCAAGATTCTGTTGTAGTTATGCTGCTTGAAGATCTGACAAATTGACCAATCTGTCTTTCTCTTCCCTTTCTCAGTCTTTTTCCTTGGCTAAATCCCTTCTGCTCTTTGGAAATCGTGTCTGTCTCCAATGTTGCAACCACAGATCTCCAAGGTGATCAGGCTTAGCTGCCTTCTGTTCAAGGACAGCAGCCAGGAATTGTGCAGAAGCATTTTTCCAAGGCCTGACACGTATGTCCTGGATGCGGATGTTTCTGGTTATGACCTGTGGGATGATAGAAGCTCCTAGGTTCCAGGTCCTGTGCTGGGCCCTCCCTTCCTCTCTTTCTTCCTTCTGTCTGTCCCTCCTTCCTTGAAAAGGAACCACATGCAAGTAGCAACACATTCTGCCTGCTGAACCCTAAGACCAGCAGGGCAGCCCCGGGGTTGAGGGGCGGGGGGGGAGGGGTACCTTGGCTGAGCAGAGAAGACTCAGTTTCAGAGGACCTGGGGCTCCAAGGACTTGTCAGGAAGGGAAGCCCAGGGGTGTTGGCCTCTTGAGATTCTCCCAGAATCCCGGCCGAAGCTCCGCTCCAAGGATGGGTTATTGCCATCGTTACTGTTCCCTAGACGCTCGGCTCTTCCTGTAGACTGTAGGGCAGACAGAGAAGGCAAAGGTTTATCCTTTAAAGACAAGTTCAGAACACTCAACACACTGAGTTTAAGGAAGGTTCCCATGACACTGTTTCTTCTGTACCGAGCAGAAGGCTGACACTATGGCTGCCTGGTCTGTGCTTTTCATTTCAAAATCCGTGACTTTCTCCTTGCCAGGATCTAGTGGTTGAGCCCAGCTTAGCCTCCCTGTGCTCAGGTCCTCCTCTGGAAATGGGTACCGATGGCTGGGCCGGGGCGGGGGTGGGGGGGATTGTCGGAATCCATGAGCTGGCCTCTGGGAGACCAGCGAGCACAGTGTGAGCTTGGCAGCTCGGGAGATAGTAATTCTCTTCCTCCTTTCCGTGTGAGTGAGGAAAGGGAAATGAAAACCAAACACACGTGCATCTTGTGTATGTGTGTGCATACACACATACATGTACACACTTTGTAGGGACTATTAGCTTCTGAGGGCTTTCCTAACAAAGTACCAAACACTGCCTGACTTAAGACAACAGAAAGGCATTCTCTCACAGTTCTGGAGGCTAAGAGTCAAAAATCAAGGTGTTGGCAGGGCCATGCTTCCTCCAAAGAATCTAGGGGAGCATCCTTCCTCTCTTCCCAGCTTCTGTTGGGTGCTGGCAAGTTTTGGTGCTCATTGGCTTGCAGACACATCACCTCTATCTCTGCCTCCATTATCATATGGACTTCTTCCCTGTGTCTCTGTGTGTCCCTGTCCTTCTAAGGACACCAGTCATCGTGGTATCAGACGCCCCTCCCCCCCCAAACTGCATGACTTCATCATAACTGATTGCATCTCCAAAGACCTTGTTTCCAAATAAGGTCGCATTCCAAGGTTCCAGGTGGACATAAATTTCTGGGGGACACTACTGAATCCAGGACACAGGATTAGGACAGAAAGCTAAGGCTGTGTTGTGAGATGCATCATGAATTCAAAGACGTTAAATGTGGAAAAAACACACAAATTAAATGCCACAAAATGTCATTTTATGCACATTCAAAAGACTCAACAATGTACTTGGAAAAAATACATTCTCAAAAATTGCCATGATAATCTTTTGGTGGGTGGGAGCCCCAGCCGAGGTGCCTCTCAGTGTTGATGGGTTGGAGAGAACTACGTTCTCCGGAATAGTTAGGATTTCTGGAAAAGGTTTCTTGTTTTGTTTTGTTTTTGTTTTTGTTTTTGTTTTTGTTTTTAAGATTTTATTTATTTATTTGACAGAGACAGACACAGTGAGAGAGGGAACACAAGCAGGGGGAGTGGGAGAGGGAGAAGCAGGCTTCCCGCCGAGCAGGGAGCCCAATGCTGGGCTCGATCCCAGGACCCATGGATCATGACCTGAGCAGAAGGCAGACACTTAATGACTGAGCCACCCAGCCGCCCCTGGAAAATGTTTTAGATTCAGCATGAATTGGCTCTGGTGGGAGCTAATGGTTGTGAAAATGCTTTGCAAATAGTCAAATATGGTACGAATAAAGGTTAACAGATACATGAGTTTGCCCAGTTTAAGCCCTTAGGGAGGGCTGTCCATTCCATGCACAAATGCAAGGATATGGACTTTGAGACATCATGGCAAAGCTCTATAAATATCCTTTCTTGCCAAGTGAAAGGAAGGTCACCTCCCCTTGGCTCTATAAAAACAAACGTGGTTTTTTTTTTTTTTTTTTTTTTATCAGGGGATCCGGCAGCCCCTTCTGGGTTCGTTCATTGCAGAGCTCTTTAAGGGGATCCCCATGTGAATTTAATGTACAGAAGTGGGGGCTCTGTTACCTGATCAGACTTTCACATTCCCCGGGATCTGCAATATTGTCTTGTAAAAACAGGGGACAGTGGGTCAGTCTTTTCAGGAGAAGTTACTAGAATTTTACACCCAGAAGTGAATTTATTCATGATCTCCTCTAACCCATTTATTTTATAAAAGAGGCCAAGGGAGAAGTCCCTGGTTGGCCATGGGTGGGGAAGGAGTTGGAGGTGGCATCTGGGCTTGAGGAGGAACTGTAGAAGCTTCTGTGATGCTCAGTCCTATGTTTGCCCTCTCCGTCATGCTTCTAAGGTTGGGGTGACACCCATTCCTCATTTGGGTATATTATTGTTCCCATTTTACAGATGGGTAAACAGAGGCTGATTGATGCAATGTCTGGCTCAATATCATGATGGTATTATAGGTATTATATGGTATTATAGGTGGGTGACCCCAGAGCCCCAGTCTGGACCATCCCACTTTTCCTGCTGCTGGACAAGAACCATGAAGGCAGGGTCGATGTGTTGGGAGCATTCCCCATCCTCTCCATACCTCCCACGCCCCAATAAATGATAAGCATTTGTTTCCATAAAATATGTGATTTCACCCTGGTTCTAAATGCCATAATGAAGTTTTGAAGTCAAACCACTGTCTTCATAAGTAAACAAAATCAATAAAGACAATGTTTAGGGCTTATAGAAGATGAGCAGGAGTTGCAGATTATAGAGAGGGAAGGTACAGCATTGCTTAAGGATTGGATTGGGGAGAGCTCCACTGAGGAGGATGGCTCTTGCTCGTAGGTGGGGACGCAGCAGCTCTCTTTTGCTCTTAGAGCTGACATTCCTCCTCTAACGGTGTCCCATCCTGCCATTTCATTGCATGTCTGCCGTCACTCTGGGTGGACGTTCAATCTGACGGTAGCACAGGCTGTAGGCCAAGCTGTGGACTTACTACTACTGAAAAGCTAAGCAGATCCTTGCATTTTCAGGATAACCACAGTGTTTTTGCACTTTCTTTCTTTCTTCCCTACCCACCGGCTGCTTGCTGCTTAAGATCTAATGAGTCAGTAATGATTTGTACCGAGTGACAGTGAGTAAGGAGATGGTTTTGAGGATTATGTGTAGTGTGTAGGAATTATGAAACCATGTTCCACGGGGAGATGGTGTTCTCTGATGTATTCTGGGAGTTTTCTAGCACTTAATCAGAAACTAAATATAGAGCAGTTTACTAAGGTTTTGATACAGCATCCCTTAACATGAGAAACTGTCTCATTTTTCCTTTTCTCCTTTTCATCCTCTGGCCTATTCATTTTTAGATTAAAACAAAATTCTGAAGCTTCTTCCACAAATCACAGACCAAAACAGCAACTTGGAAAGATGGATTCTTTGATTTATGTTGATAAACAATCTGGAAGGTCACTGTTATTAGTGTAACTTTTTCAAGTATGAAGTATTACATCAAGACAAAAGTTTAGAGGTGGGAATGAATTTAGCAATCAAAGGTCACTGCCATTTTAAAGACCTCTCACATGGTCATTTTTACATTTGCTATTTAAAAATTTTTTTTTTAATATTAAAGTTTTTTTTTTTATTAAAGATTTTATTTATTTATTTATTTGACAGACAGAGATCACAAGTAGGCAGAGAGGCAGGCAGAGAGAGAGAAGAGGAAGCAGGCTCCATGCTGAGCAGAGAGCCCAATGCGGGGCTCGATCCCAAGACCCTGGAATCATGACCTGAGCCAAAGGCAGAGGCTTTAACCCACTGAGCCACCCAGACACCCCTACATTTGGTATTTTTATTGACTGAGTATAGCTAATCAGGTACCTATTTTCAAATAATGACAATAAAGTGTATTATTCAAGGGAGACATTATGAAAACAGGACATAACCCCTGACACCGGAAGTTTGTAAGTATCATGCAAATGTCAGTTCTTAGTGTATTATCCACTAAGCTGATTACCTAGCACAGATTCTATTTGACCTCCAAATCTGCCAAGCACCAGAAGGCTGTCCCTTCAGCCTGCTGTGTCTGGTAGGGAACAGGGACAATTTCCTCAGGGAATGTTCTTGAAACATTACTCTTGAATTAACCAAACTCCAGAGTGTTCAGAAAATTATCTTCGCCTTTTTATCCACCCTTCCCTGATCACTCTGCTAGAATTTCTCTCCTGCATAAACAGCAAAAGCCTGTTCAGGTGTCTGTCTTTAATTCAGGGATGCAGAAATATTTATGGATGAAATGATATGCTGTCTGGGATTTACTTCAAAATCATATGGGTAGTGGGGAAGCAGACAGGGATAAAACTGGAACAAGACTGGCCACGAGTTGATAATTGTTGATGTTGGGTGATGGGGCAGGGCGCCCTCTGTGATGCTTTGGGGTGAACATCCTCGCATGCGTGGGGGTGGTTCCCTGAACAAACCTAGAAGAGGAGCTGTTAGCTTGATACACATTTTGAACTTCCTGGCTGCTGTCAAAGTGCTTTCCAAATCTGCCCGGATTTATACGCTTTCCAGTCATGTATCTCACCCCCACCATGAGATTTAGCGTTTTTATCAGTCTGATTTTTAAAAAGTAATATACTCTTCTGTTTTATTTGTGTTTTCATAATCGCTTTGAGGATCTTTCTCATGTGCTGGTTCTTTGGGGTTGGTTGGTTTGTTTGTTTCTTGTGAATTATCTGCCATGTTGTTCCAGATTATAGGCGCAATCACGCGAGTTCTCTGTCCTCTCCCCTCCAAGCAGGAAGGGGCAGAAGCCTGCGCCGGCTGATGAGAGTCAATTGTTAAGTTTCCAAGAATTTTGTGAACTGGTTATCAACTATGGGTAGCCCGGAATCAGCCCTGTGCAGATGTTTACGGTGTGACCGCCAGCAAATCCTGCAAATCAGGGCTCCCACTCCCGGAGAGCTGAGTTTTAAACCTTTCCTGGCACAGCACCGCCTCCACACATTCACATCTGGACAGAGCTTGGTCCCAAAGAGCATCAGGGTGAACCTGACACATGGATGCAGGAGAGGCTGCGCCCTGATTCACTGACCAGAACTGGAAAAAGCCTGGGGGCTCTGTGCCTCCTGCGCTCGGCACCTGCTGGCAGACAGGGACAGTGTGCGGAGGACGGCACTGAAGGGGTGTGCTGCCGCAGGACTCGGTAGGCTTGGCAGGACGCTCTGTGGAGTCTGTTCCCTGGCCCCTTTCTCTTCGGTGCTAGGTACAGCCAGTTATGTCATTTGCAAGGCCCAGTGTGATGTGAAAACGCAGGTTCCTCCTTCAAAAGCCTTTTCTTTGTTCACCCATGATTTCTTTCTCTCCACCCCTCACAGCTTCCTTTATTTCCTATTTAATGTCACGTTCTCTTGGACATGGGGATTTTTGTGGGGGTGAATGCCAAACCGCATAGTTGCCTGGGGTCTTGCCCGGTGACTTGGCACACAGGGCGTACGTGACTTACCTGATTCTTTGGGTGCCTGCACCCAGGATCCCGCCAAGATCAAAGGCAGAGGTGCTCACTACTTGGGTCAGGGGTTTGGGCAACTGAGCACCTATCCTGGGGATGGGAAGAAGTGGAGGGAGGTTAGATGGTGAGTGAATCCAGGACCATACTCCACTGACCCACCAGATTTCATGTGTAAAACACAAATGTAGAGATAAAATTAATTCAGAAATTCAAGGCAGCAACCAAACTTGTATTAGACCCCAACTGTGGAGGTGGTAGGTACTAACAAAAAAAATGGAAGCAAGGAAGAGGGATAGAAAGTGTCAGGGGGTGATGCTGATAGAAAAAGGGTGAGTTAAAATGTTCAGTGTTGGGGTTTGGGAAAGTGACGTCTGAGCAAGAAGCTGAGGAGAAGGAGGGGACATGAGGCACCACATCTGTCCTTTGTGTCACCTTCCTTATGATCCCACCCATGGCTCCATCCGGATTACAAGGAGTTGTGAGTAGTGTGCAATGGCACAAACTGTTCGGTTAAAATCTGCCCGGATAAGATTCAATTTTAGTTAGAAGTTATTTTAAGCTTTGAAAATGTCATATAAAAAATATTCTGGTTAGAATCCCCCTCCTTTTTTTTTTAAACTGTAATGTTTATGAATTCAGTTCTCCTTGAAACAGACACTTCATTTATTGTCATATTTTTGGAAAGTTATCTCTGGCATCTTCTGAGAATTAAACATTTTTTGCAATGATCTTTTCCCCCTTCTTCTTTCAGCCACTCACTAGGGTTTCTTCCCCAAAAAGAAACACAGAGTGTTAGATAATAATAATGTAAGGTTGCAGGAAAAGGAACAAGAGAATTCTTCCACATCAGGAAGTAGACATTCTGTCAGGTTGTTTGAAAAAGAAAATCCCCAAATAACAGTGCCTTCAATAAAGACAGATGTTTCTTTCCCATGTAAGAGATGTCTCGTAGAAGGCAGAAGGCATGCATGAACTATATTTCTGCTCTACCATCCTCAAAATCGCCTCATAGTTCAGGATGGCCATAGGAGCTCCTGCCATCACATCCACACTCCAGGAAGGAAGATAGGGTGAGCTTAATGGCCTGTTTCCTTTCTTTTGAGGGAAATTGCCATCAAATCCCTCATGACACACACACACGCACACGTATGCACACACACACATACACACACAACCTCACTATAGGCTAGAACTTAATAACATGGCCACGCCTATCTACAATAGAGACTTGGAAATACAGGAAAGGCATTATTAGCCGAGTAACAGTTTCATTAGAAACCTGTGCTCTGTTGCTCCAGAGGGGAAGGAGAACGGATGTTGGAAAGAGTCCCTAACAATGTCTGCCACAATCTCCACCCTCGTTTTTCTTTTCAAGTATGAGGGCTATAAATCTCAGGAAAATAAATCAATACCTAACGCCTAGGGCCAAGAGAAACTATACTTTAAAATGTTCTCATTCTAGCTTTTTAAAATTCAGATGAGAAATTCCAGTGGGGAATGTAGATTCTGTCATCTTTACTGCTTTTGTGTATGTCAACTTAAGTAGTCTACCATTTCGCCTGCTTTGGCACTGTACAGTCAAATAAAAGAGGATTTCACTGTAGTTAAACAGAACTTTGTATTTTATAGGACAAAATAATTTTTTAAACATGCATTTGAGAAAGGAAATAATAATGGGCTGATTACAACAGTATTAATTTAAGTTCTAGGTCCGAGGTCCCAGCAAAAGTGTTTCCAAATGGACATCTTACCTTTTTTTTCTTTCTTCCCCTGTGGAAACTAATCCCCAACAAAAAAAGCTCCTTTCTCTTGTTGACCCACGCCACAGTACGGCATCTGCTCAGGCAATCTTCTACAAGTACGTGAGGCTTTCTGATGGAAAGCTAATGTATTTTTTTTTAAGAGGTCTATTTCTCAACTCTTTCTTTTTTTAAAAGACTTTATCCGTTTATAAGAGAGGGAGAGAGAAGGAGGAGGGGGAGTGGCAGAGGGAGAGGGAGAAGGAGGCTCCCTGCAGAGGACTCTCGGATAATGACCTGAGCCAAAGGCAGACACTTAACCCACGGAGCCACCCCTGCATCATTCATTCATTCATTCGTTTATAAGATTTTATTTATTTATTTATTTGACAGAGAGAAACACAGCAAGAGAGGGAACACAGGGAGGGGGAGTGGGAAAGGGAGAAGCAGGCTCTCCACTGAGCAGGGAGCCCTATGTGGGGCTGGATCCCAGGACCCCGAGATCGTGACCTGAGCAGAAGGCAGATGTTTAACTGACTGAGCCACTCAGGTGCCCTGTTTCTCAGTTCTTGAGCAAGAGTATACCTTCCTCTAAAAGACTGATTTTCTTTTTTTCCCACGGTGACAGACATTGTCTCTCAACATAGCAACACAAGAAAAACGTCATGCTTCAGTTACAATGACCGTGGGCCACTATGTTATCAGGTATCTGTTGTGCAGGGTAACCTGGTGATTAAATTGCTAATGTTTTCTTCGTGGGGGGTTTTTCCTTCTGATTAGCGAAGCTTCCAGGAGTATTATGTTAGCACAAATCTACATGTCATTTATGAATCTCTCTGCTTTATTAAAATATAGTTATCTGTGAGTTAGAGCTGGCTTCTTCACATAATTCTTTCCTACATAATAATATAAAAGATTCTTCATCTCTAATCCTGATTTCCGGGATGGAAATCCTGCAGACAGACTCAGAGCTATTCCATAAGACAAAATCATAAAAAGAAAGTCTCTTATATCTGCCAACTGTGGAAATATAGTTTAATTGCTTAACATATGAGGATGACAGGCATCAAATTCAGTGGAGGCCCCAACAAATCTTAGCCTTTTTTTTAGATTTTATTTATTTATTTGACAGAGAGAAAGCATGACAGAGAGAAAGCATTTGACAGAGAAAGCATGACAGCAGAGGGAGAGGGAGAAGCAGGCTCTTCGCAGAGCAGGGAGCCCGAGGTAGGGCTCGATCCCAGGACCCTGGTATTACCACCTGAGCCGAAGGCAGATACCCAACCGACTGAGCCACCCAGACACCCCAAATCTTACCTTTGGTGATAAATCTTTTTAGTCTGAAGAGACGGTGCCGGAGAGATAAGTTTTGTGGACTTAAACCTTTTCCTACTGCTTTAGGAAGACTGTTCCCGATGACTATTCATTATTTTACTGCAATGTGTTTGTACCACCTCTGACATCCGTCTTTCCCGAGTTTCAGCTCTAGAATGGATTAATGTACTTCTTTTTTATAGCATGAAACCATGCTGAAGTAACAAAGGGAAAATTCAGAAGTTTTCAAAATACATTGTCTTTGGGTGGAAAAGTCTTTGCTTCGGCAAAATAACGATAGTTGTTGCCTCCAAGTGAAGTTCTAGAAATATGCATTCTTTTTTTTGTTTTTAAGATTTTATCTATTTATTTTGGGGGGGGTGGGTAGTGAGCTGGAGGGAGAGGGAGAATCTGAAGCAGACTCCGCGCTGAGTGTAGAGGCCGACGTGGGGCTCACTCCCATGATCGATACTGAGATCATGACCTGAGTCGAAACTAAGAACCGAATGACTGAGCCAGCCAGGCACCCCATGAAATGTCCATTCTTTTTTTTTTTTTTTAATATTTTATTTATTTATTTGACAGAGATCACAAGTAGGCAGAGAGGCAGGCAGAGAGAGAGAGGAGGAAGCAGGCTCCCTGCTAAGCAGAGAGCCCGATGCGGGGCTCGATCCCAGGACCCTGAGATCATGACCCGAGCTGAAGGCAGAGGCCCAAACCACTGAGCCACCCAGGTGCCCCGAAACGTCCATTCTTTTGCATGTGTTCTGCTATAGTGTCTGTTGGCTGGAGAACTTTTATTTGTCCCTCCAGATCCACTTGCTCTGTGCCCCTGGGGCAGATGGGCCTGTGAGGACTGTCAATGGCTCCCTGGATTTATGGTCACTGGTTTGGTTTGGCCAGTGGGAGGCCCTATCCAGAGACTGGAGGGAGGAGAGAGACACCAGGATGTTTACTATGGCTGGTTCCTGCTGGACTGCAGGTTGACAGTGGCTATGTTACCCTAGGAAGGTTCCTGCCAGGTGGACCTCCCTACAAGGGCTCCCTCCCCAGGATTTAGTAGTGGCTCAGGGCCGTTTCACCATCCTTGTTTGTTTTCTTCACCCTCGCCCACACGTTTGTAAAGAATTTCGATTTTCCCATTGGAGCATGCTGTTTCTGCCTGGGACACAGATAGGTGAGTCTCCTAATGACAACCCCAAGCCTGGGAAAATAGTCATTTGGCTATGACTTGTTTGGAGAAAATGTTTTCAACATGAATAAGATTGAATGTAAGGCCTTGGACAATTTAAGTTTCTCTGCTGTTTTTTTGTTTTTACCGCTAGAGTTGAAATTGTTTACATTTTCATAAGAACGTAAAGAGGAAGGATGTAGTTCTGCAAGGTAGTTGTACAATTCAATGAGGTCTCAAGGCAGGTTGCTGACATCCTGCCAGAGCTCCCAGACCCTTGTGAGTGGTGGTCTTACCACTGTGGTCCAGGGCCGATGTGTGTAGTACTGAGTGGGCCCTAAGATCAGGGTCTTCTTTCCCAGACCCGCCTAACCCTGCAGGCATGTGTACTCCAGCTAACTCCCTTATCGTCTTGCTTCGTTCCCCATTACTGTCCTGCCTGCTGACCCTAACTAACACTTCAAGGGGACTTGGGCAAGGCTCCTGAAACAAAGTACTGTGGAGCTGATGCTAAGGACCCATCCCGAAAGGTTGCGTGAGAAATTCACTGAATGAGTTTGGTTTCAGCTTCGGTGCTTGTGCTATTTCTCATTTTCCCCACAATTGGGAAGACTGTGATCTCACAAATGCAATGAGGTCACTAATCTCTCATCCTTCTGGCAAATTCTATTTGCAAGAACTGCTTCTTGAAAAAAGTAATCTCAAAATGAGAGAAGGCACTGATATTTAGTTTTAATCCACACATTTTATGAAAACCTTGGTAAGCAATGTGTTTTCTGGGGCCCAGCTATGTCGAGGAAAAATTCTGGGGAAGGGTTACTGGGTTATAACTTCTGGAGCCTGTGTTCTAATTCCTAAAAAGAGAGTCTTGTAACCTTTCTGGCCCTTGGCTTTCCCTTTAATCACTGGAAATAACACTTATCTGTCAAAACTAATAAGCGTAGAATAGGATGATGGATGGTAAAGTGCTATGAAAATTTAAATATCCTAGGGGCGCCTGAGTGGCTCAGTTGATTGAGTGTCCTATTCTTGATTTCTGCTCAGGTCATGATCTCAGGGTCTTGAGATCAAGTCCAATATCAGGCTCCATGCTCGTCAGGGAGCCGTCTGGAGAGTCTCTCTCTCCCTCTACCCCTCCTTTCGCTTGCGTGTGCACTCCCTCTCTTTCGCAAATTAATAAATCCCTTTAAAAAAAGAAAATTTAA
Organism: Lontra canadensis; assembly: GCF_010015895.1. Classification (NCBI taxonomy): domain Eukaryota; kingdom Metazoa; phylum Chordata; class Mammalia; order Carnivora; family Mustelidae; genus Lontra; species Lontra canadensis. The sequence continues at coordinate 7,002,132 of NW_022631073.1, read as the reverse complement.
AAACCCTAAAGATACAGATTATTATGGTTGCCTAAAAAATTATAAAACATAGCCTAAACCTGTGGTTTTTAACCTTTTTTTGTGTCATGAATGCCTTTAGAGAATTGGTGAAAACTTATAGACCCTCCCTCTGGAACTGCAAAGGCCATTCAGAAATTCAGAGGATTTTCTTATGCAATTTCAAGGCATCTGTGGATCTTTTGAAGCTCACTACATCCTGGACAAATTTCATAAACTACATCTTGTTTTTTTAAAGATGGCTAAAAGTTGATGTGTTAGATATAATTTTCATCTGCATTCATTTCTAAGGTTTGACAGTTAAAATTTTACAAAAGATACTGCATAAGATATATACAAACAAACAACAAAAAAAAGGAATCAAAGGGAAATACCAAACTATTCTGAGTTCTTGAATGAAATTTCAATGCATTAGGTTTTGGAACTAGAAGAATGATGGTTGGAAATGTCCTGAAGTATAAAAGAAAGAAAGCAAATTTAATTCATTCAATAAATATTTCTTGAGCACCTTTATGTGCCAGGAATAATTCTCAGTACTCTGGATTTAACTGTGAATCAAACAGTCAAAATATCTATAAATAATTATTAAGTAAGCTCTATGCCTAATGTGGGGCTCCAACTCATGACGCTGAGATCAAGAGTCACATGCTCGGCCAGGTGTTCCACACGGTCAAAATAACTCACATACAGAGATGATACTTTCTATTCATTGTGAAAGCTGTTAAAACTCCAGGTAATGTATGAATATCAGCCAGTGATTCCCTTAGTTATAGATTCATGTTTTACTCCTTACATGGAACAACTGAATACTTTTTGTATTGGTCCTAAAGCTACGTTTCTGTCTGACCGGCCCCTTTGAAAATATGTAGCTTATATATTGTAAATTTACAGCTACTACGAATACATTGAAGATAACCAAATACTGTGAACTTTATGGTTTCCTCCTAGCTACGAAGCTATGATACTGATTATCCTCTTTGGTCCACAATTTGAATTTACCTGTTGTTTTTTAAGCCAATGAGACCATTTGCTTGAATCATCTCTATTCATTTAAGAGATACTTGAATGGCATCATGAATGCTATCAAATATTTTGAAATATTCTTAGACTGTGGTCTCTGAAATGAATGGAAGGAGAGGAATGAAAAATACGGTGTCATTCCTCACTCTTCAGATGATTTATCAGTTTAGTGTTTGGCAAAGAGGCAAAATAGTTTCAATTTCATGAGCATTATATAATAAGACATGTAAGAAACTATTAGATCCTAGATCAGTATGTTTATTTCTGCTGTGTGTATGTGTGTGTGTTAAGAGTGCTGGTGGTAGTGTTAACTTGTCAGCACTGAATGGGAAAAGGTTTGTTTATAAAAACTATAAACTGAGTAAAAATGCTTCAAAAGGGGTTAGAGTTCAGGCACATTTAAGGTTGACCAGATATCAGTCTTGCTTTTCGCTTTTTCAGAGTTTCCTCAGTGGGACCCATCCCATCCCTCCTCTTCCCCACTATGTTCTGCTTCCCCTTCTCTCCTTGCTGAGCTAATTATATTTACCTGGAAAACACAGTCTTCCCTTTTTGCATTTGTACTTTCTAAGGGAATGGCATGGCTTGCCTAGTCTGTGTCCTACTTCGGAACATAAGTAATTTGATTATTTTGTATGGAATTTGCCTTCCTGTCCTGAGAAATGAAGAAAATTCAAACTTCCGTAACTAGATGTGGGTCTCAACCTTTAAAAAAAAAAAGTCATGTCCATTTCAGAATAATTTCTTAAATGCATAAAATAAATGAGATAACTCTATTACAACTTAATTGGTTTCCTTGTTATCAAATATTAAAAAAACTATAACATTAAGCACTTTTAAAATAACACATTAAATAAGAAGCTAGCCCCAGGTCTAATGGCCACCATGGTTTTACGGTTGTGGTGGGAATAAAGTGTATTTTGAGCTATCTGCAGTTATAATGTGTTCTAAGAAATCTGTGATTTCTGTTGGTGCCAAAGCCACAGGTTTGTTAATATTACTGTGGTTTGTTGACTTATGTTGATAATTAATGTAACTTCTTCATTTTGGTTAAATGTTAGTGGAAATGAAGATGTCTCTTCTTCCCACCCATGGTTACAGCCCCTACAAGGTATGGGGACCCCAGGTGAAGAAATTCTCCCCCTCTCCCCCTTACCCGTTAGCCTCTTGGTGCTGAGACCAGCACACAGCACAGTGCCTGACATGGCATGATTCCTCCATAGCTGTTACCTGAAATAAGTGAAACACAAAGGGGGAAAAAGACATTTGTCCAATGCTTATGATTATTGCTAGGGCTTTTTGCCTCTAATGTCATCGACCCTCCGATTAACTGCCAGACAACTCTGGATTTCTCAGAGGAGGGAATGGGGACTCAGGACAGCTATGCAGCAGAGCAGAATTTAAACTCTGGTCTGTTTGACTCCAAAGTTCACATTCTTTCCACCCTCACATTGTTGTCTTTTACAAAACTTTTCTAGGTCCAGAGAGAAAAACAAGGGAAGTCCTTTCAGATATCTGATGTCTCCAGACTTCTTACAAAGACTCCATAAAACTTCAATTCTCTCATAACTCAGTGAGTCTAACTTACAAGGATACCTAGTTGAAGTTTATGAAAATTTCTTTATCTAGATGTAAAGTGGTCTTGTTTCTATGAGCCTAAATTCTCACCCATGGAGACGAGTCAAGTCCCAGCCTGGCCAGGACTTGGTTAAATCAAGTGAGAGGTATTCTGTTGGATGCCTTGCACACACATACCTGGCCCTTTCATGAGAGATTTTATCCCAGGCAGATTTGTGGTTGGTGTTGAGGACAGTCACAGGATAATCCTATAATCCCGTATTCCTCAAAACAGTGTCATTTATTGCATAAAAATGGATCGGACAGCACAATTATACTGCATTTTTTACTGTACAGAGATTTTTTTTTTTAACTGAGGAATCATGTTGATCACGTATAGTAAATGGAATATACTTTGCAGTTTATGCAACTGACATTTTCTGCAACATGGCTGAGAATCTGTTCTTGTAACAATCAAACTTTCTAGCATTTCTTTTTAGGGAAGTTCACCAATTTTATAAAACCTGCTTTAGAGGTTTTATAAATAGGAGCATAGAACCCGAAGCAAGCTGGACCTGTTGTCCCTCCGTTCAGCAGAGTGCCTTTCATTTTCCTTATTTGGAAGTGTCCTCTCCCTTAGGTGACCTCTGAGGTCTGGGCTTCTCAACCTTGTCGGAAAAAGTGGTTCCTTGTTTTTCTTTCTCTACTCTTCTTGGTTTGCCTCCTCACAACCTTTGTCCCGACATCCCTCAGTTCTCCTCCAGCTTCCCAGCCCAGCCCTGAGCAGGTGACCTGCGCCTGCTTCCAGCAGGAGGAGAAAGAGTATAGAGTCTGTGCTGTCACCTCTCTCTGATCAGAATCTCCCTACACTATTGTTTTTTCACGTCTTCCTTTCCTTTTGTTTCTGAGAAAGAAAGGGCCCTTCTGCTTGCCAAGACAAAGCACTATGTTCTGGGTTACCTCCCTATTGGGTTGGAATCACTTTTTTCTTTCTTCACCTTCTCTCTTCTGTTTACAAAAGTACACAGATATGCTCATTCTTTAAAAAAAAATGTAAAAGAAAACAAAACCTTTCCCTTATTCTTGTTACTGCCTGTGTCTACTTTTTTTAAAGATTTTTATTTATTTATTTGACAGACAGAGATTACAAGTAGGCAGAGAGGCAGGCAGAGGGAGAGAGAGGAGAAAGCAGGCTCCCTGCTGAGCAGAGAGCCCGAAGCGGGGCTCGATCCCAGGACTCTGGGATCATGACCTGAGCCGAAGGCAGAGGCTTTAACCCACTGAGCCACCCAGGTGCCCCATGCCTGTGTCTATTATTATATCTCCTGCCTTCTTTACATTGGCAAACATCTCGGACTGGTAGCCTATAATCACTGCTTCAATGCCCACACATGCCTTCAGCTTTTGAAATCTGGCTTCTTTCTCCACCATCCCACTAAGAATGGTTCTCTAGAAGGTCACTAAGCCTCTTGTTTGTCAAACCCAGTGACCTTTTCTCTGAAGTCTCTAGAATCAGACATTGTTTATTATCATGTTCTTGAGAATTGCTGCTGCTTTGGCTTTGAGAATATCTTTTTTTCTTTTTTTAAAAATCTGTTTTTCTGACCAGTCTTTCCTCCTCCTTCAGAGATCTTGTTTCCTATTCCTGTGACTTTAGGGGTCACTTCTACATAGATAAGCTCCCAATGTTTATCTGTTTATCTCCAGCTCTGGCCTATCACATTTCAGACCAGCATTTCCCCTGCTTGCTACACATTTCCTCCTGAGCCCAGGATCTGGACATACCTGATCTCTTCCTTAGTTCCTCTCCTGTGTTTCATATCAGCCAGAGTTCTCAGACTTTTGATTCTTTTGCTTCAGATTCAGACACTGGCAAACTCTGACCCTTCTCCTGCCATCTTATTTCATGTCTTCCCCCCCTTTCCATTCTAACAGCTACTTTGGTTTCGGGTTCTCGTCTCTTGATTGGATCTCTGTCCCTGCTTCTAGTTCTACCCTCGTTTGTCCCACAGACATTCCAGGTTATATAGCTCCAGTACTGGCATTTTCTTGCTCAAAACCTTTCCATGGCTTTGAACTAGTAAAGGAATTAAGTACAGATGCATCATTTGGCATCCAAGACCTTTGCAAAAACTGAAATGGAAATTTCATTTTCTACAAGTTTTTGGGAAATACCCCAAAGCCAAAACAAACTAATGGTCGACAAAACTATACTGTCCCTACATTTTAGTTTAAGAGTTCTAAGAAAAAGAACTATTTTTAAAAAATAGCACATATTTTTTTCCCCAGCTTTAACATAGAGTCATTTTTGGATTTGCTCTTCCTCTCAATTACAAGGTAATTTTCATTTGAATTTACTTAGCACATTCCACCTCATATTATAATTATGGCTATTTTTGTCTTGCTCTCTTTCCTATGCTGTAGTCTTTCAAACGCAGAATATATCTTACTCATCTTTGTGTACTTCTTGTTCTCTGGCACATGGTGCTTACTTCATGTTTGCTAACTTGAGTGAAGAGTTCATAAAGCCTTACCCCAACTATATCCCTTTAACAAAATCAACTACAACTCAAACTAAACAAAACCACTGAATTCTGTGGTTCTCGTTGACTCCGAGGTGAGGTGGTTTGCAGCTGAGGTTCAGGAAGGGGAAGCTGGAGGTACTCAGAAGCTCTTAAAATACTTTCAAAGTGAAATGTGGGTTGAACCATTTGTTCTTACATAGTAATGTGGTGTTTAATCTACAGTTGTGTTAATTATGTTTGAGATTAAGTGTTAAGTTTTGTACTCAAATGACTATTGCGGTTTAAACTCAATTTATTGACAAGTCCTTGACCAAATAATGTTCTGGGAAGACGAGATTCTTGAAATTCTCTGTCACGGGAATAGCTGTGAAGAAGGTTGCTGGTGAGGGGTAGCTCTACAAGGTATTATTTAGTGGCCATAGTAAGGCTATACACATATCCTTAACTTTTTATGAGAATAATACCGTGAGTAGTTTTACCAAATGAAGTCTCCCAGTTTCATAAATCCAGTTAAACGCCCAGTAATTCTTCTTGTTGAAGCTGAAGTGTCCAATACCACTGCTAAAGCCCTATCACAGTGCTACAGTTCTTCCACAGGTAACTTAAAGCGGTCTACAACTCTTCAAGAGTTGTTGCACTTTATGGTCTTCCAAATTCTTGAAATACAATTTTGAAGTGTGAAAAACTCAAGGCGAAGTCCCACTAAGAAAAACCAAGCTCTCCAGCTGGAAAAAAAAGGCTTAAATGACTTATCTATTTGGCTAAATTTAAAGTAAAAGAACTACACAAAATACATCACCCTAGAACATATTCTGTTTGAGACGTGGGCTCTGGGAATTCTCCTAGCAGTACATCCAGGGTTGTAATTTAACCTCTGTCTTAATTTACAATTTACAGAAAAGGTCATCATCTCCAGGCTACAGAAAAGGCAACCGTGAGAGAGGTAGGAGATCGCAGAAGAGAAGGGAAAGCAAAGTCTCCATGGCTTAGACTTAAAAATTTTTTTGAGGTGGAGCTGGCATAGAATTCCATGGCTCCATCATGTTTGTGCACATCATAATTGTGCGTATGTAACATACATATTACAGACACATACACACGTAGAAATGGATATACGCCCCGAAGGTAGGGTTTACGTAAAAAATAGACATTGTAAAAAATTCATCTGTAAAACCCTAAACATCGATCTTTCCTGATGTCTTGCAAAGAGTTTGTATCAGAGCGAGGAGGTAAACCTCGAGGAGGTTTGTATTAGAGCGAGAATCTGTCACTGAGTAACCCGGTAGACCTGAGACCCGGGGTGGGCTGGAAGTCGGGCGAATCGGCGGCACCGACAGAGCAATGGGAGCCGGCCAGCCGAGCTGCCGCCTCGGGCCCGCCGCCGGCGTCCCCCTGCTCCGCGCACGTCGTGCCGCCCCTTCGCCTCTCAGATTGCCGGGTACGGGACCCAGGGCCCGCAGACCGACCGGCCGCAGCCTCACAATCGGGGCCCGGCGCCGGCATGACGTCACCACCCCGCAGCCCGCCTCCTGCGCCGGGAAAGAGGCGGCCGCCCATTGGCTGCGCTGCTGGCGGCCGCCGGGCCAATGACAGGGCGGCGAGCGGCGGGGTCCCGCCCTGACGTTGTGCTGCTTGCCGTGGGGTTTATTTGGCTCCGGGGCCCCTCGCCGACGCCATTAGGAGCCGCAGCGCCCGAGGCCGATCCCCCACCACTCTTCCCCCTCTTCCCCCGAAGCGCCCCCCCCCCCCGCCTCCGCGCCTGCTCTCCGCGCCTCTGCTCCCTCTCCCCCCAACCCCGCCCGGTAGTCCGGAGCTGCGCGCGGGCCCGCGGAGACCATGTCCTGACTGAGGGGAGAGGGCGGAGGCGGCAGCAGCGGGACGGGTGGCGGCACGGAGGGAGGCGGAGAGGGGCCGGGCTCGGCTCGTCGCCGCGGGCTGCTCGGGGGAGTCGCCGCCGCCGCCGCCGCCGCCGAGCGCTGAGCATCGGACGGGGAGAAGGAGCAGGAGCTGGAGGAGCCGCCGCCGCCAGGTAACCGGGCCCCAGTAGGGCGCCCCACTGCAGGCCCTCGCGGCCCCCTCTGCGGCCTGCTCGGCCCCTCGCTCCCTGGTGGCGCCCAGGCCGCCGGCTCTCCGGGGCCGCCCGCCCGCGCCCCCTGGGGCGGCGTCGCGGGCGAGGGGACCGACGCGAGGCAAGGGGGCCGGGTGGGCCGCAGCCGCGCTCCCAGCTTGGGCTTTCTCGGCGCGGCGACAGGCCCGGGGCTGTGGGAGGGTGGGTCCGCCGAGCTTGTTTACCGACCATCGATCCGCCGAGGCTGGACGCGCTGCCCGCCCTGCCACCTCTCTTCCGCCAGATTCCCCCCTCCCGCCCCCCAACTTCTTTTCCTGCCACCTACGGGCGGGTGAGTGGGGCTTCGCTCCTACTCTGCAATAGGCCGTAATACTTGCTTCCATCTCCACAAGTTGGTGCTGGTCTCCAAACTTGTATTGCAGCCCTGTGGCCGCTTCCTCTCCGCCTCCCAAGGTGGCCTCCGGTTGGTGCCATTTCTAAGGAAATAGAGGCGGTGGGCGACGAGGGTGGGCTGGGGAGGAGGAGCTGGGACTGGGGGAAGAATCGTCTACCCCTCGCTCGTCGTAAAGATTGTTCAGTGCAAGTATCTTTATTTTCTCCGCAGTGGTTTGGTTTGGGTTATTGCACAGACAAAAAGGACTGTAATGAATACTTGTGTTAAGCACAAGGGACGGGCAGTTTGGGTTCACCGTGGAAGTTTGAACCGGCCCATTATCTTTGAGATGCACTGGTGTTTTGAAACTCTCTGGCTGAGAATTTTGAGTTCCTGTCGATCGAGTCTCCTTTTCCATGAACTCCATAGACTCTCAGGTTAAGCGTCATTCTCTCTGCTCAGTATTTTGGACTGTTTGCTCAGTAAATTTAACATACAAGAACATTGTTTTAGGAACACAGTTGAGAAACCCTTAAGTCTTGAAAACCTTATATAATGAGTAGTTCTCTCTGTGGTCTCTTTTTTAGTTGACTTTATCACTTGTGCGACCTCAAGGGTACCCGTGTTTTGATCAAACACGGATGACTCAGTGTACAAATCTTATGCCAAGGGGAACCATAAAGAATTTTGATCTTGGTTTGCGCCCAGGGCCTTGGGAAAGTCACATAAATTGTGTGAAAAATAAAGCCGAATCTCGTCTCCTGGTGGTTATTAATTAAATGAGGTAATTCTAAAGAACTTTAGAACCTTGCTCCCTCCTGATTTTTGGATCTTAAGATACGCATTCACTTACTTATACTAAAATTTCTTGACACTGGTTTTATTGGGCTATTAGGGAAACTAAAAGGACGGTACTGACACATTTTAACCTTTGGGGAGGATAGTTGAATGTCATGAGGGATTTTTATTTCTGTTGATGTTTCAGCACCTTCTACTAATGCTTCAGAGCTTTGAGACACTCATATTTACTCTTGAAATGTGCTTGGGTTACTAGGATGAACTCATTTTTGGTGGTGTATTTTCAACCTAGGGCCTTAATCCCCCTCTGTACGCGGATTAAGGCTTATGGCATATCACATTTAAGGGCTGAGGGTAACACAGTTCTGGAACTCAGGATCCAGTTGTACAATATTTGGGGTAAATTGCCTCCTGTGTGTAATTGTTCAGTGAGGGCTTTTCAATGTACTTTACACTTCTGTTGCTTTTATAATAAGTGGAAACTTTAAATGGGAGTTGGAGAAGTGGAGTGCTTAGGTTTTTATTTAACTTGCGTAAGTTTTATTATTTGAGCATTGCTGCTGTCTCCCTTCTTCCCAGTAATAAACTCTTAGGCCTGGGTTTTGAACACATTTTCTCCCAGTGATATGCAGTCTCATTTGGAATATTTGTGCTTACTTATGCTTTGGGTAAATAATATCTCAACATTTTAACACTCTCATCCCCTCACATCACAACATAAAAACTTCCGTAATGCTCATTACATGCAAAGTAAGTTGTAAGCTTCTTGATGTAGTGTTCAAGTTTCTTTGTAATCTGGACCTGATCCACCTCAGTCTTAACTCCTGTTTCTTCCCTTCATGGATCCTTAGTTCTAGCCAAACTAACTTGTTTGTTGCTGCTGTGGAGTCCCTCCTCTTGGCCTTTCTTTGTGCCTTTTTTTTTTTTCTTTCCTGTTTGAAACCGTCTTCTGCTGTATTCATGGATACTCTCTTTACTTTGGGCCCAGTTGAGTCCTGTCTCTTGAGAAGCCTTTCTGATTACAACCTCAGGGGATCTGTTCACTTCTTTTTCTGTGTGGGACTCTTTTTTTTTTCTTAGCATATGCTAGGCTGGATTTCAATATATCTTTTTACTTTTTTTTTTTTTTTTAAGATTTTATTTATTTATTTGAGAGAGAGAAGGCCAGAGGGAGAGCATGAGAGGGGAGGGAGAAGAGGGAGAAGCAGGCTCTCCACCGAACAGGGAACCCGAGCCGAAATGAAGGCAGTCGCTTAACCAACTGAGCCACCAAGTGCCCCACTTTTTATGTTTTTGTTATTCTCCCCAATTAGACCTCTGAGAAATGGGTATGAATTCTTTTTCTGTGAGGACAGTATATTCAGCATTGAAATACGGATACATGGTTTGACAAAATATTTTTTGTTATAGATGTGTTCTAGGATATGCTGTTTGTAGTCTTCTGAGTAGTGGGGTTTCTGGAATTTTGATGATTTATGAAATAAAATACTTGAAATTATGTCCGTCTCTTAAAATTTTTTTTTTTGGGGGGGGTCAGTATGTTTATTTCTATTACTAGTTTGGTTTTCTTCCTGGAGCATGTGCTCAACAATTTGGTAGTCATGTATTATTCAAATTACAGTAAGTACTGCAGTTCTGTAATTTCCTTCAGATTTGAGTCTCTCGCAGTTACTTGCTTTGCGGTTTGCGTTTCGCACCAGTGACACTAAGGTAGGTCGTCCCGTATTTGTATACAGGTAACATTTAGCATCATGAGAAGGAAAAAATAATCTGTAGTCTGTTTGCATCCTTAACCTCAGATGTTGGCAACGTGTGTCATTGATCATGAGGCAGATGAGACACAGGAGAATGTGTGATTCACTGCTACCTGTCAGCGCTGTTGGAAGAAAACACAAACAAGCCTGTCCATAGTATTTTTGTATACCAAGGATAAGCTGTAATTATATAGTACATGGGTGGGTGCTGGTGTATTTGGAAAATAGGTGTATATGTTTCTGTTGCGTGTGTGAGTAGGAGGCTTGGTATTTTATGGATACGTAGTCTCTTAGCAGTAAACAATCTTGATTTATCCACTGCATGTATGCGGGAACTTGGCCTCTTTGTCCAGTTCATCAAAATATTTTTTCCTTGTAATTGATGGATTTTTTTTTTTAAGAAAGTAGTTTACATAAAAATGTTAGCGTCAGAACAACCTTTTTAGCATAATCGAAGCTGAAATTAGTCTGTTTAGGACCTTTCCAGACATACTAAGAATTTTTACTTAGGCTATTTGCCTTTGTAAAAGGCACTTCCGTGGAGTTGATACCAGTAATTTTACTAGTTGAGAAATCTGGATCAGTAAGCATTCTTTGCTTTCTGGGAGGGTGGTATTTTGGTTAAGATGAAATTTTTGACAAGAGACAACAGTTTGAATTTTAAAATGGATGTTGGTCAGGTAAATTGAATATAAAGTTGATAATTTTTCAGCTGCCTAGTGAATTTAACTTTTCAGTAATGAAAAAACGAATTTCCTTTATTTTTATAGTTCCTATATTAAGGGTAGGCTGTCTCACTCTCTCCTTAACCAGTACAACATAATTTTGGTTTTTCACCATTTGGTAAGTCAGAATTTTATGTGGCTTGAATTCATGCAAATAAAAAAATACTTGAATACATAAAGTTTGTGGGAATCTGTTGCATATTTTCCATTTTTTTTTAAAATAACAGTTTGAAGTTTATTTCATATGCCATGAAAGTCATTTTTTTTTTTTTTTAAGATTTTATTTGAGACCGAGAGTATATGTGTGAGCAGGGGGAGGGGCAGAAGGAGAGGGAGAAGCGGGCTCCCAGATAAGGAGGGAACCCCACATGGGACTTGATCTAAGGACCCTGGGATCATGACTTGAACTGAAGGGAGACACGTAACCAGCTCAGCCACCCAGGTGCCCTGAAATTCACCCTTTTAAGGAAGTATGTAATTCATTGGTTTTTAGTGTATTCACAAAGTTGTGTAACCATCACCACTATCCAGAACATTTCATCACCCCAAAAACTGTACCCATCAGCCAGTCATTCCCTCTTTTGCCTCAGTGTCTGGGAACCACTAATCTTTCTGTCACTATGGTTTTGCCTGTTCTCTACATTTTGTATGAGTGGAATCATACAATATGACACCGTTTGTGTCTGGCTTCATTCACTTAGCATAATGTTTTCAAGGTTTATTCATGTTGTGGCTAAAATGTATTGGTACTTTTTTATGGCTGAATAATTAATATTGTATGGACACACTGCATTTTGTTTATGCTTATCCATTCATTGATTGATGACATTCAGGTTGTTTCTACTTTTTGGCTATTTTGAAGTAGGCCGCTCTGAATAACTGTGTACAAGTGTCTGGGTGGATCTGAGTTTTCATTTCTCTTGGGTATGTACCTGGGAATAGAATTGCTGGGTCATATGGTGACTCTGTCAAGTGGCAGCAGTTCACTTTGATTGGAATTCTGAAGGGAGGACATCATTTCTGTGGTTTTTAACAAACACACTTCTAAATCCTTTGCTTTTTTTGGTCAGGGTGGGTAATATGTTATTATAAATTTTTACTATAAAAACTCGTTTTTTGGTGTTTAGTAAGACTAAAGTTTGTTTTCACATGGGAACTACAGTAATTTGCAGAACTAATTTTTGCCTAATTTTTTTTTGAAGTGCTACCCAAAAAATGCTATCTAGTCAGTAAATACTAGTAGAATATTTCATTGCTTTTTATTGCCTAAATGATGAGTAAGTGACTTGCAGAGTTGACATTGTTTATAGAGACATAAAGGTAAATTTTTCATAGGCAGTCATTGGAAGGAAACCATAATTCACAAAACTAAGTAGTATGAAGTGGTAAAGAAGTGACTAAGTTAGCACAGGTTGGGTTTGGGTCAAGAAGGGCTTTACAGAGATGGGAACATTTAAGCTGGTCCTCGCAGAAGTGGTAGGTTTCTGAAACTGGGTAAGATGGGGGGGGGTGCATGGGAAGGGGCAAGCATCCTGTGCAGAAGCAAACCTGTGTGTGAGGGCATGGAGATTGAAAATTACATGCCTTGCTTAAGGACCAGCAGAGGCTTCAGAATAGCTAAAGCATGTGGATGAGGTTGGAAAGACACTCCTGTCTAGTCCTTGCCTGACTTTCCCCAGAGCTTGTATTGTGGGGCTGGTGGAGGGACCCTCTTCCGTATGGCTCATCCTCACAGATAGGAAGAGAGAATTCTGTCTCCCCATTCGTCTGTCTCCCTTTGTGTGTATGGTGGGATATATGGGGGATTTTTATTAAGTTGAAAATCTGAAGGCATTATTTTTATAGAAATTCATCTAGCAGATTAATTTTTGGGTACCTACTGTGTAAAACTGTTACTGAATTAAAACATTTAGTAATGACCTACTCACGTTAAAAAAGCAGCCATACTGGATGTTGGGATACCCAGGTGAACAAGACTTGTATTTACATTCCTCTATGGAGAGGCAATCTAGGAGCAGACAAGGAAAACAAACCAGCTAGTGATAAGTGCCCTGCAGATAACAAAGCTTGGTCATGCGGTGGATGTGATTGAGTGGTCCGGGAAAATTTTTCTGTGGAGGTGGTGTTAAAACCTAGATCTCAGTGACGACAGCTGACCACATGCAAGTCTGGGGATAGAGCAGTCTAGGCAGAAGAGATTTTAAATACAAAACTCTTAATGTGAGATCAAGCTTGCTGGTAAAAGGGAACAGAATGAACTCCGATTTTATGTAGAGATTTTCAAGAAATGCTGGTAAATTTTAATTTTATTCAGAGTGGATCAGAAGCCATTAGAGGCTTTTAAATCCTTGTGTTGTGACCTTGTTAACATTTTCTAAAGAATCCCTACGGTTTCTGCATTTGGGTAGGAAGCAGTAAGAAGAGTGGGGAAGCTTTGCAGTAATCCTCAGGAGAGTTGATGGCTGGGACTAGGGCTGTGGTAGGGGATTCTGGAGGAAAATCAAGATTTTGGGATTTATTTTGGAGGTAGTAGTATCAGTGCCTTGTGGTAGCTAGAGACCGTGACTATAGTCAGCCTGTCCTGTCACCTAATATTCAAGTTTTATTCTAGGGAAATGTTTTTGTAATCCTGGAAGGCTGTGATAGACTAATGAGAAAAAAACGGAGTCAGAATTTGGGGTTTACTTCCTAAAGCTTTGTGACCCTGGGCAAGTCATTTTACTTTTTCTAGTGCCCTGGATTCCTTGTCATTAAAATGAATATACTTGTAGCTCAGGGAGATTCTAGATATCTTAGGGGTGAATACCTGAGGGTTTTTAGGATTAAGGGAAGTAATGTGTTTTGTGGCCTAAAGGTCCATACATAATTTAAGGTGGTGTTATTTCAAGATGGCAGTTGTTGGTAATATTAATTATGGGATATGGATCTTGAGGTTATTGGTTTTAGTACCTACTTAAAGACAGGTATGGCATTATCATAATTTTTTTCAATGGACCCTTGGGTCTTATTCATTTGGCCGGTATCTGAGATTCAATAAGAAGTGGAGAGGGACTTGAATTTGTGTCTAAGAAGTGCAGTACATTTTCCTGTATATGGGAGAAATGAGTACAAATATCAAGAGATGGAACTGATCTTCCCATAGTAGATTAAAGTAGATTTCACCTTAACACTTTGGTGGAAGGCACTAGTAAAGGAAAATGTTGTAGGATTTTTTTTTTAAGATTTTTATTTATTTATTTGACAGAGATCACAAGTAGAGAAGCAGGCAGAGGAGCGGGGTGGGGGGGAAGCAGGCTCCCCACTGTGCAGAGAGCCTGACCCAGGGCTCAGTCCCAGGACCCTGAGATCATGACCTGAGTTTAAGGCAGAGGCTTAACCCACTGAGCCACCCAGGTGCCCCTGTAGGATATTCTTGAAGTGCGTGTGTATTTGTGTTTCAGTGACCGAGCAGATACTTGAAGACCTGGCAGGTTGCATGCTCTACCAACTGAGCCAGCCAGGTGCCCCAAGATTCTACAAATCTTACTCAAATTTGGCACTTACTCCATTAATGATCTTTATAAAGGCAAAAGAAAATTTCAGACTATGTGTTGGAGTCTGCCATTTAAAAAAAAAAGATTTTATTTGTTAGAGCGCACAAGCAAGGGGAGCTGCCAGCAGAGGGAGAAGCAGGTTCCCTGGAGCCTGACCTGGGACTCTATCCCAGGACTCTGGGATCAGGACCTGAGGTGAAGGCAGACACTTTGACCGACTTAGCCACCCAGGTGCCCGCAAATAGTGATTTTCGAATCCAGTTACCCTTTTTGCATTTATTAGTTGGATTTTTATTGCAAGGAGGAGCTTTCTCATTTACTTGTTTGTGTGTTTGTCAATGTCTGTGTAAACTTACACATTTTTATTTTAGCCAGTGTTTTAAAATCTTTTTTGTTGGGGTACCTGGATGGCTCAGTTTGTCGAGTGCATGACCCTTGGTTTCAGCTCAGGTCGTGATGCCAGGGTTCTGGGATCAAGCCCCGAATCTGGTTGGCGGTGCTCAGTGTGGAGTGTGCTTGAGATTCTTTCCCCTCTCCCTGTCCCTCCCCCTCTGCTGCTCCTCCCCTGCTTGTTCTCTCTTTATCTCCTCTAAAATAAATAAAATCTAAAAAAAATAATAAAATCTTTGTTGTTATTGTTTATGGTGATGCTCAAGTTGATCTAAATTTGGTCAGTAGGAGCTCTTCGTATTAATTTCTCTCTCTCTCTCTTTTTTTTTTTTTTAAATTTTTTAGGTGTGACTGTATTTCAGATTTGGTTTTATGTTTTAGAGCAGCTTTAGGTTCAACCCAAAAGTTACTGTGGTCTTTTTAAAACTCTCCATCATTCTTTGAGAACTGATTTTTTTTTTTTTTAAAGAGTTTCCTGTGTATTGGTGACAAAAAAATTAAGGAGCAGATTTTAAAAAATAGACTTTATTTTTAGAGCAGTTTAGGTTAATAGCAAAATTGAGCAGAAACTATAAAGAGTTCTTCTATATCCCTTGCCCCAACACAGGCGTAGCCTCCCCCAATATTAATCAACAAAGTGGTTCATTTGTTTACAATTGATGAATCTGCCATGACAAATCATTATCAGCCAGATTCCATCATTTAAAGTTCACTTTTCGTATCTCCATCCTGTATGTGTCAAAACCCATAGGATGTACAAGTATCCACCATTATAGTGTCATACAGCATATTTTCACAACCCTAAAAATCCTCTCTGCTCTGCCTGTACATTCTTGCCTCTCCACAATTCCTGGCAGCCACTGATCTTTTCAATGACTCGTTAGTTTTGGTTTTTCTAGAATATCATGTAATTGGAATCACACAGTATATAGCAATTTCATATTGGCTTCTTCCACTTAGTAATAGGCATTTAAGGTTCCTCTGTGTCTTTTTATGGCTTGATCCCTCACTTGTTTTTAGTACCGAATAGTATTTCTTTCTTTCTTTTTTTAAATATTTATTTATTTGTCAGAGAGAGCACAAGCAAGGAGAGCAGCAGGCAGAGGGAGAGTTGGCTGAGCAGGGAGCCCGATGTGGGACTCGATCCCTGAACCCTGGGATCATGACCTGAGCTGAAGGCCGATGTTTAACTGGCTGAGCCACCTAGGCGTCCCTGAGTAGTATTTCATTTTACCATAGTTTATCCATTCACTTTAGATCATGTGTCATGCCTACTGAAGGTGCTTGGAGTTTTGGCAATTACGAATAACATCCGTATGCAGACTTCTGTGGACATAAGTTTTCAATGGCTTTGGGTAGATACCAAGGTGCACAGTTGCTGGGTTGCATGAAGAAACTGTCAAACACTCATTGTAAGTGGCTGTACCATTTTGCATTCCTCTCAGTAATGAATGAGAGGTCTTGTTACTTTATGTCCTTGCTAGCATTTTGTGTAGTCAGTGTTCTGGATTTTGGCCATTCTATAATAGGTGTGTAGTGGTATCTAATTGTTGTTTTAATTTGCTTTTTCCTATTGACATAGGATGTTGAGCATTTTTTCATGTGCTTATTGGCCATCTGTAGGTCTTCCTTGGTGAGGTTTGTCTGTTTAGGTCTTTTGCCCATGATTTAATTGGATTGTTTGTTACTGTTGAGTTTCAATCAAGAGTTCTTTGTATATTTTGAATAAAAGTTCTGTAGCAGATAGGGCTTTTGCAAATATTTTCTCCTATTTTTGGCTTATCTTTTCATTCTCTTGACTGTGTTTTGCAGAGTGGAAGTTTTAATTGTAATAAGAAATACTTCAGGAAGTATTTCTTTCATGGTATTTTATCTGAAAAGTCATTGCCATAGCTAAGGTCATCTAGATATCCTTTTATTTTATCTTCTAGGAATTTTATAGTTCTTCATTTTACATTTAGGTCTGTTATCCATTTTCAGTGAATTTTTTGTGAAGGATGTGATGTCTATGTGTAGAGTAAATTCTTTGCCTGTGGATGTCTTGTTGTTCCAGTGCCTTTTTTTTTTTTTGTGGGAAAAGACCTCTTTTCTCCATTGTATTGCCTTTACTCCTTTGTCCATGATCAGTTGACTATATTTGTGGGTCTGTTTCTGGGCTCTGTTCTATCCCATTCGCTTATTTGTCTATTCTTTTGCCAGTAACACACTGTCTTGATTACTGTAGCTTTATAGTAAGTTTTGAAGCTAGGGGGATCAGTTCTCAGACTTTTTCTTTCTTCACTACTTTTTGGTTATTCTGGAAATTGTGCTTCTCCATATAAACTTAGAATTGCTTTGTTGATACCCCCAGAATAACTTGCTGGCATTTTGATTGGGATTGCATTGAATTTCTTGATCATGTTGGGAAGAAGTGAGATTTTGACTGTTTTGAGTTTGCCATTCCATGAACATAGTATAATAATCCACTTATTTAGTTCCTCTTTGATTTTTTTCATCAGATTTTTATAGTTTTTCTCATACAGGTCTTGTATGTGTTTTGTTAGAGTTATACCCAAGTATTTAAATTTTGGCGGTGGTAATGTAAATGGTGATAATGTTTTTAATCTCAAATTCCATTTGTTCATTGTGTTATATAGGAAAGCAGTTGATTTTGTATATTAACCTTTTATCCTGCACCCTTGTTATAATCACTTTATTAGCTCTAGATGTCATTTTGTTGATTTTCGGGGGTTTTCTACATAGATGGTCATCCTGTCAATAAAGACAGTTTTTCTTTGCAATTTGTGTACTTTTAATTTTCTCCTACAGCATTAGCTAGAATTTCTAATTCGTTGTTAAAAGGAATGGTGAGAGGAAACATTTTTCCCTTATTACTGATCTTAATAGAAAAGTTTCTGGTTTTTCATCATTAAATATGATGTTAGCTGTGGGTTTTTGTATATGCTCTTTACCATGTTGAGGAAGTTCCCCTGTATTTCTAATATGCTGAGAGTTTACCCCATGCTTCATGGATTTGGCCATTCTAATGGGCTTGTTGGATTTTGTTAAATGCCTTTTCTGCATGTATTTGTTGTGGGTTGTTGGATTTTGTTAAATGCCTTTTCTGCATGTATTTGTGTGACCTTGTGGGTTTTTTTTTCTTTTTTAGTATGTTGATATGAAGGATTACATTAGTTGATTTTTTTTGAACATTGAACTAGCCTTGGATATCTGGGATAAACCCCACTTGCTTGTGATGTATAATTCTTTTTATACATTGTTGGAGTTGAGGTTTGTTTTGTTGAGGATTTTTGCGTCTCTGTTCATGAGAGACATTGGAAAGACCTTTTTTTTTAAATCACTTTTTAACTTAGTTTTCTGAAGTGTGACATTCACCTGTGCAAGTTTACATTGAAATAAACTTTGGTTCATATTTTGAGAGATTTTCTCTTTTATGAACTGTACCTGCAAGTTATTAGAAAGAAGCTGTATTTGTAAGTTTTACAAATGTTTTAACATTGCTTCTCAAACATAAATATTTATTATTAGACTCAACAGTCATAAAATTCTGTAAAATTACTACAGAAGTTTGAAAATGCTTACTCAGTTTCTCTACAGACCAGTAAACAGTTTGTAGACTGTCACAGGGCCCTGGCAAACATTTGAGTAGCAGTCTGAATATTATGCAGTGTACTACTTCTTTTCTTGCTTTTTTTTCTTTTTTTTTTTTTTTTTTAAGATTTTATTTACTTATTTTAGAGAGAAAGCATGAGCATGGGGGGTGGAGAGGGGCAGAGGGAGAGAGAGAATCTTAAGCAGGCTACATGCTGAGCACAAGAGACTGACTTGAGGCTCCTTCCCAGGACCATGAGATCACAGCGGGAGCTGAAACCAAGAGTCCACTCCTTAACTGACTGCACCACCCAGATGCCCCTCCTGCTCTTTTTCTAATAGTCTGAGCCTTAATTCTCAGTCTTTAACAGCATTTGTTACTTTTGTAATAGATTTGAAAATGATGAAAAATAACGAAAAATAAAATTTGTCATTATGAAAAGCTTCAAACATGCATACACACATACATAGAGAGAGACTAGGAAAATGAATTCTCCTACTCTTGTCACCCAGGTACTAATACCTGGCGGGTCTTGTTTCATTTATGTTCCTCTTGCTTCCTCCCAAGGGAGTATTTTAAAGCAAATTCCAGACATTTTACAGCAATGTAAATATTTTCAGTAAGAGAAAAGGACCTTTTTTTTTCTTTTCTTTTTTTTTTTTAAAGAAAGGAAGGTGGGATGAGAGGCAGACAGATAACCTTAAGCAGGCTCCATCCTCCGTGTTGAGCCTGATGCAGGGCTTGATCTCATAAACCTGAGATCTTGACCTGATCCAAATTCAACTAACTGAGCCACTTAGGCACCCTGAAAAGGATTTTTTTTTTTTAAAGATTTTATTTATTTGTTTATTAGAGAGAGAGAGAAAGCAATGGAAGGGGGAGGGTCAGAGGGAAAAGCAGAGTGGGAAACCCGATGTGGGACTCCATCTTGAGACCTAAGCTGAAGGCAGACGGTTAACCGACTTAGCCACCCAGGTGCCCTGAAAAGGTCTTTTTTAAGAGCATAGGTACCGCACTGTTACTCACACCTTAAAATTTTAATAATTTCTTAATATCATATCAGTGTTTAGGTTAATTTTTAACACGTATTTAAGTTTTAATACACATCCCCACACACAGGAATTTGCTGATTGCATCTCCATGGAATCAGTTCTGTCTCGCCCCTATAATCCTGCAAACTGGTAATTAGATCTGGAAGCGTGATCTTACTCAGGTTTGATAACTATTATTATTTGGCACAAGTAATTCATAGGTGGTATGGTATATGAATGTTTGATAGCTTTATTTTAAAAATAAGTTTTTGATACTGCTTTCATCTATTAAGTGATTGTTACCTTGATATTAGTATGTATTTTAAAAATTGGGCTTGCTACCAGAACTTATAACAAATGGAGCAGGGAAAAGTTAGGAAAATGTTTCATTATCTCTGGAAATAGAGTATTTGCAAAACAAATTCAATGAACAAGATATTAAAGTGAATCTTTACATTGAAGAATACTGAGATGCTTTGATAGTTACAGTTTAGTATATGGGGTGGAGATTCTCGAGATTATCTTAATTCATTTCTTTTTTTTTAACATGTGAGAGTTGAGGCTCTAAGAGAAAATTGATTTACTTGCTATGTCGCAGTCTTTACTTTCCTTTGAAACAGGACTATGTGTAGGTGCTGCAGTTCATACACATCTGTCGTTTGGGGGAGAGTCTCCCTTTTTCGATTGATTGCCCAATGAAATGGAAGCCTTTTCTTTAATTTTAATCCATATACTGTGGTTTCTTTAGTAATTTGGATTAGTGTATTAGTTTAAGGGAAGTCAGGTTGGTTTTTTGTTTTTTAAGATTTATTTATTTGAGAGGGAGAGAGAGAGAGAGCATTAGTGGGAAGTTCAGAGGGAGGGAGAGAGAATCTCAAGCTTATCTCATGACCTGACCTGAAATCAGACGCATAACTCATTATGCCACCGAGATGCCTCCAGGCTGGCTTTAATAATATTTTCTTTCTTAGGGATTGTCTCCAAAATAAAAACAAAATAAGTAAAAAAAACCCTTAAGGTATTTTATAGTTGAGAACCATGGTGACTATTTCCAAGTTGTTTTTATTCCCCCACTCAGTTTTAGATGCTAAATTTAGTATATTTTGTTTTATAAATAACTTTCTCTTTCTTTCTTTCTTTCTTTCTTTCTTTCTTTCTTTCTTTCTTTCTTTCTTTCTTTCGAGAGGGACAGAGGGAGAGGGAGAGAGTCTTTCCCAAGCGGGGCTCGATCTCAGGACCCTGAGATCATGACCTGAGCCAAAATCAAGAGGTGGACACTTAACTGACTGAGCCACCCAGGTGCCCCTTATAAATAATTTTTTAAGGTCTTACTGCTCAACTTTTTAAAGATTTTGTAATAGTTCTCAATCTAGATATGCCATGGGAATATTCTGTATAATTTTATTTATTTGTTTAAATATTTTATTATTTGACAGAGAGAGCACAAGCAGGGGGAGCCGCAGAGGGAGAGGGGGAAACAGGCTCCCCGCTGAGCAGGGAGCCTGACAGGGGCTTGATCCCAGAATCCTGGGCTCATGACCTGAGCTGAAGGCAGACGCTTAACCAACTGAGCCACCCAGGCATCCTTTGAGATCTGATTCTTGATTACTTTTTTACAAAATTTCGCATAGATTTAGCACTTTCAGAAGGTATTTAATGATTGCAGAAGTTTTTGTGACCTTTATGGGACACAAAAGACTTGTGTCCTTTACATTGCAGGACTTGAATAGTTAACCCGCTCATGAGTGCCTGTGGTTTGATATACCTAGTTGTTGGTGGTGGACATTGTCTACTGAGGTCTTGCCACAGGAGTGGATCCCATCCTCTAAAATTTCTTTTTGCCTGAAATTGCTCTAAGCTCTACTCCTCTCTTTTTTCAGTACACTCAATATGGTCTGTTCTTTGGATTTTACTAAACACAGGGCTGGTCCACATTCCATGCTACTTGATGCCCTGAGCCACAGTTTGTTTTTTTTTTAAATTATTTATTAGAATGTGTACATGTGTGCTGAGCAAGCACGGGTGGGGGGGGATATGGAGAGGCAGAGGGAGAGGGAGAGAGGAAGAGAAACTTAAGCAGCCTTCATGCTGCTTGTGGAGCCTAGCCGGATGTGGGACTTGATCCCACGACCCTGAGATCATGACCTGAGCCAAAACCAAGAGTCTACCCCTTAATGGACTGCACTACCCAGGCCGTCCCTGAGCCACAGTTTTTGAAAGCTTGGCTACCTGATTGAAAACTGAGGGAGGGAATAATACAGGGAAGACAACACACACAAATCAGTATTCTGGAAACTAGTACCAGGAGGGAATACAGTTAGTGCCAAATGCCAGTAGAAGTGTGGTGGTTTAGTATACTTGAAGTGATTTGGGAAATACTCATGAGAGAGATGAGACTTGAACCGAGCTTTGAAGAAGGGATGGGATTTGCCACAGGTTGGGCATGTGTATCTGTTAAGTTTGGGTTTGTAAAGGTAGTGCCTTCATGTATCAGGTTTGATAACTATTATTATTTGGCACAAGTAATGTGCCAAATAATAATAGGGGCGGGTTGGGGGTGGTAATTGCGTGAGGCTAGGGTATGTGTGAGGTGTTTGGGAGTGAGTCTGTGAGGTGGGTTGTGTGTATGACTATGGGAAGGAGTTGGGAGTTCTTAACTGTTGTGGAATTGCTTAGGAAAGAGTGCTTTGCTATTAGGAGGATTTTTCTGGTAACAGTAAGCTGGGTGGATTTAGAAAGGGAAGGCACTTAGAAGGCTATTAAAGCAGTTCTGACCTGAACTGAGAAGGGTTGATGGCAGTGGGAAATGGGAAGAAAGGAACTGATTGGACAGAAACCACTAGAGAGACTCTGGTGGGGGGAAGGGCAAAATTCAAGAGGATTCTGCCTTTCTCTGCTGGGTGCAGAGGTCCTCATGGTGTCCTTAATGGAAATAGGAGAAATCAGGGTTAAGGGTTTGCTGTGAGAGGAAGAGAAGAGGTTTAATCTAGGAAGTGATAAGGTATTGGAGCCCTGAAATGAGGTCAGATTTATGGATAAAGGGTTCACTGT
The DNA here is from genome assembly GCF_010015895.1 of Lontra canadensis. Classification (NCBI taxonomy): domain Eukaryota; kingdom Metazoa; phylum Chordata; class Mammalia; order Carnivora; family Mustelidae; genus Lontra; species Lontra canadensis. The sequence goes on along the minus strand of NW_022631073.1, from coordinate 6,979,697 downwards.
ATCATCAGTCTTCAGGATCTTGCTCAAGGCCAGTTGTTTTTTTCTGTTGACTGTTGTGAGGAAGGACAGTGATGTAGAAAGATGCGGAGGAGAAAAGAGGGGAATAACTGTGTGGAGTTTTGGCTTAAGAGTTAAGTATACTTTTTATATTATCAGTATTACAGCTCAGAATTACCATGTGATACTGTAACAGAACCTGAAAATTCAGCATGCTTGGAATAACCTAGTTTTAACTTGCATCTCTGTTCTGCTAAGATGCTTTCTGAGCATTTATAAATTTCCATAGATTTATGTTAATTAATATTTATATCAACAATTTATATTAATGAGTTAGTGTTTATATTACTGAGTACAGACTCATATTTAATAAAGCTAATACAAAACCTTAAAGACTGCTGTTAGTCCTTCATTTGGATGACTTACATTTGAAACTAACTGGCAAGGGGGCTTCTCTGTTTCTTTTCTTCTTATTTTTTTAAAATATTCATTTATTTGAGAGAGAGAGAGCATACATAGCAGGAGGAGGGGGACAGGGAGAAGCAGACTCCCCATTGAGCAGGGTATCCTGACCTGGGGCTTGATCCCAGGACCCTAAGATCATGACCTGATCTGTAGGCACATGCTTAACCAATTGAGCCACCCTGGTGCCCTGTTTCTTTGTTAAGGATTTTATACATGATGAGGATTATTTCCCTTCTCCCATTTTTGTTTCATAGGGTTTTTAGTAGGTGGTTGGGAGAATTTGTAGGGTAGCTATGATTTTGAGGAATTTCCTTTAATAGAAATCTGGTTCTTCAACAATGTTTGGTAACGCCTCACTAATATGGGCTAATTAATTCATTATTAAGCATGACAATAAAAAAATGTTTAATTGATAGCTTCTCTTTTCCCCTGATCATTAGTCTGTATACTCATAATACTTGGGCTTTTATTATTATTTCAACTGGGAAGTATATAATCAAAAGCAGTTGTCAGTTTAGGACTGATTGATATACTTGGAGACCTTATTCAGTCTGTCTACAGGTAGTACTTGATGCACAAATGGATTCATGGATTCTTTGATCCACAGGATGAGAATTGTTGGTGTGGCATTCGAACCAAGGAATATTTGAAGAGTAGAAGTTGTGTGTGGTTCTCCTTAAAAAGGGTCCAGATTGTGCAGATTTTGTTTTTGCTTTTTATTGTACCAATTAATGCAAGTATAATTCATTGGATAGAATTTGGAAGTGTTTCCATGTAAAATTAGACTTGCAAATTAAATTTACTTGGGTATATGACTATGTTAACATAAAAGATATATTGTAACAGTTTTATTTTGCTGTACAGTATTAATTCTCAGAGCTGGTTGCTATTAAAAATAATTTTATGTTTTTTGGGGGGATTTTTGACATCTGGAAGAAAAAATGTACTTAGTGTTAATTTGTTGTCAGTAATGCAAAATCATATAGTTGAGCCAAAGTCATCTTTACTCTTCCATTCCACTTACTGATTACAGCAGGTATAAATGGCTCTCTCAGATAATCCTCTCCAGTGAGTTTTAATTTTCAGTTACTAAAAAATGGTATTTCTCCAAAGCCTCACTTTCCCATCGAGTTGACACTGTATACATCATTATTTAATATAATTCACTTGCCTTAAAACTTTGGAGCATGGTTTTGGTATTGCTTAGTTACCTGGATTTTTGAAGAGGGAGGCTACTTACCAGGCATATATGACAGTGACTCTATTTTTTATGACAGTTTTTTGTTTTTTTGGTCAGATGTGGACATTTAAACATGCTGTGCTGGCACATTAGTTCCATGAAGATGAGCTAAGATAATGTAAATTTACAAGCTGTTCAGTTGAGCCTATAAACATACCAAACTAAGACTTAGTGAAGCAAGCATGAAATTTTGAATGTGAATATTTTGAATGAAATACTGAAATTACGTGTAGTAGCCCTGGATATATATTCATTATGTCATTTGTTCTTGTCATGATAAGTTTCTACTTGACCGTGTTTTTTTTTCCAGTAGCACAAGCAACTTATTTATATTTCATTCCTGAGAAACTAAAGGAAGAAACTGCCTAGTGAATATGAAATATGAACTGTATGATTATAGTTCCTTGCTCTTTAGCACACTTTTGGACTGCTGTTAGAGTGTATGTAATCTGTACAAACTGAATTTCAAAATCTAAGCAATATAAATATAAATAACCTGGGTTGGGGGAAAATACAGTTGCTGAAGGAGAAAAAGACTTCAGGCTAAATACAAGCAGTATTTATTTTTTGCTTTTCAACTTAGTTTACATCCTTTCTGTCTTCAGTAATAACAAGTAATATGGGTAGGAACTGATTTAGCACGACTAAGTTAATATTAAGGATACCATTAGTTCACATACATACACGTTTAAGGCTTTAGAGAAAAATGTCTTTCCCATGTCTATTTGACTGACCAGCCCAATCAGTTAGCTAATTTTGTTGCTAAGTAAATTTAATTTATTAAATTACAATGCTAAATACAGTTAATTATTAAAAGAAATGAATAGGATTAAAATAAAGGCTTTTTAAAAAATAAATACTTCTGGATAAAATAGCAGGCTTCAAGTGAAACTCAGTTTTGGTTTCCTTTACAGGACTAGCTATTCACAGTCAGAACTACTTAGCACGCTTTGCCAGTGTCTCCTGAGGAAGTCAGAATCTGAGCCAGCATGAAGACTGAATCTTGTCTTTGGTCTGATTTATAAGTCATACTTTTATTCTAACCATGTGCAAGGTGGAGGTTATAGCATGGAAACTAGAACCTTAGTAAGTGTGATTTTTATTTTAGCTAATAAATTATAGCCTTTCTTGTAGTGAATTTGTCTTCTTAACAGAGTTCACACTATAAATGGGGTGAGGACTTGGCAAACAGAGACATAGTAATAAACACATACAAAGTGAAAGATTAAGCTTTTCAGGTCAGGAAAAATCCCTGAGAAAGGGAGGCAAAAGCTTCTTTTACTCTGCCTAGGATTTTTCACTTTTCTCGTTAAAAATATGTGGCAGGATAATATTTAGTTGAGAAGGGATATAAGTAAATGAAGAGTCAGGCTTTAGTGGCAGCCATTAAAAAAAGTAATTATTAAATTTGCTGTGGAAGTTACTTCATAAATTAGTTGGCATTAAATCATGAAGTCTTCATTTTAGTGTAGTGTTAGTAATAAGCCCAGTGTAGAATCCTGTGAACCTTTTCAAATAGTGAATATAGGTTTTTAGTATGAATTGAATTTTGAATGTATTTTAAATACTGAATATTTTGAGTATGAGTATTCAAAATTCTATTGGCATGAGTATGCTAGTAGTTATCTTAGGGACATTCTGTTGATTTTATTGTCCCAGTAGATGACGTATAGTTTTTATTTTTTTGTGCTTCAGAGATAACTAGATTTTGAAGGGTGTAGGCTATCAAGGAACTTGATCTGTATTTCATAGTGTTACTTTTCTGATTGTAAGGATTACTCTTCAACATTTTTCTTTTCTGCCTGTGCTTAATAAGAGCAGTGGATAAGTAGCACTTTTAAGCTGCTTTTTCTTCCTTAGCAAAAATGATAGAGTTGACTTTGTTTGATCTTCTGAATTCTTCAGTGAATCAAGCATAAGGATACTGTACCTAGATAGCATAAGAATCTCTGTTGTTCATAATTTGAGAATGGTTACGTGTTTAAGTTACTGATTTGTGTTCTTTCCCTTCTCTTTGAATCTTAACTGTTGGTTACTCTTCTAAATCGATGGTGATGACCTGGCTTAAATTAAACATCTATTAGTGGCCTCTCTGTTTTAACTTGCTTCCCTCTTAGAACAAACCTCCCATTATCTTCTGCTTATCCCTTTTGCATTCTAAAGTACAATTTCATTAAATCCCTGAGGTCTAAGATTTTTCTTTGGAAACTTGTCTCTGGTGTCTCTAATGGAAATTGGAAAAGTGAGGATAGTTCATTGCTAAATCTCACAGGCTGCTTTTGTGAGATTTATATTTTATAAGTTGAAGGGTACTTTTGGGGCACAGAGATGGAATTATGTAGTTATTGTTTTAATAACTATGTCCTAATTGTTTATAGCTTCCTGCCTGACATAACTCACTTCAAGAAGAGCACAATGTCAGAACGTGGAATTAAGTGGGCTTGTGAATATTGTACGTATGAAAACTGGCCATCTGCGATCAAGTGTACTATGTGTCGCGCCCAAAGACCAAGTGGAACAATTATCACAGAAGATCCATTTAAAAGTGGTTCAAGCGATGTTGGTAGAGATTGGGATCCTTCCAGCACTGAAGGAGGAAGTAGTCCTTTGATATGTCCAGACTCTAGTGCAAGACCCAGGGTTAAGTCTTCATACAGCATGGAAAATGCAAATAAATGGTCATGCCACATGTGTACCTATTTGAACTGGCCAAGAGCAATCAGATGTACCCAGTGCTTATCCCAGCGTAGGACCAGGAGTCCCACAGAATCTCCTCAATCCTCAGGATCCGGTTCAAGACCAGTTGCTTTTTCTGTTGATCCTTGTGAGGAATACAATGATAGAAATAAACCGAACACAAGGACCCAGCACTGGACTTGTTCTATTTGCACGTATGAAAACTGGGCCAAGGCTAAAAAATGTGTTGTTTGTGACCATCCCAGACCTAATAATATTGAAGCAATAGAGTTGGCAGAGACTGAAGAGGCTTCTTCAATAATAAATGAGCAAGACCGAGCTCGGTGGAGGGGAAGCTGCAGCAGTGGGAATAGCCAAAGAAGATCACCTCCCACTACGAAACGGGACTCGGAAATGAAAATGGATTTTCAGAGGATTGAATTGGCTGGTGCTGTTGGCAGCAAGGAGGAACTTGAAGTGGACTTTAAAAAACTAAAACAAATTAAAAACAGGATGAAAAAGACCGATTGGCTATTCCTCAATGCTTGTGTGGGTAAGTTTCTACATTTTTTGAAAGGGATGGGAATAGGTATTAAGAATGACATGAAAGATGTAAACAGTATCAATGTTACTTAGGATTTAGGTCATTCAGCATGATAGCTGTACTTCCACTAAGCATGCATAAGAATCTGTATTTGTGATCGTGTTATAGCTTTATCCTAAATCGCCTCCATTTCATTGTGTGTCTTTCCGTCATTAAGGAGAAAAACTTTCTAAGTTAAAGTTTTTTACACATCAGTAGGAGAAAAATATACCTGGAGTTTGAAACTGCTGCTCTGTTCATTTTAACAAGATGTGACTGAGGAACACCAGCTGCTGCTTCGGAGTGTTTGTAAACAGTGTGAGCATCTTGTGATGACAGAAGCGTTAGTCAGATGTTAAAAATATCACAAAAATGTGACTCCAAGAAGTTGAACAAACATAACATTGACCTTGAAAATACCGATGTTAATTTAACATGAATGTCATGTAGTTAATACTGGCAAATTTTACAAAACTGATTTCACGTAGCCAGCTGGATTCCACAGTTGAAATCATGATGTGTGTGTGTGTATTGTGGTTTTAGTGCTTCCTAAAGGAATTCTGGATGTTGATTCCCAGTTACTGTTCAGACCCGGTGAAGGACCAGAGCATGTCAGAGAGCAGGGTTTTCTCTAGTTACCAACCTTGTCGATTAAATATTTGTGATGTAATCCACAAAAGCAGCTATTGGACACCCGGTGCTTTTTTGTTTCTTTTGAGTAGGTTAGCTTTTTGAGTTTTATGATTTAAATTATCATAATTTTTGATAATTTAATGGGGTTTAATTATCCCCACTGGGGATATTTTGGGTGGTGCTTGCTTTGACATTCTGTTTTTTTGTTTTTTTAAGATTTTATTTATTTATTTGACAGAGATCACAAGTAGGCAGAGAAGCAGGCAGAGAGAAAGAGGGAAGCAGGCTCCCCGCTGAGCAGAGAGCCCATGTGAGGCTCCATCCCAGGATCCTGGGAACACAACCTGAGCCCGAAGGCAGAGGATTTAACCCACTGAGGCACTCAGGCACCCCTGACATTCTGTTTTGTAGAGAAAATTTTTGTAAAGGATTATTTGGAGCGACTAACGTTAAATATTGTGTGGAACAGTAGCTAAGCTTTAAATATAGCTTAGCTGTATGTGTATGTTTTTTACAGGTATGAATTTCTTTTGTTTACCCTCCTGAATATAGTGCCAAGAACAGAAGATATAACTATATGAACTTGTAAGTCCTAAGCATAGATTTCAAGAAATCTGAGTTTTTTATTTTAGTTTTGTTCTGGTAAAAAGAATGTCCCAGAAGGTGAGTCCTTCTGAACACCAAAACACAATAGACACTTAGTAACTCTTAGCTCCAATTTTCTTCTGTCCGAGGACTAGGGATGAGAGCACACTGACCCATTTTAGATTATCTGTGTTTTTCCATTTCATCCCATAGATTTTTTTTCCCCCTCCAAGTTGGGGTACCCTATATGGCATAATTTTCCTTTTTTTTTTTTTTTTTAAAAAAAAGGAGATGCATTGTATTTATTTTATTGAGGCCAAAGTCGACCCATAACATAAAACTCACCATTTTGAAAATGAACAAATCAGTGGCATTTAGAGCATTCACAGTCTTGTGCAGCCACCACCTGTCTGGCGCTAAATCATTTTCATCACCCCAAAAGGAAACCCTGTAAACCTCTACCTCCCCTCCTCTCCCAAGTCCCTGGCAATCATGTCTGCTTTCTGTCTCTCTGGATTTACCTATATTGGATATTCCATATAAATGGAATCTTATGTGACCTTTTGTGTCTAGGTATGATTGTCTTTAAATTACCTGAATGCCTTTTGGAAACTCTTAAATCGTTTTTGCAGGTGGTAATGGACTAAGCATACATTTAGTACAAGGTCGTTTTATAGTACACGTAAGTTTACAGATGGAAGTGAAGTACATTGCGACGATTATTAACTTCTTTTGGGGTCTTAGAATCCTTTAGAAATTAGAGATTCCTTCTTGAAGTTAGTGTATCTCAGGACAAGTAATTCTGCTTTGAAATACTTTCTCTTGAAACACAGATTAAACGAATCAATATAACTTTGTCTATGTGGCTGTTACTTCTTTATGATGACTCTCATTTTGTTGCTACCTTTTATTTCTTTCCACATACTCTTATTTCTTTTGGGATAATCATCTTTGTACCTCTTTGCATTTTGATGGCTGTGATTTCATTTTAAAGTGGAACAAAAACTTATGCCAGCAGGTCCAGTATTGTGTTTGATCTTATTTCATTTACCAAATGGTTTGTTATTAGGTCCCTATTCCCACCCACTCCAGAGTTTCTAGGTTCTTAGGGCTAAGTATTAATTGTATTTAGTTCTTAGTAATGTGCATTCTGTTTTCCCTATCAACAAATACTTTTAACTTCACCATACAATATGGTTCTGAACTGTTGTACCAGAAATTATGACTGTCTTTATTGGGTAGTGCTGTCTTGATTTGTAAACATCACTGAAATATGTGTAAAAAAATTTTTTTTTTGTTTACCTTGTGTTTAACAGAAGCTCACATGTACTGAACATTAATCTTTACCTCCCTTTTTCTGCCTACTTTATGTTCTCCAGGTTTCATTAGATATGGTATATTATGGCTTGTCCATGTTAGGCATTTAAGAAAATCATCTCTGTGGTCCCCTTGGTAGCACATAAAAATAATCTCTGAAGTATATACACTAAAAGTATTTACTGAGTATAAAATTTATACTAGGTATAAAATGCGAGACTTAACCCCTTTGAAATTGGAAAAAGTCTCAACCTTGTAGCTGGTTAAGATAGAATTAAGTTGTTAAGAAGGCAAGTAAACCAAAGTGCCAGCAGTATTGAGCAAGTTTCTTTTTTACATGACTGTTGGGTATAATTTTCACCTAAGTCATTATTACTATCTTATGTAGTGAGCGGACATTGGGGACAGTGATGCCAAGATCTGACATCAGTGAAAGTGGAATCTGGGAGTAGGAACAGGGATGGTAAAGACAGAGGTGTGAATTTAAATGTGCAGTTGTCTCTGGAATGTGTGCAGTTTGGTGCCAGGTGTTTTCTGGGAGGTCATGTTGGTGCTAATCATAGACTGCCTTTCTGGCTGGATAGATAATGTCCCTAGAGAACAGGGCACTACTACCTAACACACCATTTTAGTTCTGCTATTGTATTGAATCAGTTGCCCTTTAGAAGAACATTTTAATTTGTGACCCAAGTTGATCCCTTGAAAAAGTAATGGGTCACATAAGAATCCCAAATTAAATCTGTGGTGATAGCTTTCTGTCTTCCTGAACCCTGGACTTGTGTATCCAGTTGTATACACCACATTTTGCCTTGAATAGCTAATATTTCCAAATTCTTTCCAACTTATTGAAGCTGAAACTGAACTGGTCTGCCCCTTAAACCTATTCTTTCATAGTTCCCTTCTCCCTCGATGGCTGGTTTATCATTCTACCGGCTGTGCCCAAAGCCTCGGTCATCCTTGATCCTCCTTTTCTCTTATGCCTTTCCTACTTGTGAGAAAAACTACTGGCTCTACATTTGAAATACGTACAGGATCTGCACTTCCATAATCCCTTCTGTCCTTTTTCTCTTTTACAAATTGTTCTCCTCATAGGAGATATTCTTCTAAAACTCTGCTGGAACTAACTCTTCAGTGATCACCTGTGTTGCTCAGAGTAAGAGCCAGAGTCCCTCAGAGACGCTCTAGACCTCACAGTTGTATTCTGCACCTTCCTCTCCCCCCGCCCCAACACAGTTCCTCTCCCACCTGTTGCTCTCCACTCATTCACTTTAGCCACTCTGGCCACCTTTCTTCTCTACAAATAACCTCAGGCCTTTATACTTGCAGTTTGCTCTGCCTGGATTGCTCATTTCTGGATTGCACGATCACCTCATTATTAGTTGCTTAAAATTCTTTCCTCAGTTGCAGCCTTCTTGGTGAGGCTTCCCTGACTGCTGAATGTACAGTTCCAGCCCTGTCCTCATCCCCTTCCCCCAGTTTTAATCGTCTTCACAACACTTGCCACTTTATTATTTGTCTCTTTCTTCCTTAGAATTTAAGCTTTGTGAGTGGCAAGAATTTGTTTCCTTCACGGCTATATCCTGGTACTTAAAACAGTGTCTGACATGTAGCAGACATTCAGGCATTTGTTAAATCATTTCAGTGAATACGTCCTTGTCGAACCTGGCATCTGGACAAATAGAGCTTTCTGCTGCTTTTCTGAATTTCTAGATTTTTTACTTTCTTCCTAGCTTTCTGTATTTTTTTTACTCTACAGACTACTCCTGAGACTTGACCCTTTGGGAGCCATTTGACTTCTCCCTATCAGGAAAAGATAGGAAATTGGTACAACAGAGTCTTCTTGGAAGAGGCCGGCCCCAGTGTATCACTAGGCAGTCTGTGGATATGAACAGTCTGAAGTCAGATTTCTTTACCTTACATTTCTCTGTCTTCTGCCTTCGCTGATGAATATCTGACAGTTCGGTCAATATATGATATAAAGAAAAAAGTCATGTGTATGCTGTGCCTGAAGTCCTAAAGCAAATGCACTTTTTACTGGAACACTATAGTCCGTTGTCCTTGGATCTGTTGGTGCAGTTTGGCATTTTGTCTCCTGTCTCCAGCAACAGCTATATCTTTTTCACGTTTAGCTTGTCAGTGACCCTGCTAATGAAGATGGGAAGGATTTGAGATTGGGGATCAGGGTGGTGGTGAAGGTTTAGAGGTAAAGTGGTGTAGGGTTGAAACTGCCATGGCAGTGGCATTACAGAAAATGTGTGCATCAGTAAAGTCTCCTGTTGTTCCCAGGCTTTGGGGTGACCTGAAGCATGCACGTGTGTCCCCTGTTGAGAATCACTGGTTAAATCGTGATTTCCTTACCAGTGAGCAAGCTGAGACGGAATCCTGTTGATTATAGTCTGGGGTATGCCTGAGCAAAATTTTGATGGGTCTAGAAACTTAAATGATTTTTTTTTCTTTTCTTTTTAAGATTTTAGTTCTTTATTTGAGAAAGAGAAACAGATAGCAACAGAGAGCATGAGCAGGGAGGCGAGGGAGAAGCGGGGAGCCGAGTGCTGGGCTTGATCCCAGGACTCCGGGATCATTGATCTGAGCCGAAGGCAGACCCTTAACCAGCTGAGCCATCCAGGTACCCCGTAACTGTGATTCTTAAAACATAGAAAATATGTTAGAATTGGCTTTTTCTTTCAAATTGTCTGCAAAGATAGTTCTGTTTGATCAAATATTTCCCCTTTTCTTGTATCTGTGTTGAAAATATTTGTGGCTGTTATTTTCTGTCCTGATGCCAGTTGTATTTTGGTTCCTTGCCTGTGTACCATGCCTTACATAGCCACTCCGGAGTGCCAGATGCAACTGCAGAAACACCTCTAATTTATATAGTGCTACACATGTCAGAATGTGTTTGTTTGCTTTCACTGATACTCTTGTTTTCCTTCTATTTTTTAATTTTTAATTTTTTTTACTTTTGTCATTTTATGAAAAATTAGCAAGTTATAGGCTTATTACATTTAAAATACTCTATTTTGCTATCATTAAGAATTATGGATATGGATGGTTTTTCTCAAGGAAATAATAGTTTACTTCTATTAAGGTTGTTGTGTTTTTCTGGGAAAACAAATGTGTTGCAAAATGTAATGTTCTAAGGTAATTTATGGTGTCTATTATTTAGTTTAGAGATATAATGTGTCTGGTCACATGAGTGTTGTGCAATAATCCACACAAAATTGTATTAACTTCAACAGAAGAAAAAGTCCTGTACAATTAGTTTTTGAGAGATGGTAGTACTATGAACTGGAATGGTAATAAGGTGATAACACGTGTAACAAGGAAAGTACCACATCCGAACAAAACAATTGGAAATCCTTGACGTAAGATACAATGGCGATTTTACCTATTTATTAAGATGTCTTTGTGGCTGACTTTTTTAGAGGAAACCGAGGGCATATAAATTATTATAAGGAAAGACATGGAAGACGCTTTTATTCTCTAGTTTGGTGTTCTTTAGCTTTTAAAATTAATTTGCTGCAGAGCGATACCTTACTGTTGACTTACTTGAGGGCATAAAACATGAAATATCTTGCAAATTAGGCTATTAGGGAGCGGAGTTACGTGTCTAAAGTTGTATTTTTTAGGTGCCCACTACTGCTTGCTTTCACTCTACCCATCCCCCCCTTTTCTGATTTACATGACTGATTGAAATAGTGTAACAAGCAGAATAATGCCTTCCTGCCCCCCAAGACATTTAAATTCTAATCCCCAGAGTATATGAATATGCTACCATATGTGCCAAAAGGTATCTTGCAGGTGTAGTTAAATTAAGGACCATCAAATGGAGAGATGATCTCCTGTTACCTGTCTGGGTAGGCGGGCCTAGCACAATCATAAGGGTCCTTATAAACAAGAGGGAAAGGGGGCGCCTGGGTGGCTCAGTGGGTTAAGCCGCTGCCTTTGGCTCAGGTCGTGATCTCAGGGTCCTTGGATCGAGTCCCGCATCGGGCTCTCTGCTCGGCGGGGAGCCTGCTTCCCCCCTTCCTCTCTCTCTGCCTGCCTCTCTGCCTACTTGTGATCTCTGTCAAATAAATAAATAAAAATCTTCAAAAAAAAGAAAAAAAGAGGGAGACAGGAGAACCTGTGTCACAGAAGGAGATATGATAGTGGAGCAGCAGAGGTCTTAGTGGTGTAGGACCATGAGCTGAGGAATGCTGGCAGCCTCTATAAACTGGAAAAGGCAAGGCTCCCCTAGACGGTCCCCAAGGAGCACACCCTGGGTTTAGCCAGTGAGAGCTATGTGGAATGTTTGGTCTTGTCCAGATTTTAAGATAAAAGATTTGAATAGTTTTTAAGCCACTAAATTTGTAGTAATTTGTTAGAGCAGCAATAGGAAATTAATACAAACTTTTTTTTTTTTTTTTAATTACAAATAGCAACATCAAGGTGTCACATGTGCTTCTGATCTACTGGTTATAAATCACAGGTTTCCATAACCCTGGCTTGGGTTTAGTTAATTTGGTAGAATTGCTCAGAGAACTCAGGAAAACCTTTTGCTTACTAGATGACTAGTTTGTTCTAAAAGGCTAGAACTCAAGAGCTAGATGGAAGACATGCAGAGGGCAAGGGAGGGGCCTTTCTGTGTCCTCTTGGCTGCCACTCTCCTCACACCTCTACATGTTCAGCAGCCTGGAAGTTCTTCAGCCCCCGTAGTTCAAGGATTTTTACCGAGGCTTAATTACACAGGTGAGATCAATCAGATCATTGGCCACAGGTGATTAATTCACCCTCCTGCTCCTCTTCTCTCCCTCAAGATGGGAGTGGAATGGGGCTGAAAGTTCCATCCCTCCAATCCCAGGGTTGGTTCCCTTGGCAACCAGCCCCCATCCTTAGGGGTTTTCCAGAAGTCACCTCATTAACATAAGCTCAGAAGTAGAAAAAGGGGCTTGTTTTATGAATAACAAAAGACGTTCGGTTTTTCCTTTATCTCTCTGGAACTATTTCAGGAACTGGGAACAAAACTAAATATTACAACAAAAGATGCCCCTAGGGATCTTACTTCAGGAAATTTGCGGGTGTTTTAGCAGCTATGTGCCAGGAACAGTAGATGAAGATCAAGTATATATTTCTTACTCACAGTGAGTTTTCTTTTTTTGTTTTTGCTCTGTGTTTGAAAGGAGTACTGTTACAGGAACTTTGGAATAATGTCTGATGCCTGTGAATACTGTTTTCAGTCTTGCCCTTTTTCCAAGTCACCTAACTGAATACGCCTAAATGAAAGCTGATTGTTGAGTCCCAAGATAGTCTGTCACTTGCTCATAGTTCTGGGCATTCTGTGGTTAAGTCATGTTATTTGAACTTGGATGATTTTTAGTATGATACTTCTATAGTATTTGTTTGCTTTGCTTGGCTTAGCCTGTGTTTGCCTGTTTTCAGTTTGGTGGACCATAGGTGTTTGGACACTCGTTCTCCCAGTCCTGTGGATCTGCTTCGCGTCCACCATCACTTCCGAGTTGGTAGCCCAGTTGGTAGCCCAGTAGCAGATCTTTGTTCTAATGTGTAATTTTTAGAGATCATCTTCTGGGAGTTCAGAGAGGGAGCTAGTGAAAGAGTTCACTGTTCTGATAGGTTTACGTTATGGTATTTTTAAAGTCTGGATTTATACCAGGATGCTAATGAGCTGTTTTGAGTATGAACTTGATTTTGTATTGGTACCAGACTGAGTGTTTTACTGAAAGATACTCTTTTGAGTTAGAGTTCTTTTTCCCTTAATACTTTGCTTTTTTTCCTTAATACCAGGAGAAACTGACAAAAGGTCGTGGGTCTTAATAGTCTTTGACATTTAAAAGCATCACATTAAAAAAAAAACCATTAAAAAATAAAAATGGTTTGTTAAAATATCCTATTGAAAGCTTTTAATAGAATCCTAAATACATGCAGACTCCTGCCGCCGATCTCCGGTACTGCATCCATAAAAGGAAAGTGCGCTGCTAGAGTGCGGGCAATGCCTTGTATGTCCTTGGTTAACTCTCGGTCGTACTCTCATGTGCACATATGTGTGTGTAGCTGTCAGAACTGAGGTGTCTTTTCACTCCATATACGTGCAGACTTGTGGATCTCCTTCCTCTCCAAGGTAGTTGATATTATAGGTAATAGAATTATTTTTAGCACTGCGAATGGAGTAGCTCTACAGATAGCTTTTGTCTTGTTTTTTCTTCCAAGTTTCTGAGGATTTTCTCTTGTGATTGGAACTCTGGATATAAAATGCAGCTTTGTGTTAAATGATTTTTTAAGAAAATCGTGATAGTTCTCAACAATGTACTGAAGATTGTAATCAGTAAGGAACATGCACATGCTTTCTCCTGGCCAGTTCATTCTGGCTTTTGAAGGTGCTTCCTGACACCTGGGATGAGAAGGAAATTTCCAGGAGTGAGTGTGTCTCCTAAGGCAAATGGATGGGAATGGCAGAAGTAGAGCCTCTGTGGCGTACTTCTGGTTGCCTTTGGTCTGAGACGCAATTGCTGTCTTTTAGAAATGATTGATTACACTGGCCTGCCAACTAATAATGTGCCTCCTTATGCTGAAAAAGGGAGTCTGGCAGGTGATTCTTGATTCTGTGGTACTGATCTTTAAATATGCATTGTTGATTTAGTAAAGGCTTTCATTTTTAAAAAGCATTGTATTAAATGGAACATATTGAGTTACGAAATCCAAGTGTATTGCTTAAATACTGAATAAAAAAAGATGTGTTTAGACTCCAGTGAACTTTGCTGTTAAATAACTTTAATTTAAAACACTTATTAAAGGAAAACTATGCACATTAAAAAAAATCAAGCTGTAGAGAGGGAAGAGTTTATAAAGAAAAATCCTTTTTCTTTTTTTCACTCCCAGTCCTGCTGTGCAGAGACTTTTCCCCCCATTAACCTTTTATTCTGAGAAATTTCAGTTTTTTTTTTTAAAGATGTATTTATTTATTTATTCGACAGAGACAGTGAAGGAACACAAGCCCGGGGAGTGGGGGAGGGAGAAGCAGGCTTTCCGCCGAGCAGGGAGCCCGATGTGGGGCTCTGTCCCAGGACCCGGGGATCATGACCTGAGCCGAAGACAGACACTTAACGACTGAGCCACCCAGGCGCCACTATTCTGAGAAATCTCAAAACCTGCAGAAAAGTTACAAGTATTAACTATATATATGCCTTTGACCTAGATTTTCCAGTTGTTGATACTTTGCCACATTGACTCTCTTTCTGTATTTCCTGAACAATTTGTGAGGTAATTGCAGATGTCTTGACATTTGCCCCTATATAGTTCAGCATGTATGTCCTTAAAACAGACATTTTCCCTGCATAACTATATAATATGATTATCAGAAAATTTAATATTGAGAGTCCATATTCAGTTTCACTAATAGATTTTGCTGCAACCACAATCAAGGGTTGGACATCTTCTCTATTAGTGTTCTCTCGTTAGGCCCCTCATTTTAGGCCCCTCATTTCTAAACAGTGCCTCAGATGGTTTTTGGTTGTTTTTTTTTATTTACTCTTTCATGAGATAAACATTTGCAAAGAGTCCAGGCAGTTTTTTCACAGAATGACACTCAATATGGAAATTATTAAATTAAAACATTTTATTTTTTGGGGGGGGGGAGGGAGAAATACTACATAGGTGATACTGTTTAAAGCAGCACCTCTGATATGTCTGAATTATGTCCTCGTGTCATGTTTTTTTCTCTGTTTTAAAACTTTAAATGTGGGGGCATCTGGGTGGCTCAGTGGCTAAAGCCTCTGGCTTCGGCTCAGGTCATGATCTCAGGGTCCTGGGATCGAGCCCTGCATCAGGCTCCCTGCTCGGCAAGGATCCTGCTTCCCCCCCCCCCCGCCTGCCTCTCTGCCTACTTGTGATCTTTGTCTGTCAAATAAATAAATTAAAAAAAAATCTTAAAAAAAAACCCCAAAACTTTAAATGTGGTAAAATACATGTGACAAAATTTGCCATCTGAACTATTTAAGAAGATTTATTTATTTATTTTAGAGCACAAGTGGGAGGGGCTGGGAGAGGGAGAGAGAATCTCAAGCCAGCTCCCCACTGAGCATGGAGCTGGACATGGGGCTTAGTCTTAGGACCCTGAGATCACCACCTGAGCCAAAACCAAGAGTCAACAAGTAACTGCACCAAGCAGGTGGCCCACCACCTTAACCATTTGTAAATGTACAGTTCAGTGGCATTAAGTACGTTCATATCATGCAGCCATCGCTACCGTCCATCTCTGGAACTTTTTTCATTTTGCAGAACTGAACTCTGTATCCATGAACAAGAGATTCCCATCTCCCTCTTCCTCTAGTCCCCAGCAACCACCACTATAGTTTCTGTTTCTGTGCATTTGACTGTTCTCTCGGTACCTCACATAAGTGGAATCACATGGTGTTCTTTTGTGACTCGCTTGTTTAATTTAGTGTAATGTCTCTAGACTTTATTCATGTAGCAGCACATGTGAGAACTTGCTTCCTTTTTAAGGCTGAATAATACTGTACATACCATATTTTGTTCGTCTCTGGAAGGACCCACCAGTCTTCTTGTTTCATCAAGTTTAGACATTATGTACTGACTTCTTAAAACAGTATATGAGAGTTTGGTTCATTTTTAAATAATAAAAGCAGAGCATGCTCATTGTAGAATATTTCAGAGATAAAAGCTGTGAAAAAACAATAGCGTAAAGCATCCGTGTTTAGAGGAAATCTGTCATGTTATTGTGTATTTTCAGTTTTTTTACATTTACTTATTTTTATGTAATTGAAATTGTACTTCTTTTGTTGAACATTATATTCTGAAGTAATAACAATGTTTTCATCCAAAAAAATGTTTTCATCTTTTAAAAAATGAGTGTGTAATAGGACATTTAAGTTGCTATACTTTAACTTGCCCCTTAGCCTTTGGGTTACTTGAACATTTTTTATTCTGATAGTGTTTTGCTGAGCAAAATTGTCAGCATTTTGAACTATTTTCTTGGGTTCGACGAAAGGGAATTACATGATCAGATGATACGGACGTAGGCGTGTTGGTGATTAGCTGCCCGGAAGACTGCCCGGATTGTCACCCATCAGCAGGGCCAGAGTGACGGTGTGGCTGGGTCTTTGCTGGGATTTGTTAGTAAGGGAAGCGTACTATCTTGCCTAGTCATTTGTATTTTTCCCTGTGAATTGTTGATTTATGTCTTCTGCCCATTTTCCTTTTATTTTTGTAGCAAGTTATATGAAGTCTAAATATAAACACTTAGACTAAAAACTTGCATCGTCATATTTGCAACAGAATTTGCAAATTCCCCCCTCCCCGCTTTTTTTGTGGGGAGTGTGGGGAGAATTATGTTAATGACGCTTTATCTTTGTTGTTTTACTCAGTCTTTCAGATTGAACTAAGAATTAAAATATTTTTCTAAATTCCATTAATATGATTTATTAAATAATTATTTCCCCATACCGTTTGGGTGGTTCTGTTATACATAGGATGATTCTATATCATTTGTTTTGAGGCTGTTTTGATGTTTGTTTTTTATATCAGTATCATACTTTTGCTTAAGTAATTATGGCTTTATTATGTATTTAAAGATCTGATAAGGCAAATGTTCGTCCTGTTTCACCCTCCAGAATTGACTTTGGAAAAAACTGCACCAAAAACTGCACTTGGTGCAGTTTTTACCTTTTCTTTGTTGGTCCATTTATTTTCACACTTAGATATTCATGGAGTGTTTTCCCAAGCACTGTGAAAGAAGTCATGGCTTTCAGGAAGCTTGTGCTCTGATAGAGGAAGATAAAATTTAATAAGTCAGTAGAGCATGATGAGTTTAGTAGAGGAAGGATAAGGTGATAGAGGATCTAGGGGTTTCAGGAGGAAGTGACATCTAAGCCAAAACCTTAAAGAGAAGAGGGAAGAATGTTTTGATCTGAGGGAATTGCATGTGTTAAGACCACTCAGAGTCAAGAGAACAACTGATGGAGTTAAGCAGGGTTGATGTGTAGTGTGGGAGCTGCGGAGTAGTGCTGCGGGGTGATGCCGCGGGGTGAGCCTGGACCTTTGAGGGTCTGTGGACCTGGTTGAGGAGTTTAGCTCTTAACATAAGGACAGTGGTAAACATTTAGAAGGAGACCGCCTTAATCAGATTTGTGGTTTAGAAAGATCACTCTGGTCAGTATGGAGACTAGATTGGAATGGAGCAGCACTTGAGGCAAGCTGCCCACTGGAAAGAGAACATTAGAGTAATCTTAGGGAGAGTGCAGCCTTGACCTAGTAGAATAGAGGCAGTGGAGATGGGATGGGGGATGTATTTGAGAGAGACTTAAAAGGCAGGATTGACAAAACTTGGCAAAGTTGATATGGAGACTGAGGGAAGAGGAGTTAAGAAAGATGTCCAGGGTTTTGGTTTGAACACTTGGGTTGGATCATTTCTCCTAAACACAGGAGACGTGAAGTTCAGTTTTAGACAGGATGTAGTGGGACTGTCTAATGGGTTGTGGGATATGTGGGCCTGAAACTTTTGAGGAAAATCTGCCACTTCGCTTACATGGATACTCGTGTGGCCGTGGGTATTCACTGAAAATGGAACTTTCTCTCGCGGTGGCAAATCATAGGAACTTTAGAGTTTTGTGCTTCTACCCAGAAGCCTTATTAAGACGGACTAAGGAACTTTTTTTTTTTTGGACTAAGTAACTTTTTAACATCTCTTCCATTTTGATGATTCTGTCTTGATTCTATCAGTATCTCTGGCTAGAAGAAGAGTTACATGGACGTACTATGAACAGTATAATGTTACATGTCCATAAGAGTCTTTCCTTTTATAAACTCTTCCATGACGTGTGAAAGAGAGTGGGCTCGACTGTTCAGTAGTTCCTTCAGGCCTATCTAAAATAGTGTAATTCTAAAAATATAAAATTTGGTTTCAGATGCAGCCAGGATAACATGGCCCAGTTGTATGCAAAATTTTTACTTGTAGTCAGAAAACTTTTGGGACTTGATTTTTCAGTGGTGAATGTGGTTTTGACATACAGTGTTTTATATAACTGGAAGCCAGCCTAGGTTTTTAAAAACCCTAATTATCTCCTCAGTTGACTCTTTGTCCAGTATTTTCAGTGACTTTTGTAATTCGAACTCATTCCTTTAACTATTAACACTGGCCCTCATCTCTCATCCCCTTCCCAAAGATAACTTTGTGACCTGTTCTTTAAGTCCTTCCATGGTGCTCTCTGTAGTAATTCTTCCTACATGGCGAGATCTTTTTTCTCTTGAAGGTATCTGTCGAGTCAGGTATTTTTTCATGACTTTGGGGGTTTATACTTCAGCAGTTGGTTTGTGAAGAGTCTAATCAGAGATGTAAAGACGTAAGAGTGCCAAAGTATACATTAAATTTGGCATAGTTTGTCATGATAAATAATAGAATCGTTGAAGGCCTTAGTTAGAGATTATTTTGACTTCTAGGTCATTGAATCTTTTATTCTGTAGAGAATGTTTTTATAACGGAGTGAGTTTATTGGCCGAAGTGAATAGGGGCTCATCTTGATATAGTGTACATTAAAGAATTTATTTCCAATTTGTGATTTTCATCTCAGTTTTTGAAAAGGTTATTGTTCTATAGCACTATTCTAGAACTAGAAGTGGTACATTTTCACTTGCTGCGTTTGGTTATTATGTGAATAATGTTTCTCGGAGGTGGTCTGCGCTGCCCACACTATTCCTGGGATTGCTCCTGAGCTTGTGTCGACTTGAAGATACACTTAAAAAATATGGAGGACATTTTACTTAAAAAGCAGCTCATGTTTGAGTATTGAAGGAATTAGTTGTGAATATGAATATCTAAGCCAATTCATGATCTACTATAGCCAAATGGTTAGGGATGTCAAGAAAAAGTATTACTGGGCGGTACAGTTGGTTTTTTTTTTTTTTTTCCCTTCTTCTTTAAATATGTGAAACCACCTAAGTGAATTAAACTCTGGGTAGAAGACAACAGTCCAGACATTGTAGCCACCACATCTGCATCTTTCTACTGACCATGGTAAAGCACATTGTGAACATTACCACTTAAAACTAACTTTTCTTTTTAAGGGCTCCTGCAGTTGTGCCAGCTGACTCCAAGTCCACCCTGACCCCACAGCATAAAGCATGCTGTGATGTCACAGCTACCATAGAACTCCAGGGTAGTGTTGAGCTGGCCCATGGGGGCTCAGGTAAGTCCTGGCTTTTTTTTTACCATTTGGCATTCTTTTCAAAGTTAGTTACCATTATGATCTTATGTCATAAAAGAAAATAAGGCGAAACTTTGAAAACTGTGCCATATATGGGGGAAAAAATAAGTCTATTTTCTAAACATCTATGAGCCAGCTCCATATTCTGACCAACGGAGTTCCATAGTAGCTGTGAAGTCCCCAGTGAGTTGTGACCTGTGGCTTCAAAATATGTTAAATTCTACTCCTGGCCCAGCTTCTAGAACAATATGAGTTGTTTTTTTTACATTTTATATTTTGCAAGATGTAGTAACTTTCATTTACCCTTAGGTATAATGGGTTTAGAAGTGTGTTAACACTGCGTTATCTGTAGTTACGCACCGCTGCCTGCTTGGCTGTGTGTTTGCTTCATTCGGTCAGTTTCGAATGTATGATGAGACTGTAGGTTAGTTTTATAAAGTTAATCTTCTCAGAGTGCCTTCAGCTGTCCTTTTAATTTGCCTTCGTAGCACGGAAGAAGGAGGGACAGAACGTGTAATAGACATTTGTTACATTTTCAGAAAACATATTAAGAGAAAGATCCTTCAGTTACTCTCTTGGAGGGAGTGCGAGAAGTCAGTAACTAGGAGGCATGTATACAGCACCTCTTCCGTTGGAACGGTTCTGCTTTTTCCTGGTCATTGTTACAGAAAGTGAGATTTTACCCCTGTGTTTATTTTGCTGTCTTTTCCTCCCTACCAGCTCTTCTCCCCTCTTCCTTCTTTCCTTTATCCCCTGATATTAGAGGTGGTAAAAATGTTATGTGAATAACTCCAAAAAGCCATTTTGTAAGTTGCTTTGTGTATAATCTTAAACTTTGTCCCCTCAGTAGAAAACGTTTAGTAGCTATAAAACTTTACCTTACCTGAGTATGGGCCAGATCCTTTTAAATACGCTGTTTACAGTGAAGACCCATCTGTCAAGAAACTGTGGAAACTTTAACCAATAGCTGTCTTTGAACAAGGTGTCATACAGACAGACTGAATGTGTGGACCGTTCAGTGACAGTCTCATGGAACTTGTAATAAATGTACTTTGTAGCTGAAAACTCACTGGTAACTAAGTTCTCAGTTATAGTTAAAAGAATGGAATCCTATATTCCCAAAACGTTAGATGATGAAATCTTTTTCTCTAAAGTATTACTTTGTGCCTATATTTATGTTTGTGTTTTCATGTTCTAGAAGATTTGGAGGATTTTATGCTGTAAAGAATAGAGCACAGACTCTCTATTCCGTTCATCCTCATTTTCTGCCTTCCTGGTTTTGCTCCATGCTGGAGAGCCGCAGCATACCCCCTCTGTAGTTCAGTGCAGAGTTTGGGGTTGGAGGAAGTAATTGTTTTGTTTTTTTTTGATTTGGATGAATAGAAATCCTGTTTTTGTGTATATGTATCCTCTTTATTGAGGTAGAATTCATATACTGTGCAGTTCACCATTAGAAGTTCTATTTATATATATTTTTTAAATGCTCAATTTGAAGGCAACTGGGTGACGTTGTAAATCATAATTCCAAAGCACAGTTTGTCAACTTCCTTGTGCTGTTTGGTCTGTACCCCGCCCCCCCCCCATTATGTTAGTTTAGTTTCTAATTACAGAAATCCCTCACAAACATGACAGAGGAAATGAATTCTTAAACAAGAATTTCTAAGAGGAGATTCTTCCAAACATCAGCTGTATGGTGAGCTAGCTAAAAATAGGGAAGACTGTGATTTTAGAAGTTGGTTGGCAGTCATCTTTGTCTTTGGGAAACAAAAGAAGGTGTGTGCATGCACGTGCGTGCACGTGCCTAAATAGGTACACAGATGTATCCATGTTCTGTGCAATGGTTCCTGTGTGTGTTCTCAGGTAAATTGATTAGTCATTTTGGTCCTTGGGTGGCTTTTCTTAAGTCCTAAAGAAATTTTATAAATATATATTTTATAAATAATAAACTGTAAAAGGTGCAGTGATACTGAAGGCACCCAGAAATAGTGACAGCTTTGATAAGACTAATATGAAAAGTAGTTGCTTCCATATGGAAATACATATACACGGAAGGAAACAGAGTGGGGCATATTTGGTTCTAAAGAGAAGAACTGCATTAGATTATTCATAAAATTATGAGCTCTCTTCAGTTATTCTCATCTGTTCATTAAAACAAGCAGAAATTTTAGAGTTCTTTATGTACTTGACTCTAACCATAGATTGTTTTTATTTCAAGTAGAACTTTCTGTGTCTATTCTTTGTGTGCGTGTGTGTGTGTGTTTTATTATTTTTATTAACATATAGTGTATTATTTGCCCCAGGGGTACAGGTATGTGAATCGTCAGGCTTACACATCTCACAGCACTCACCATAGCACATACCCTCCCCAGTGTCCATAACCCAGCCACCCTCTCTCTACCCGCCTCCTCCCAGCAACCCTCAGTTTGTTTCGAGAAATTAAGAGTCTCTTACGGTTTGTCTCCCTCCCGATCCCATCTTGTTTCATTTTTCCTTCCCTACCCCCCAAGCCTCCCACTCTGCCTCTGAAATTCCTTATATCAGGGAGATCATATGAGAATTGTCTTTCTCTGATTGACTTACTTTGCTCAGCACAGCATGGGGGTTCCTCTGTTTCTATTCTTAAGGCTCGCCCTTTGGAGAAGATTCCTGCCAGTCGTATCACATTTTAGCCCTGATGACTTATCCAGGGCACTGGGCCTCCTAAGATTGTTTTAAAGCCCTTTCCATATTGGGAGTGGGAGTGACAGCTGTACTGAGGCATTTATATTGAAGAATGTATTAACCTATGTGGCCATGAAAATAAAAGTTCCTGTAAGAAGGTGTTCTCATTTGATATTATGGATTTCTTCACCTGAAAAATGTCTGTGTCGGCAGCAGGATATCCTTTTTTGGGGAGTGGGTCTAGATTTGCAGAAAGCATCCTCGACCACAGAGTCTGAAAACTTTTGAAGCTGGCCTTTTATGGCCTGTAAATATGATGAGAAGGGACTGTTTTGAGTATAGGAATCATGTTTTTACTATTTGTGTTTCTCACATTGCCTAGCATAGACAGTGCTTTGCATGTCATGGGCATTCAGTGAACATGGGAATTAAATTATTTTAAAGTTTTGTTATTTTTAATAACTGGGAGAAATTGTTGCATTGTACCAATCTGTTAGACTCCAAGGGGTAGCTCTTATTTCTTTAATTTCTAATTTAAGATGGCAATAAAAAATAAATTTTTAAAAAATACAGTAAGAATATTTTTAGCTAATATCAGCATTTTACCCAACAAATTTTTCTTGATATAAGTTAGGACACTTAAAATTAAAATTATATGGTCCCTGGGGCACCTGGGTAGCTCAGTGGGTTAAGCCTCTGCTTTCCACTCAGGTCATGATCTCAGGGTCCTGGGATCGAGTCTCGAATCAGGCTCTGCTCAGCAGGAAGCCTGCTTCCCCCTCTCTCTCGGCCTGCCTCTCTGCCTCCTTCTGATCTCTCTCTCTCTCTCTCTTTCTCTGTCAATAAATAGACAAAATCTTGTAAAAAAAAATTATATGGTCCTTCAGTCTTGGGGTGTGTGTGTGTGTGTGTGTGTGTTTGTGTAAAACGCTATTTGTGGTTAAATTTGAAGCTTACCGACACCATTGTATTTTGCCAAGGGTATTTATTCATAGATGTGTACTGTACTGCTCAGTAAACAGGAGTACTGTCTTCACCTAATACTAATTTGTGTTAAGTTTAGTAACGTGGTTTAGTGAGAACAAAAAGTTCTTTATGGATTTGGAAAAAGTGAATACTTGTTTTGTCTCTCTACCCCCAACTAGTTTGTAATGTTTTATTTTAGCATATTTTTTCTTCTAACTCACCTGGTTCAAGTTTTACTATATTAATACTTAATGAGTATAAGGAAGATTCGGCTTTGAGAGGTTCTGAAATCAAAATGTTGCTAACTTTAACTTATATTGAAAATGGTTTTAATTGCTCTGAATTATTTCATAGCTAAACAGCAGTATGGAAGGCTCAGCATTTGTTTTGATTCAGCTTAAAAAATGCAGGTGTAAAGGGCATGAGAGCCCAAAGCCAACAGGAAGCACATCCCTGTCTCCTTGGTTTCTGTAGAGTCAGGACCAGAATAGGAGTTTAGTGTCTTTTGTAAATTTTTTTTTTTTTTTAAGATTTTATTTATTTATTTGACAGAGAAGTCACAAGTAGGCAAAGAAGAAGACAGAGGGGGTGGGGGAAGCAGGCTCTCTGCTGAGTGGAGAGCCCAGATGTGGAGCTTAATCCCAGGACCCTGAGATCATGACCTGAGTGGAAGGCAGAGGCTTAGCTCACTGAGCCACCCAGGTGCCCCTAAAATTTGGTTTTTCATACCAGGATTACTGATCTTTGGTCCAGTTGATAAAATCTAACGATTCCTCTCAGCCTCGAGCATGGAGCCAGGGCTGATGTGAAGGTAAGTACCTAAATAGGTAGTTCTAGTTCTAGAAAGAAATTGAAGGGAAAGGATTACACCAGTTTTCCTTAATATTCTTTAGGACATTTAAATGTTGTCCTGGGATCCAGAAATCCTGGAGAAACACTTAAAAGGGTTTAGAGTGAATGTAATAGGTTTATGCTTTTTGAAGAAAAATAGAAATAAACTTTTTTCTATCCTGCTCCTTGTTCTAGGGGTTGTAGAAGGTGATTTAGCCGCTATAGAAGCGTACAAGTCATCAGGAGGAGATATTGCCCGTCAGCTCACTGCAGACGAAGTGCGTTTGCTGAACCGTCCTTCTGCTTTTGATGTTGGCTATACTCTTGTACATCTGGCTATACGTTTTCAGAGGCAGGATATGCTAGCAATACTGCTTACAGAGGTGAGTATGGCATTTTGGTTAAACATTTTATATGAAGGAAATGTGTTCATTAATTTTTGTTTTTGATGTAATGTTTTTCTAAGCTGTTCTTAAATGTTTCAGATTTCTTTTACTCCCTTTTAAACTCACACTAAACTTGAAACTTCAATAGTGTATAATTCCTAAGGGTGTATGCTTTTAAAATAGGACATTTTGCCATAAGATTGGAATCATCAGTTTGATAAAAAACACTAGGATGTATCTTTCATTCATTCAACTAAAATTTATTGAGTATCTACTGTGTGCTAGGTACGATGCTAAAAAGGGATAGAATTACGAAGGCATTGGCTCTTCCTTCAGTGAGTATCCAGAAAAGTAGAGAAATAAACAGGTAATTCTGTACAGAGAGCATTCTCATAGATGTAAACGCCAGGTGCTGTGACAGTGCTTGGGAAAGTGTTTTGGGGTATCTTGCTTTCTTACCTAGAGCAGGTAATATTGTAGTGGAATCCGAAGGAGAAGTAGGAGTTTGCCTTGTAAGTGGGTAGAGGAGAGAAGGGAACCATTTATTCAGAGGTCCTCGTGGGTTTGTGGTGGTTTTGTGGTCAGGAACTTGCAGGTGCTCAGGATGGCTGGTAATTGGGATCTGGGAAGGGAAGCCTTATGAAGGATCTTCTAGGCCAAGGAACTGGATGATTGTTCCTAGGGCAGTGAACTGGCTGTGCAGAGTGTTAGGGAGAGGGGCAAGAGAGTGGCTAGATCAGGGTGTGTTTGGGCTGCTGTGGATGGGAGAGAGGGAAGCCTCTGTAGGACAGTACCGTGTGATGCTGGCAAGCACTCGGTCAGTACAGGAGTGGGAGTGGCAATGACAGTGGAAGGAAGTGGGCCAGTTTGAGAGTGCTTGGTGGGGCTGGAGTCAAGATTAAGTGGATCAGTTGGATGTGGGGAGTCATGGTGAGAGAAGGGTCAGGTTGGTTCTGAGCTCTTAGGCTTAGATAATGACACAGATGTCACAAAGGATTGCAGAGCAACGATTCAGGATGAGGCCATATTATCCAGGTA
The DNA here is from genome assembly GCF_010015895.1 of Lontra canadensis. Lineage (NCBI taxonomy): Eukaryota > Metazoa > Chordata > Mammalia > Carnivora > Mustelidae > Lontra > Lontra canadensis. The sequence goes on along the minus strand of NW_022631073.1, from coordinate 6,954,104 downwards.
ATTCTTTTTTTTTTTTTTTTAAAGATTTTATTTATTTATTTATTTATTTGTCAGAGACAGAGGGAGAGAGAGTGAGCGAGCACAGGCAGACAGAGAGGCAGGCAGAGGCAGAGGGAGAAGCAGGCTCCCCGCCGAGCAAGGAGCCTGATGTGGGACTCGATCCCAGGACGCTGGGATCATGACCTGAGCCGAAGGCAGCCGCTTAACCAACTGAGCCACCCAGGCGTCCCCAGGTAATTCTTTTAATGATAAGAGAAATAGAGTAAAAGTACAGGGAGTCAGATCAGTTGTGGATTCAGATTTTCTCAGTAAACTGCTTCTGTGGTATGCATGTGCATATTTGCATATTCAAATTTGCCAATATTGGGAACCATTATATAGAAAGAACTAGGAGGGATTAAGGAATATGAAGGTTACTTGAAAACATGATTGAAATGGCTAGCCATTGTTCAGTTTGATAAGAATCCAGTGACCCCAGAGGCACCAAAAACGGAAAGGGAAGGGCTTGGGGGATAGTAATGGTGAAAACAAGGGGCAGGTTTACTGTAATAGAAAAAGGGACTGTTTGAAAAGCAGCAATGTGATTAAAAAAGGACCAGAGTTCTGGAACCAGAGGATGGAACAATTAGAGGTAGTTTCTGTAGTATTTGAGGTCTGGCTCTATTTGTGTTGTTGTATTGGCAGGGCAAGCGTGTAGAGCTGTAGTTGATGGTGATGGCAGGAGACAGGATAGAGAGGGCAGCCGTGAATCAAGGCTCAAGTCCTTTGGGGGATTCCTGGACTCCTCTCAGCCTGGTGGAGGGCTGTGAGAAAGTTCAGGACTGTAAAAAGCCACTGACCTCCTAAGAGCATCTGGGGACTAACAGTGGGAAGGCAATAGAACCCCATGGTACTTAATATTTACTGCCTAAACAGGTCTCCTTCATTTAGCACCTCCATTTAGACAACAAACAGTTAATACCTTCAGGCAGTTTCTGAGTGTAGGGAATTGAGGAGCTCCTCTGCTGAGTGGTTTTGGCGCAAGGTCTCATGAACTTAAAGCCACATTTTCAGAGCTGCAGGTGTCAGAAGGCTTGACTGGGGTGAGAGGATCTGGATCCAGGCATACTTGCATGACTGGTGGCGGGAAGCTTCAAATCTTGGTCACGTGGGCCCCTCCAGAGGCAGGTTTAACCAGAACTAAGTGATCTGACGGACAGAAGGCACGGGAGAGTCATCCAGATGGAAGCTTCAGGGTCTTCTAGACGGAACCAAACTTAGGAAGTGGCATACTGTCATTTTCCCCATTTCCTCTGGAACACCTAGACCAACAGTGGTACACTGTGGGAGAGGTGGGAGTGGGGTAGATTTCACGGGTAAGAACAAAATTGGTTGTGGAATGTCATCTCAGTGGAGTTGGGTGCTCCAGAGGACAGAACTGAAGGGGCCAGTAGGGAGATTGGACTAAGGGATGCGCTTGCAGAGGGAGCACAGAGCCAAGTACTTTTGGGATGAGACCAGGAGAACATTTATATTATGGGATATGTGTCTGGGGCAGGGGTTTTAATTGGATTTTATTTTTATTTTTATTTTTATTATTTTAAAGGTTTTAGTCATTTATTTGACAGACAGAGGTCACAAGTAGGCAGAGGGGCAGGCAGAGAGAGGCGAGGAAGCAGGCTCCCTGCTGAGCAGAGATCCTGATGCAGGGGCTTGATCCCAGGACCCCGGGATCATGACCCAAGCCAAAGACAGAAGCTTAACCCACTGAGCCACCCAGGTGCCCCTTAATTGGTTTTGGATTGTGGACTCTGTTGGTAATGTGGTGGAACCTATGGACTCCTTTTCATAATACTGTTTTTTAAATGCCTAAAATAAAAGTAAGATTGCAGAAATCAGTTATATTGAAATGATAGTTTTTAGAATATTAGATTTGTGATATATAAGAGAATGCATTTTAAATATAGACAGGAGGGTAGTGAAAATGAAGTATTTAAATTTTTTTAAAAAAGATTTTATTTATTCATTTGAGACAGATACAGAGAGAGACAGAATGAGCTTGGGTGCAGGGGGAGAGGGAGAGGGAGAAGCGGACTCCCTTCTGAGCCAGGAGCCCCACCCCATCCTAAGGACCCAGAGATCACAACCTGAGCTGAAGGCAGATAGATGCTTAACCATCTGAGCCACCCAGGCGCCCCCGAAGGATTTAAATCTAATGAAAATCCCCATTCAGATTCACAGGTCCTTCCCAAGTTCATGTGCCTAAGTTAAGAATTACTAACCTAAGGAGTTGGTTGAGAGTCATAAGGTTGAAGAGGCTAGATGTGAAGGATAGGGAACGTCGTTTGGTGGCTGCGGTCTGTAGTGACAGCAGAAAGCAGAGCTGACTCACTCGGGGTTCACAGCAGACTCATTTCTTCTCCAGCAGATTTAAAACTTCTTCATATGCAGATGTCTTAAACTCCACAAAAGGAATACAGCTTCAATGTAAAATATCTTTGCGTCATTTGTTGCTATCCTCATTAAAGAGAAAAGGAAAGTTCTAGCCATGCTCTCACTTAGAAGTTCTCTGTCTTAGTGCTCACTAGCACGTCACTGCTCCCATTTCATTCCTGTCTGGCTGGCTATACTCCGAAGGTTTGTTGTCTGTTCTACACTTGGAGAGAAGCCAGTTGCTGCTTTAAATATTCAGAGTTATAACCAATGGCGAAGGATTTGCGGTCAGTGGAAAACTAGCCCTTTAAAAATATCATGCTTTCTTTATTCCATGTCAGGATTCTTGAAGTATTCTTAACCCAGCAGAAGTGTGTTTGTACTTTCATCTTTCTCCGTGAGCTGAAATTTCCTGTGTTTTTTTTTAAAGAATGCTTTTATTGTGGGCATGATGCTTAGTCTTAGGTGGTTTTTTGTCCTCCCTCCCTGTCCTAGGATGAACCTTTGCGAACAATACCATTTTACATCATATTTTAATCTAATTCTTTATATATTTCCTTGGGATAAATTCCTAAGAAGTGAATTTCCTGAGTCAGAAGGTAAAGCATTTTTTGGCTATTTTCCTGCAAAGTTGTAATGAAACCTATTTCCACTGGTGAGGAATTAATCCCTTACCTGTTTTAAAATTAACACCCTGAGTTACTGGGAAGGTTTGGTAATTTCTCTTAAATACTGTTGTTTTCTGCTTTTGTTAATGATAAATGAGATGCAGAGGAAAGTTTCTTTTGTATTTAAGGTGTCTCAGCAAGCAGCAAAGTGTATTCCAGCAATGGTGTGTCCTGAACTGACAGAGCAGATCCGGCGAGAGATAGCGGCCTCTCTTCATCAGAGAAAGGGAGATTTTGCTTGCTATTTTCTAACTGACCTTGTAACATTTACCTTGCCAGCAGGTAACTCCAAATTTCAATGTGAAAAGAAATTTTCACTCTATTATGATTCTTTTTTTTTTTTTTAAATGTGTGAGTGAAATTGTTTCTGTTAGAAAGCAGGTAACTTAAGCTACTATATGTGCATTTTAAATTATTTGACTACCTGGAAGTGACCAGTACAAGGGCTCCTTGTAAATTTATGCTTTGGATCTGGTAGGAAGAAAGCAGCTGATATAACTGATTTCTGTGTGGGCCTTATATATTTTAAAAAATCTGTTTTACGCGTTTATTTTTACCTTCAGGTTTAGTTTATGATAGCAGTGCACTCTTTTTTCCTTTTTTATACCTATTTTAAAATTATGTGGGTATTGGTTATTGATATTAACAGATAGGATTAGAACTCTGGCTTTTGATGGGTGGAGTCATTATTTGAATCAAAGATACTGGCATTCTTTTGCAAAGTGTCATTATGTTCTTCACTCATTATATATACCAGAAGTTTCTAAAATAAAGCTTCTCACATCTTGGTTCTTAGTGTCTTGAGCTTTTATATTGACATGAACAAGGACGTTTACAAATGGTAGGGAGATAATAACTAAGCTTTTTTTCTATTTTTTTTTTTTTTTTTAAAGATTTTATTTATTTCTTTGACAGAGAGAGATCACAAGTAGGCAGAGAGAGAGAGAGAGAGAGAGAGAGAGAGGAGGAAGCTGGCTCCCTGCAAAGCAGAGAGCCGGATGCGGGGCTGGATCCTAGGACCCTGGGATCATGACCTGAGCTGAAGGCAGAGGCTTTTAACCCACTGAGCTACCCAGGCGCCCCAACTTTTTTTCTTTCTTTTAAGATTTATTTTAGAGAGCGAGTGAGCAAGCACGAGCAGGGTGGTGGGGGAAGAAGAGGGAGAGGACCAAGCAGACTCCGCACTAAGCGCTGAGCCCAGTGTGGGGCTTGACTTCACAACCCTAAGATCATGACCTGAGCCAAAATCAAGAGTCAGATGCTTAACTGAGCCACACAGGTGCTCTAGTATTTTAAAATCAGACAAAGTTCACTTGAAGTGCATTCTCTGTACATTTAAGCTTACTTTGGTAATGTTTAGATTTTTATTTTGACTTGAAAATAGTCTTTTTTTTTTTTTTTTTTTTTTTTGAGGGTAATGCTTTATTTTAAGGGTAGACTGCTGCATTAGTAAGTGAACAAAGCATGGAGAATTTGAGGAAGATGACAAAAACAGGGATCTGTGTGCCAGTAATTAATGGTTCATTAACTTGTATAAGAAGATTCTAAAGCCTGAAAACAGTAGGCCTGAGCAGAGGTTGAGAGTGTGGGGCAGATAAATATTTGTATGTTGTTTCTGTTTCATAATCTTGAATATCAGATATTTTTTCTGTTTTACTGAGGGATAATTGTCCTGTAAAATTGCCAAATATTTCAAGTATCTAGGGTTGGGGTTAGGGTGATTGTGATTTCATATATGCATACATTGTGAAAAGGTTTCCTCCATCTAGTTAATTAACACACCCATTGTCTTAGATATTTGGTTTATTTATCTGTTTTGGTGAGAACATAAAAGTTTCACTCTGCTAGCAAATTTATGTTATACAGTTACCATGGTTTTGACGTTAGGTGTTCAGCTTTATTCATTTCATAGCTTGGGTGTTTTTGTACCCTTTTACCAATCTCTCTTTTCTTCACTACCCCCCAACCCCCATGCAACCTCCTTTCAACCCTGTTTTTATGAGTTGTTTTTTTTTTTTTGTGTATATGTGTGTTTTTTGTTTTTTTTGTTTTTGTTTTTTTTAAAGAGCCCATATGGAAGTATTACCATGCAGTATTTAATTTGTCTTTCTCTGGCTAATTCCACTTAGCCTAATGCCCTCAGTGTTCACTGGTGTTGTTGCAAATGGGAGGATTTCTTTCTTTCACCTGGCTGAGTAACACCATTTTACAGCCTCCCCCATCTTAATTCATCCATTGTCTATATCTCGGCTGTTGTGAGTAATGCTGCGACACGCATAGGAGTTTAGTACCTCTTCATTATCCTGTTTTCATTCCCTTTGGATGTATACCCAGATGTGGGATTGCTGGATCATGATACTTCTGACATTTTGAGGAACCTCCATGTTTTCCATGGTGGCTGCACCAGTTTACATTCCACTAACTGTGCACAAGGGTTCCCTTTCCCCACATCCTTGCCAACATTATTATCTCTTATCTTTTTGATAATAGTTATATGTAATTATTGGTCCAAATACTCTTTTTATTTTTTTTAGTTAACAGTTTTGCTAAGGAAGTATAGGAAGGAAATCTTTCATGTTCCATTTATGCACACACATTATACATGCATATTTTTTTTGTTTTTTTGTTTGTTTTTTTTTTTTTTACAAAAAGCCACTTGACAACCTTCACTGCAAGGAAGGACCTTTTTTTTTAATTTTTTAAATTTATTTGAGAGAACACATAAGTAGTGGGCAATAGAAGGGGGGAGAATCTCAAGCAGACTCTGTGCGGAGCACCCAGTGTGGGGCTTGATCTCACAACCTGGGATCATGACCTGAGCTGAAGCCAAGCGTTGGACTGAACCACCTAGCTGTCCCAGCAAGAGAACTATTTTAATTTTTTTTATTTTTTAAGATTTTATTTATTTATTTGACAGAGAGAGATCACAAGTAGGCAGAGAGGCAGGCAGAGAGAGCGGAGGGAGCAGGCTCCCCTCTAAGCAGAGAGCCCTATGTGGGGCTTGATCCCAGGACCCTGAGATCATGATCTGAGCCGAAGGCAGAGGCTTAACCCACTGAGCCACCCAGGCCCCCCAAGAGAACTATTTTAGAGGAAGTCACTATTAGATCCTTACATCAAATTTATTAAGTTATGAGACATAAGAAAATCTTCTAAGTCTGTTTTTTTCTTTGTAGATATTGAAGACTTGCCTCCAACAGTCCAGGAAAAACTATTTGATGAGGTGCTTGATAGAGATGTTCAGAAAGGTAAGTGTGGAATTAATGTGATTTAGTTCAATATCCATACACTCTCTGCTTTTTAAGGCTTAGAGCAGTTCAGTGTATGGTTGACTTGTTTTATTTTTACTTTAATTGAAAACGTAAAGTCCTTAGGAGCAGTGTCACATAGTGCTGTTAAAAATGCTCATTCTGTTAATTATATCTTGATAAAACTGGAAAAATTTTTAAGAATGCTCATTCATGGCTCTTAATTGTGATGGAATAAGGGTATAAAAGTTTTTAAGCCTTGGTTTTCTACTTCCTGTTCTAGAATGTGTATATTTCTGTATTAAGCATTCTCAGCAAATAGTAAAGAACTTAAAAGTTGAGAAAATTGGGGCACCTGGGTGGCTCAGGAGGTTAAAGCCTCTGCCTTCGGCTCAGGTCATGATCCCAGGGTCCTGGGATCGAGCCCCACAGAGATTGGGCTCTCTGCTCAGTGGGGAGCCTGCTGCCCACCCCATCCCCGCTTCCCCCTCTATCTACTTGTGGTCTCTCTCTCTCTGTCAAATAAAGTCTTTAAAAAAAAAAAAAAAGTTGAGAAAATTATTCTAGGGCTACAGATGTTTCAACTACTTGGAAGGTTTGTATTCCAATTGATCGGATTTATTTAGTTGTTTAATAGTAAATGAACATCAACTTAACAACATCCAGAGAATGGGTTCTTTCTTCCAGTGAATAGTCCTAAATTGCATGAAAATGAACATGTTACTTAAATTCCTTATATAGAGTTAGAAGAAGAATCCCCAATTATAAACTGGTCTTTGGAGTTGGCTACGCGCTTGGACAGTCGGCTGTACGCACTTTGGAACCGGACTGCAGGAGACTGCTTACTTGATTCCGTGCTCCAGGCTACCTGGGGCATTTACGACAAGGACTCGGTGCTCCGGAAAGCCCTGCATGACAGCCTGCATGACTGTTCACATTGGTGAGCTGTTGTCCTTCCCTCTGTAAAAGCAGGCGTGCTCTTGCCACATCATTTCCCTGTAGTGTTGGGATACTTTTGTGTGTGTGTGTGTGTGTGTGTGTGTGTGTGTGTGTGTGTGTTGGGATACTTTTTGCCTCTTATATTTTCTGTGGAAGCTGGAGGGAAAACTTTGTTTTTTTGCACATTGAGACACTTTAAACATTTTGATAGATTTTGCTAAGCTTTTATATAGAAACATTTGAAGTTAAATAGGTCTTTGCTCATATTTTTAAGTGTTATGAATTCATGTTTATGTTGAAATTTAAGATTGTTAGCATTGTATTACGAGATTTTTTTTCTTCCTGAGGCACATAATCTTCAGACCACATTTTATCTTGCAAATTTTGAAATCCACAGTAAAGTTAAAAAATATATACGTATCAGTGCAACGGACCCCAATATTTCCTGCCTAGTTGTTAATCTGTACCCCCACATATGCTTCATCTCTACATATGTAAACGCTTCCCTTTGCCATTTGGTTTAAGTCCCCATGATGCTGTTCTGCTGACAGTATCTCTCTATATCATTGAAGAACAAGGATATTCTCTTACCTAACCAAGTCCTTATTACCACATCTGAGAAAATCAGCAAGGACTCTGTTATCCAGGATACAGTCCTTATCACATCTTCTAGTTATCTCAGAAATGTTCTTTGTGTAGACAGTTTTCCCTGCTATTTGAAAGTAGAGCATTCCCGGGAATCCTTTTGTCAGCTGAAATGGAGTAAAGCAAAGTGCAGTTACCATCTTGTAGAAGTGAAAATCCTCATTGGGTTTCTTTTTGGCTAGCAAAAACAGGTGCTAAGATAGGTCTTTAGCAAAGGTGAAGGGGTATGAAGCAATCTTTCAGATAGCGGGGGATCCTGTGTGTGTGTGTGTATTTTTTACCCAGCATCCAACCAAGTATATGACTGGTCTTGACTTAAAGTGTTTTCTTGGTTCTGTATATACATTATCTCTGTTATCATAAATGAAAAAAATTGAGGCTGAAAGAAGCTAAGTTAATTAAAATGTGTTCTTTTTTCCTTTTACACTTAATTACACAATAATGATAATGGCCTTACTCCAAAAAAACTCTGCGCCCCTAGTGCCTCTGTGTAATTTTTCAGCACCTGTGTATTTTTTTTGTCAGTATTGAGGGGTTATGTGAGTCCATTAGAACATAAACTCCATGAGAATAGAGATTTTGTTGTGTTTCATTGTGGAAGATCTGGTGCCTCCAATAGCCTGACCCAGAGTAAGTACTTACTAACTATCAGTAAGTGTAAATGGAAGCAGTATCATCGCTTTTTTGAGAGCTAAAGTATAGATCAAAGCATAATGTAAGACAGGAAGAATTTGAGGTCACCTTAAAAACATTAAAAAGCTCTCTGGCTGGCAAGCCATGATGGTGACCTGAATGGATGTATAATGCACACAGGTGTACCTCGGAGATACTGTGGGTTCCGTGTCAGACCACTGCAGTAAAGTGATATTGTAGTAAAGTGAGCCGAAGGAAACTTTGGCTTCCCAGTGCCTATGAAAGTGTAGTCCGTAGTCAAGTGTGCAATAACATGAAGTCTTAAAAAACTATACCTTAATTTTAAAAATAGTTGATTGGTAGGAGACCCTAACCATCATCTGAGCTTTCAGTGAGTCATAATCTTTTTGCTGGTGGAGGGTCTTGCCTCAACATTGATGACTGCTGGCTGATCAGGGGATGGTGGCCGTTTCTTAAAATAAGATGGCAGCAAAGTTTGCTGCATCAGTTGACTCTTCACAGGTGATTTCTCTGTAGCATGTGATGCTGTTTGATGGCATTTTACCCAGTCAGAATTCCTTTCAGCACTGGAGTCCGTCCTCTCAAACCCTGCTGCTGCTTCACCAGCCAAGTTGATGTGACCGTCTCAAGCCTTTGTTGGCATTTCATCAGCCTTTAGAGCATCTCCACCAGGATTAGAGTCCGTTGCAAAAAACCACTCTCCGCTCGTCCATCCCAAGCAAGTCCTCATCTGTTCAAGTTCTGTCATGAGATCACAGCGCTTCAATCCCATCTCGACGCCCTGCTTCTCATTCTGGCTCTGTTGTTTTTCCCACCACAGCTGTGGTGACTTCTTCCACTCAGGTCTTGAACCCCTCCAAGTCATCTGTGAGGGTTAGAATCAACTTTTTCCAAACGCCTGTAGATGTTATTTTGACTTCTTTCCATGAATCATAAATGTTCTTAGTTGCATCCAGAATGGTGAATCCTTTCCAGAAGTTTTTCTGTTTCTTTGCCCAGATCCCTCTGTGGAATCCGTGTGTATGGCAGCTAGCTATGGGCTTACTTGGAATAATGACCTGAAGGGTGAAATTACTCCTTGATCATGGGCTGCAGAATGAATGTTGTGTTAGCAGGCATGAAAACAGTCTGTCTGTCTGTCTCCATCTTGGGTGATCAGGTGAATGTCAGTGCTGTCATATGTCTGTCTGTTATGTCTTATGTCTGTCATAATTTGAAAGGAGTTTTTTTACCTGAGGGGTAAGCATTGGGCATTTAAAATATTTAGCAAATTACATATATATAAATATATAAAAATTTAGCAAATTATACTCAAAATGGATGTGCTGTCATCCAGGCTTTGTTGTTCTTGTATAGAGCGGAGTGTATTTAGCATTTTTAAGGGTCCTAGGAGTTTTGGAATGGTCAGTGAGCCCTGGCTTCAACTTAAAGTCACCAGCTGCATGAGCCCCTTAATAAGGGAGTCAGATTGTCCTTTGAAGCCTGGCACTGACTTCTCCTCTCTGGCTGTGGACAGTCCCAGATGGCATCCTCTTCCAGTGGAAGACTCTTTCACCTACGTTGAAAATTTGTTGTTCAGTGTAGCTACCCTACATTCATGATCTTCAGCGAGATCTGGAAAACCTGCCGCAGCTCTCGTGTCACTTGCTGATGGGCCTTGCGCTTCGATGTCTGGAGACCGCGTCTTTCCTTAAACCTCACAAGCCAGCTTCTGCAGTTTCAGATTTCTCTTTGATAGTTTCCTCATTTCTCTGAGCCGTCACAGAATTGAGCATTAGGGCCTTGCTCTGGAAGTGGTTTTGATCCTCCACTTGTGAACACATGGGCTATTTCTAGTCTATTGTTTATACAGTGGCCAAACAGTAATGTGGAAATGTAGTGTCTTTGATTGTATCCAGTATTTCGGGTGATTTTGAATGTTTGGGGTTTGTTTTTTTTTTGGTTTGTTTTTTTGGTTTTTGTTTTTGAACTTGTAAACCAATAGTAGACATTTGAAATTGATTGTTCTCATCATTAGTGTTTTGGTTGAAAACTTGGTGGGTGGTGAATGAAATTGTGTGTGAGAATGTGTTAAATGATGTCTGCTAGCAGAAGGTAGGTATTTTTAATTTGAAAATTTAGTGCAAACTGGGTAAAATTAATACAATTGCTGATCTCTTTACACGAATTGCTTAAAGACTACATTAAATAAATGATTGGGAACATTTATAGAAGGCTTATTTTTTACTATCTTTTTCAGGTTTTACACACGTTGGAAAGATTGGGAATCATGGTATTCTCAGAGCTTTGGTTTACATTTTTCCTTGAGAGAGGAACAGTGGCAAGAAGACTGGGCATTTATACTCTCTCTTGCTAGTCAGGTAAGAATGCTTTGAGACATGTTGCTTCTGTGAGAACAGTAGGCTACATGCTCTGAACCCCTGGATTTACATGCGTGAACTATGTTGGAGGCATTGGAGTGTGCACGAAAGAGCATCAGGTGATGCATCAGGTGACTTTGGTTCTGGCCGTGACTGCTGTCTGTCGACTATATGATCAGAGGCAAATCTGCACCACAGGACAGAGGCAGTAACATGTTTCTTACATTAAGTGATTAGAAATTGTCAGAATGAAAGTTGCACTGTGATGATTCCAAGCGCTTATATACTTTTTTCAGATTGTTCTTCATTTATATTGTCCTCTTAGCAAAGTGGCTTTATGCCTGTTTATCTACCTACTGGTTAGCTCCTATTTTGTGTCTGAGAGGGCACTGAACCGAGATCGCCGAGCTGGTGGTGGGCACTGGTGCTCTGCTTTCGGGCCTGGAGAGTGAAGTGATGTGTGAGGCTCTCTGTCCATGTGATGTGTGCTAAGGGGAAGGTGCCATGGCCGGCAGGTGGAAGGATTTCTTTAAAATTAACCTGGGAATGAACTTTTAGAAAAATGAATCGTGTAGGGTTGTTCCTTTTAGACTCTAGCTTTCCTACTAGTTTTATTCCGTGAAGTATGGTCAGTATACTGAGCTGTAAAGTTCAAATATACACATAACAAACCATCCCTGTTCTTCGCGGAAAGCACCATTATATACTCGAAGCCTGTGAGTGAAGTACCTTCTGTCACAGTGGCTGTTTTACACCTGCGACACGTACGTCCTAAAAATGGGTTGTCACAATCATCATAGAGGGGTGATAGACCCGTTCAGTATTCTTGCTGTTTATGTTTGTGAGAAATAACAGCTCCTCTTTTTACTAGGGTCGTGCTCTAACAGGTGACTTAACAAGGAGGCCATGGAGTGACTCCAGTGTCCCTTGCTATCTCAATCTCTTGTTCCTGGGATCACTGTTTAACCAAATCCATTGGGTTCTTGAGATTGGATAGCGAACTAGCTTGTGTGCATGGAACTTGCAGATCTCTTTTATTGTTGCATTGGATGTTGCCGTCAAAGACGCGCACTCTTCTTTAGCCCGACAGTGTCACTGCTAATAAAGGCATCGGTCTAGTGTGCTGAAGGGGAACAGCGTTGTGTTTTGCACAGTCGTTTTCCAGGGCAGAAATAAATGTTTGAAAGTGAAATTGCTTTCTTTATTTCATTCCATACAGCCTGGAGCAAGTTTGGAACAGACACACATTTTTGTACTTGCACATATTCTTAGACGACCAATTATAGTTTATGGAGTAAAATATTACAAAAGTTTCCGGGGAGAAACTTTAGGATATACTCGGTTTCAAGGTAAGCCATGTTCAAGAGTATTTTTGAAGTCTCTCGTTACTCCCCATGCGGCCTGCAGCCCTATCCTGATAGCCCCATGGGGATTTTCTCTCCTCGCTCCAGGTGTTTATTTGCCTTTGTTGTGGGAACAGAGTTTTTGTTGGAAAAGTCCCATCGCTCTAGGCTATACAAGGGGCCACTTCTCTGCTTTGGTTGCCATGGAGAACGATGGCTACGGCAACCGAGGTGCTGGTGCTAACCTGAACACCGATGACGATGTCACCATCACGTTTCTGCCTCTGGTGGACAGTGAGAGGAAGTTACTCCACGTGCACTTTCTTTCTGCCCAGGAGGTGAGAGGCGCGGCGCTCCTGTGAACCACCTGAAATAGTCATGCTGCCTGGACCCAGGCCCGGACCCAGACCCCGCCGTGGCCTTGCTGCCGCCGTGGCTTTCTCTGCACAGCCAGCCCCACTGCTGTGTCTAGCGCTGGCACTCGGCTTGTCCTGTGGACACGGTCCGCAAGACCGTGACACGTACCTTTCTCCGAGTTGCTCTGTAGGTTGTGGGGTGCACATGCAGCAGGGATGGGAAGATGACAGTCCCTGCCCTGAGGCAGGGAGGGGTGCTGAGGAGAAAACTGGGAAGATGGGGGGGTGACACGGGACTCATGATTGCCGTTGGGCCGTCTGAGGTGGAAACACCTGAAATGAGCCCCGCAGGGGAAGAGAGTCTAGCAGAATGTGGGGGAAGAGAGCTGGAGGGAGGGGTACCGCAGGGTCTCTGTGTGGTTTGTGGGGAAAAGGGGTTGAGGGGCTCAGGGATGGCAGAGGGCTTACCAGCAGCCTTTTAAAGCTTGGCTTAGACGTTCGGCAAGCTGGGAAACCCGTGGCCAGTTTGTCCGGTAGAGGAGCACTGGCTGCTTGTTGTGGAGACTCGAGACAAGATGTCTGGAGCAGTGGTGGGGGCAGGGGCGAGGGAGGTATAGACCAGGCAGGGGCAATGAGGCTGTGGAGAAAGAACACTCTCCGAAAACCCGTATTCTTCAATAATTATTGGGCTTTTATTTAATATACTAGAAATTATAAAACTTCTACCATTAAGACATTAATTAGTAGAACATAATTTTTATAACTTCATTCTGTAAATAGTTTACTGAATAAACTTACCTTGTCATGTGCTTGAAGCTGAGACTTTTTTTCTAGCCTTTTCTTGGCCAAGATCAGTCCATTTGGTTTTTCCTGTTCTTTCAAACAAATTAACCCATTAGTAGGTGGTTTCTCCCCCCGTGAGATTTTCCTGTGCATTTTCCCATAGACATTTTTCTGTTTAACCATAGGAGACTGGGTTTTATCATAAAATTGATGAGAGGCTGAAACTGAAAAGTTTGTTGCTTTGACCTTTTCATTAGTAATCCTGTCACCTATGTTTTCATTAAACTTCCTAGCAGGTCTCTGATCTGTGGTATTATTTCCCCTTTTCTTTACATTCCTCTAAAAGCTAGGTAATGAGGAACAGCAAGAGAAACTGCTCAGGGAGTGGCTGGACTGCTGTGTGACCGAAGGGGGTGTGCTGGTGGCCATGCAGAAGAGTTCTCGGCGGCGGAACCACCCCCTGGTCACGCAGATGGTAGAGAAATGGCTTGACCGTTACCGACAGATCCGGCCTTGTACATCCCTGTCAGACGGAGAGGAAGATGAAGATGATGAAGATGAATGAAAAAAAAAAGAGCAGAAGACCAAGGTATCAGCTCTGTGGTGACCCCAAAGCTGGTGTGGTGCACGCTCCAAGCAGAGCGCAGGGCATGGAAGGAACCAGATCTGGCAGGATCTGCCCAGAAGGGCTTTTCTAATCCACACCCATGGAGATGACGCATCTGCTGTGTGAGGAGACAGAGAACTTTGTTTGGACTACAGTTTGTTTAAAAAAAAAAAAAAAGGGAAAAAGAAAAAAACCCCTAATTTTATTAAGACTGAACTTTTTTCCTTTCAAATTGTAAATCTGTCTATAAATGTAACGCATGTGGTTGTGTAAGAAGTTGTGTAATAGGACAAGTTGTACCAGCATCTTCTTCATATTACTGAGAAGTTTCTTCCCGCACGGGCACCTCCGGACGCACATGGCAGGTGACTCTTTGTTCCTTTGAGATACTCTTTTTGAAGTAGAACCTGGCCTTCTGCTTCCATCGTAAGAGATCCACTTTACGTTAAGTCTCATTAGAGCTCATTAAAGATTTGGAACCTTTTTGTACAAATTATCCACAGCAGAATATAAAAATAAAAACAAGCTTTTATTTTAATTTAGTTCCTGTCGTGCCCAATAAAACGAAGTCAAATCTTCAAGGAACAAACTGCAAGGAGAGTAGGATTGTGTGAGCGGACTTCACACAGACGTCATTCCCTTGTTTCAGAAAGGGTTTGGTTTCTAATATTTCGTCTTTTTTTTAAGCTTCTGTACATCCCTTTTCAGTATTTAGGTATTTGTTTGGAAGAGTGCCCTCGAAATGAGGGTGGTTCTCCCAGAGTCCGGGCGGCAGTCTCTCGGTGAGCCGTCACTCCCTGGACCCAAGTTAGGGAAGGGCCTGGGGAACGGGCCCCCTTGTCACTAGATGAACTGCGGGAGATTTGCGCACTTGATTTGGCTGACGATGTTCTCCTCCCAAATGGCCCTGCAGAGGCTCTTTGGATTATTGCTTTATCATCAACTCTGCTTTAAGCAAATCGTGTTAGAAAGGCATGCCTTTGCTCGGGCTAAGTGGGAACAGTTAAGTATAGAATAAAGATTGAAAAATGCAGTAAGGTGGAAATGCATTGTATAATGAATTTCTCAGAGTAGTCTGAGAATTTTTGCATGTTGGTTAATTGTGGCCATTCTTATTTAAAAGTTTAAACTATAATCTTAGATAGAAATCTTTTTATAAAAAGTATTATTTGACCACTTCAGGTATATGTCAATACTGGGTAAAAATTTCAGACCTATCTCAGGAACACACAAAAGACTTAGTGTCCTGATAAGCACTTTGTAGATTCTTGATGTGGGAAGGAGTTTGGAAAGCAGCCCCGTGCGCACACACATGCATGCAGTTTCTTCCCTTTGGTGAAAAGGCTGTGAAAAACCTTTAAATATTTGCTTCTTGTTTTCTTCTAAGTTCTGTTTAGATGGTGTTTTAAATGTGCGCAACCTCTGACTTGATGCTGGAAAACTAAAGATAGAAAAACACCCATGAGATGTCCTGTCTTTAGTTCCTTCTCCCTTCTCAGAACAGTGCAGAGGGATTCCCAGGATGAAAGGATCACTTGTGCTGTATGCTAAAACTTGCAGGAAACTTTTCTTGATTCCATATAAATGAGTTCTGGTGTAATAATGGTAAATGTTACTGTTCTAAGTGGCTAGGTTTCCCTACAAATTGACTCTGGTTGGCTTTCGTTTTGGTCAGTAATTAAGTTTTTAGAAGGCTATCGTTTTAAGCATAGCATCTCTATATAATTTTTCTCCATACATAGGAAGAATTTTTTAGTGGGCACAGATCCTATTCTAGTTGCTGTTAAGCAAAAACTACCCTCCCAATTGAAGAAGCCAAAGAGAAACGTTTGAGAGAAGCATCTAGTCACTGTGGTCTACACCGCAGTCAATGCTGTCCAGAAAGCATAGGCTCAGTAGTTAGCCTGTATGTGGTGGTCTGCTGAGTGGTGTTTCCCCCAGGTGCCTCTTTATTTATTTATTTATGATCAGTGAGCCTGACCACACCTAGTTTAACGGGTACAGCATTCTTCCCTGTGGGAAAGGTAAGAGCATTGCATTTCCTAGGCTCCAGACAGGGATGGGGCTCTAAATGGTTTTCATAGCAGATTGGCTGCTAATGGCCAAAATGTTGGTGAATCAATGCTATGTTAAGCTCTTGAACTATTAAACAGCCATAATTGTTGTCCCGAGATAGAGTACACAGTCCTTTTCTCCAAGATGAGGTCTTGGTTGACTCTGGACAGTAATACCTTACCTGTATGGATTTAACTTTATGGTTCTTTTTTAGGGAGAATACAGTGTGGTGTTTCCTGTTCTAATTAAACAAAACCTAGGTGTACCATGGATTTGAACTGGCCTTTTTTGTTTTTGATTCTAGGCTCACCGTGTTCCAGACTTCATCCGTTATGGGAACACTGCTTTCGTTAGGCAGCTGGGGAATCTCTCTTCTGTACATTTGTCGTCATGCCCTCATTGAGAACATCCTGGTTATGACAAGGATGTTCAGCTCCCATTCCGTTTCCTGGAGTGCTGGGTCAGTCAGTGACCATGTGCTCTGTCTCTATCCACAGGAGGTTGTTTTAATGTAGTTTTTCTGGGAGGGTTGGGATGGGACCACCACCTTCAAATGAGTGAGGAGGTTGATGTTTGAAGACCCCATCACAGCCCCTCCCCTCTCCTTTCTTCATGGGAAGGGGGAGGGAGGGAGAAAGGAGTGATAGGGAGTTGGGTACCTGGCATTGGACCTGATGGATGGCTTGATACTTGGCGGATACCACTAGTGTGAAGGAGTTTAATGCTATTCATGAAGGAAAATCCTTTACATCAACTTAAAGTTCTTAACATGGAAATGGCTGATGTTAATTTTTTTGCAACATTTCTTTGTAAGTATCATTTAAAAGAATTTTGAGATTCATTTCCCTTCCTGCATTAATGCTTGAGGCAGGTAATTTTGCTTTTGGGTAAATTAAAATCAAAACTCTCTAACTTGACCAATTTTGTTTCTTGGATCGACATAGTTCCAACGCACTCTTTCATCTTGAGGATGTCACGATTTGATAATGATGGACTTAGTGGGCGGTTTTCTGATTTCTCCTTTAAGCTATCCCGAGTCTGGTTATAGAATGGGTAGATGGGAAAGTGTTCATTTTTGAACCCAGAAGGAACACGAGTTGAAAACTGGCTAATAGAGAATATAGTTGCCTTTAAAACATCTGTAAAGAATTTTTACCTGGGTGAGATGTACTTGAATTTCAGAACTTTACAAATTTTTATTACTTTTTATTGAAAACTGCACTGAACGCTAAATGTCCACCTTACAATAAACAGACACAGTAGCGGTAACTCACACTAAAACAAAACACTTCCGATAGCCATTATTTTTCTGTTTGGGACAGTTTTAAAGGATTTTTTTTTTTTTTTTGTCACAAAAACAGGAATGTACCTATACAAAGGCTCAAAATAGGCCATCTTTTAAACAAAAAGGCGATGATTCACAAAAGACTATGAATATAACATGTAACTAGTTGATACAAATCTAATAGGATTTGTTAAAATCAGTCACATCTAGTAACACACCTGAAGTGTTCTTGTATAAAATATCACGTGAAGAAAAGAAGATTTATCAATGTCTAAAAAAGTGGGTTTGTTCATAGACAATCTGACAAGTTACCATAAAAAGTGTTTCCTGAGACATAAGGAAATGCAACATTATTTTTCTTGAACTCTTTCAGCTCAAGACTTTCCACTCAATAAAATAGCTGAGGATCTGAAACTGAGAAAATATATTTGAGTACAAACAGCTTGTGAAACTTAATACTTTTTTCTTTTTTTTTTCTTTTTTTCCTTTTTTTGCATCATCAAGAGGGTATTACTGAATTCACAACCAACTCGCCCGCTCAGTATGCAGTTCAGATGGGAGAGAGACTTCTGTACAGGAGCTTGTACGCTCGCGGCGGTCTAACGGGCACAGTTTCCTCCCCCTTCTCTGTAGTAATTTAATCTTCCTCTCAGCAAAAGAGGTCACCAGCCCCCATGGACTGAAGGGATTAGAGTCACAGGAGGGGGATTTCCTCTTAGTATTTTTTTATTTTGACGTTTGGAACTCCTGATGCAACATTCTAGAGCAAGGTGTTCAGGACCTGCTGTGCCCAAGGGGCTGATAAAGGAAAAGGATCTATTTATTCTTTGTGATTGGATGCACAGATGAAGAACGTAACACACAATAACAGAAGTTGGTCGTTAATAAATCACATCCTAGTCTTTCAGCGCTTCCGTCACCAGACGACAGCTCCAGCCTTCCCACACCTCGGCTTCTTGCTCTCCTAACACTGCAGCGTCAATGATGCATATGTCCGGAATCCGTTAAAAAGACGGTCAAAGTCCTTTCCTTAGTTCATCTATTTTTTACTGTCTCTTGGTCCCAGGTTTTCTGAATGATGACCGTTCCTCATTCTCTGCTATTGCTCATTGGGGTGCTCTCTATTGTCCCCGTGTTTTGTAGGCTGGTTGGGAGAGGGAGCTTGGGAAGGGTGTGCCACTGTGGGGAGGTTGTGAGTCACCGGGATGCCGCCGGGGATGATGCCCTCCATGGCTGCAGGAAGTCCGCCCGGGGCCACCCCGACGATGCCTGGCGGGTATCTGAGGAGCACACAGAGAAAGGGCCAGTTAGGTCGGGAGCAGGGAGGAGCTGAGCTCTTGGCTCTGCCTACTTTTTTAAAAAAAATAGATTAGTTTGTCACTTTACTGGCAAAGTACGGAGAAATCTACATGAAAAAACGATGATCCTTAATTCAACAAAATCTATAGTCCCATCAAAACACTGCCACAGACTTTTGCTTTTCACACAATGGTAATAGCCTGTGTTAATTCTGTCCATAGACCCTGTATTGCATTTGGGAAATGTCTGGTACAAAAACACACTTCCCAAGTTGTCTGACTGCCTTAGCATTCATTAATATGTCGATACTTCTAATGATTTCCCGACAGACAGGATGAAGTACTCTGACACAAAATGGGGCTCCCTAGGCGACCTACCCGCGTGGTCTCGTGACCAGAGATGTGAAATGGGACACAGCAGCAGGGGAAGAGGGGAGCCAGCGCAGACTCCTCTTCCATCGCGGGCACACAAGCTGCTGTGTGTGCAAGGACACGAGGCATTAAGCCACCCACAGAACATGCGGTTCTTAACACAAATTCGAGTCAGTGTACTGAAACATTCCGAGGATAAAACAGACTTAGGAGGCAGGTGCTTTAGAATTAAAAGACTGATTCTCAAATCCTTGACCCATGGCTTCCCAACCTACAGACTGACACAGCTGCACACTCGCTGGTCAGCAATCAAGGACCCTCTGCGACTTGGAGCTACAGGCCTTCAAGCATATGTTGTATTCCAAGGGGCCGGGGAGTCTCGGTCTGTCAAAGGGAAGAATTAAGATGTGGCCTTTAAAGGACAGGCTGCCAACAATCAGGAACATGACCCTGGGGCAGAGGCAGGTTCAAGCAATGATACGGGTGGGACATTAACAGAACACGGCAAACTGACATGCAGAAAAAGCCACGAGACCCAGGAGGAAAACTGTGTAACTTCCTCAGAGTCTGAGCCTTCACCTATAGGTCCTCCCTACACTAGTTACACTTCCCCGGCCCCCATGGTTAGAGCAGCAGTTCACAGCGGGGATGTGAGGCAGCAGTTGGAGCCATTTTCGGCTATTAGGGCTGGGAGTGCCGGTGGAGGCCAGGGCTGCCCAGACGCATCGCACAGGGCCACGGCCGGGCCCCAGGGGAGAAAGCTCCAGCCCGGTAAGTGAATACCGCCTGGGAACGGGCAACTGTGGGCTATAGTAAGCAAGACAGAAGTTTCCATCCGGAATTCAAGGCTGCAGCTCTTTTATAAAAGCGGAACACTGATTTCCCTGTGAGCCCAGCCACGGCGGGGCACTGAACCATGGGCAACGATCGCCAGTGAAACCCTGCTCCCTCCCAGGGGCTATGTGGGCTCTGGGCCAGAAGAATTCAAATTAGAAAACAGATTCATCAACAAGCCCTTCCCCCTGAAAATCTTTGTGGTACCTTCTCACCCAGACGCCCTCTGCCTTTGAAGTGACTTGGAATGCACCAGTCATTCCTCAGTGTTCAGGGCCTTCGGGGGATTGCCCATCCCGCTCCTTTCATAAATAGGAACCCCAATTCTAGGCTGTATCCTGAGAGCGGTGTTTGCTCCACAGAAACAGGGCATCGGAAGAAATGCGAGGACTGCACAGACTCATGCGGGGAGCTCTCTGCCCCACTCTCCCCAGAGTAGGGGGCAAGGGGGCTCCAGCCTAGGTCAGTGCCATTCCGCGCCTCACCTGTATGTGGCGCCGTTGAGCTCCGGATGGATCGCCTGCTGATCTATTACTGACCAGGGAGCTGTTGTGACAAAGAATTCCTTGTTCACACAGTTTCTTAAGCTTTCGGGGATGCGACCTGGAATATGATGATTAAAATTAACCAGATGTGCTTTTTTAAGGTCACAGGGAGAGATCACAGTAGCTGCTGCTGGGGGAACCCCCTATAATGTTTGAACTATGGAAACCCGAGTGTAAAGTCTCCCACTCCAGAATGAGGGCCGGCCCTATAATTTTCAGAAAAGGTGCAATCGTGGGGCCTGAGCCACTCCCGCCCACTCCACCCTCTGGAACAGAGAGGAGCCCCTGCCCCCCCTGCCCGACTCCCTCCACTTTGCATGTTTAACGCTGACTGGTTGAAAAGGAACCCATCTCCTCTGAAGTCCAGTGCAAAGCCTGGATGAACTGGGCCCAGCTCCTTCCATATGTAATTGACTTGATCCCTAAAACCTCCTGTGCCCGTAGCAGCAGGGCTCCGGCTCACCTGTGATTGCCCGGCGGATCTCGGTAGCGGCCGCCTCCCGCATCTCCAGCGAGGCCTGCTCACTGTACCAAGCTGTGTGGGGCGTACAGATGAGATTCGGTGCGTCTTTCAAGGGACCCTGAGCAAAGCTAGATAAATGCACACAAATAGCAAATGAGAAGAGTGTCGCGCCCTACCCCGCTCATCAAGAGAGCTTGCGGCCGAGCGGCCTACTGGCCAGTTTGCCTGCACGGAGGAACAGGGGGTAGTACGTTTCCTAAAGGCTGGGAATTAAAGGACGTACTGATCGAAAATGCTAAAACGAGTGTCAGGAGAAAGGCTCCCCGGAGGACTGGCAGGGCCCATGTGTCAGTGGGGTGCACAGTCCCGGGGACAGACGAAGCCCGCTCCGCTCTAGACTCACACACAGTTCTTCCTTTAAGAGACGTTCTGATGCCCCCTGGGGACCCTCTGGAGCTTTTACACTCACGCAAAGTACAGCACTGTCCTCCGAACAGAGACCGTCAGACGGTCTCCAGCTTCCTCCCCGGGGACCCTTGCTCTGGGGACGTGCCCCGCAGTCCCAGTGTGGGGGGCGCTCAGGGCAGCAGCAGGCCCCGGGGTCCTGGCGCGAGGCCGGCAGCCCGGCGCACCCACCTGAAAGGCTCCGACTCGTGCACGTCGAGGGCTGCCCCTCGTATCCTGCCTTCCTTGAGGGCTTGGGCTAAGGCCTTCTCATCCACCAGCCCGCCGCGGGCTGCATTCACGAGGAACGCCCCTTGCCTCATCTGCAGGACGAAAGGAAGGCCGTCAGACACCACCATGCTGGAAGGCACCTGCCCGGAGGCTGAAAGAAGCCAGCTGCGGTCCGAGGACTCTGGCTGGTTTGGCTGTTGGGTGTGTGTGCGGCAGGTCGGGGAAGGGGACTGTGGGGTGTTGGTGACAGCTGGGTCGGTTTCTCTGTATCCTCAGAGCGCACCATAAGGTGGGAAGGCTGGAGTCGGGACCTGTCACCCGCCTGTTGCTTCTTGGAGGCCAAAACCGACTGAGACAGGTCCTTGCTGAGTGTCCTGGGCCGGCCCCTGTCTGTCCCAGCTCCATGTGGCCCATCCCGTGCTGGGGCCTTGTCTGGCCCCTCATTGATGTCCTGGGGGATGGTCTTTCCTTTTCACGCATGTGTCCACGGACTACTTCCCACCCCACCCCCTTCTGCTTTGATGGAAGTCTCCAGGGGCTGAGAGTATCTATGTCCAGTTACCTGCTTTATAGTAAAGTCATTGATGAGGTGGTGGTTATGCTCGTTGAGATTACAGTGCAAGGAGACGCAGTCGCTCTGATACAGTAAGTCCTGCAGGGTGTAGACCCTCTGCACGCCCAGGGACCGCTCGACCCCATCCTGCAAGTAGGGGTCATAAAAGATGACGCTGAATCCAAAGGCCTTGGCTCGAACAGCAACCGCCTGCCCCGTGCGACCTGTGCGGAGAGAGAGCAAGCATCCAGGTGAGCGAGTCCACTGTCCTGCCGGCCACCGCTCAGCGCTCCACGTGGGCTCGAGCTGTCCCCGCCGGCAGCGGGACCGCCAGCCGGGGGAGCGGCGTGCCTGAAGCCTGGGGATGCGCTCGGCCAGCAGGTCTCCTCGGCTTCCTGGATGAGCTGTGCAGGGGCCCGCTGTCTGCACTGGGGGGCGTGTGTGTTCAGGTTCCCACGATGGACATTTTCAAACGTCAGCACAGCTAGAGAAAATGTTCTGGTGAATGCCACGCGTCCCTCCCCCAGCGCCAGCCATCCCCGTAGTCTCCCACTCAGATTTCGCTCTCCCAGATGTTCCTCGGTCAGCAGCAGCCTTAAGCCAAGCTTCCTTTCCCGAGCCAGCGAGGGCAGTGACAGAGAACAGTCGGTTTGCTCCTGAAGGCCGGGGTGGGGATGGGGGTGGGTCAAAACGGACCCCTGCAGAGGGTCCTGAGCGCAAAGAGGCACCGGGACTCACTCTGACGGGGAGTGGGAGCCACAGACCGGCCAGCTAATTCTCCCGTGTGTCGGCTGGTTCTGACCTTCGGGGGAAGCCTCAGGCCCCCTCAAGCGGGTCAGTAACCCACAGCACCTAACAGCCTCCCTGATTCCCAAGTGCTCGTCCTTTGCAAACCCATGGAACCCCATGGAACCCCAGAGCCCGCGCCTCCTGCCTCCCAGAGCTGTTTTCGCCCGAGCGGCCTCCTCCGGGAAGCACACGCAATCCGTCTTCGGGTGAAACCACCGCTCAGTGGTGCAGGGGGAGGACGACGCAGGGCAGGTGTCGCTTCCCAAACAGGAAGCCCACGTGAGGGCAACGTGGAGGCGGACTGTCTCCCGCTCCTGCTGGGCTCCCGCCGAGCGGGGCAGGGCAGCCTGGGCTGGCAGCGCAGGCCGGAGGTCGCTCTGCGGGAGGCCGGCTCCGGGGGCACCAGAGCCCGCTCACCCCTCCCGCCCGCCCTCTTCAGCGTCCGAGCTCGGGATCAGGGACCGCAGCTGCACAGCCCAGCCGGAGGCGGGCAGGGCGGAGAGGGCGGGGGAGGAACAGCGCCGGGACCTACACAGCCCCGCGGCCCCGGCCCACACGAGAACGCCCGCCTCGCTCCCATGGCCTAACGCACTCGGCCTGGAGACGGGGCTCTCCGGCGGGGGCTGCCGGGGTCCCGCGTGGTTTTCCAGCCTTTGCTCTTCCTTAGTCCCCAGCCCTCGTCTTCTCGCTGGCGTCCCCGTTAGCTATGAGGTTTCCCTAAGTTTCTCCGACACCGAATGACTTAACTCTGTTACTAACTTGACAAAAACTGAGCCTTGCAGGAGAAGCCAACTGTCTTGGCCTGAAAAAAAAAATGTCTACATGTATTGAGTTGCCCCAACTGGCTATGCCCGAGCCCCATAACCCACCAGCCCGCGCTAGGGCCACGCTCGGGCCGCGCTTGGGGCCGGGCCGCCCCCCACTCCGGATCCTGCTGCTGCAGCTTCTCAGTGGACGAAGCGAAGCCTCTGGGCAGCCTCCGGCCAGGCCCCTTCCCATTGGAGTCCGGCCTACACTTCTGGAAGGCTCTAGACAGACCTGAAAGGCGGCGAGGCAGCCGGGGAGCAGGGGCTGAGACGGTGCCGGCTGACAGTCTCGGTAAACGGGGCTCACAACCCGCGACTGCAAAAGCTGACGAAGGCTCAGCCGCGCGGGGTCTCAGAAGGCCGGCGCCGTCCTGAGAACTGTCCCCTGGAGCCACCCACAGAGCAACGGGAGGCCCAGCGGGCGCCAGCAGAGGGCGCTGCGGCCCTCCCACGGCGCCTCCGCCTTTCCTCTGCTGTGGCCCCTCAAGAAAGACAAAGTGAGGACGCCTTCGTAAACCCTGTGCAAGACTGCCTTCGTGAGCGAGGTCACCCTGACGCCTGGGGTCTTTAACTCACCCTGGGGAGTGAGGTGCACGCACCCCAAAGAAACCCAGCTCCCATCCCAGGCGCCCTGACCCTTGGTTTTCGGGAAATAGCTCTGAACACAGGGCTGAGTGACAGCCTAGGACCCGAGACCCACCCCACGTGCTTCTGAATCCTGAGGGGCAGTCCCACAGCTCAAGCCCTTCCTGATGTACAGACTGTGACACTGAGGCAGAAAGGTCAGCGAATTTCCTCAAGGTCATGGAATGGCCGAGCGGGGGTGCTGAGATAAAGGAGAAAAGCAAGGCCCCATGTGGGCACTGTGGCCCACTGGAGCCCCTGTGTTGTCAACACCAGGTCATCAGGCTGCTTCCTGTCACAGCTCACCTAGTCCTTGGTGACCTGTGCAAGATGCTCACAGGGCCACCAGAGGACTCCTGGGAAGCCTTTCCCTGCCTCCATCCCGAGCGGGCTTTCTACGCAGACGGCTGGACCGTGCCACCTTCCGGCTCAGAATCCTTCAGGGACTCCCTGCTGCCACCCTGGCCTGGCATCTGAGGGCCTCCAGGGGCTGGGCCTTGCCCCCGGCCCAGGTCTAGGCTCAGCCACTAGCCCCCCTTCGAGCCCCAAGCTGGCTGGTTTCTCTGCAGGGCGCCTCCAGCAGACCCCACCCGGGGCCACCTGCGGGCACACGGCCCTCACCCATCGCCCAGCCAGAGACCGCCCCCCCCGCGCCGCCCGCTCCCTGCCCAGCTGAAGACCCAGCTCCCGGGGCCCGGCCGGAGGGGGCTCGGGGCTCGGCAGCGGCACGTACCGAAGCCGATGAGGCCCAGCGTCTCCCCGCGGATGCGCGCCGCTCCCGAGGCCACCTCCCGGATCTGCTCGACGCTCTGGACCCGCGTGCCTTCCCGCAGCGCCTGGTACAGCCACGTGTTCCGCCGGTACAGGTTGAGAATGTGGCAGATGGTGGAGTCCGCCGTCTCCTCCACAGCCGCCGATGGGATGTTGCACACGGCGATGCCTGGAGAGGAGAGGGCCAGGCCCCACGTGAGGACCCCCGGCGGAGGGGGAGCTCCGGGGCACCCCATGCGCCCACCTGAGGGCTGGGGAGGCGGAGCTGGCCCTTCAGCCGCGGGCAGGTCAGACTCCGATGCTCAGAGGCCTCCAGCCCCCACACCCGTGCCAGCCCTGCCACAGCCCCCGGCCCGCACTCAGCCCGTCCCACCGGCCCTTTGCTCCTACACCCTGTGCTTCTGGGAAGCGAGCGGTGGGCAGCTGGAAGGGGCGAGCAGCCCAGTGGCTAGAAACCTGCCCGTGGCCGCTGTGGAGTAGCAGGAGCTGAGCCCCTCGTGAGAGCCGACCGGACTCCTTCTCGTGGGATGAAATGTTAATACTTGTTTTGAAAAAGGGCGAGATGAAGCAGGAACCAGCACCTCCCCCTCAACGTGGGCCCCAGGCCCGGCCAGGACAGAGCAGATGCCTGAATTCAGCCCCAGGCCTGGTGGTGGGGCCGAGGTGGACAGGGGAGGGCCCTGCGGCCAAGAGGCTGCTGAAGATCAGCCCACGGCTCGGGCCGGCAGAGGCAGGCACTGACCCTCCTCGGTAGAGGATGTCTGGGGAAGAATGCAAAGTCTGCCAGACAAGCAGCTTTCTGGGGGACACAGGTATCCAGGCAGCCAGACCAGCTCAGAAAACTGCCTTTGAATCCCAGGTTTGGGACCCAAGGAACACATGGAGCAGGGCCCCCAAGAAGGCAGCCCTGCCTTCTTCTTTCTTCTTAAGCCCACCAGTGGGGACAAGAGCACCTGAGCCACTGTGACTCCAGGGGAGGGAAAAGAGGACCACAGGACCCCCTGTGCTGAGCACCCCATTCTAGCAGCTGTGTGACCTCTCCACGAGGGCGGCCCCGAGGTCCAGGGTCTCAGGGGGACATGCCCTGAGGGGGACAGACAGCTCAGAGAGTGAAAACCTGCGTGAGCATCCCACCTGGTCCCATCTGGCCCCAGCCACCTGCTGGGGGGAAAACGTGACTGAGATCTAGGCTGTTGGAATTTCCACGAGCTAGAAGTCCGTTCTGCAAACAGCCACAAAGGAGGCTACTGCATAGGAAACAGGCAAGCTTAGAACTTGGACTGCGCCAGAAGCCAGGGTTCATGGAAATCGTTTGGCATTTGTGATGGTTTCGAGTCCTCTGAGGAACCTGAGGTGGTGTGGCCCGAGCCCAGCAAGAGGGTCCCGACAGTGGAGGAGCAGAGTGTGGACCCTTGGCCACTGCTCAGGCAACCACCCGGGCGTGGGACCAGCTGTGCCCTGGGAGCCGAGACCGGAGGGGACGTGCCGGAGGAGGGGGTCCCCATGCGGGTCCATGTGACACAGAGCACCGCACCTGCCCACTCCCCGGGGGGGGGCACAGGGGGACACTGCTCAGCCTGCACCCTTGAACTCTGACATGTCGCTCCTTGGCTGCAGAGACCAAAAACTGGAGGAGAGGCTGTGGGCACCAGTAGGGACCGTCCTGCCCCAAGGGCCATGGGCACCTTCCTCTGACATCCCAAAGCCCTGATGATTTCTAAACCATTCTTCAGGCCAGGTCGCCTCCTAAGGCCAAGACTAGAAGCTTCTACCATCTGTGGGGCAAGGGTCACGGCCGCCTCACCCCAAGGCCCGAGCCCAGTGGCTGAGACGCTTTTCCCATCAATGGTTTCACTCTTGGCTGTCCCCCCTGCTGAAGTGGAAGCCAGATAAAGGAGCCCGAGAGAGGCTCACAAGCTCAGAGGCCTCCAGCAACCTCCCAGCTCCCCCTGCTCCCCAGCCCCCTGCTCTGCTCCCTGGTTCTTGGGGATCCCCTGCAGACGGGCTGGATCCCTCTAACTGCTCCGGGCAGGGGACACAGCTGTTTCCTGAGATCGCCCCGCTCTCCACTCTGAGCATCCAGTCTGGCCCACTGTCTTCATGCAAAGGCTCCTGTGAGCACTGAGAAGGAAGCGTCCTCCCAGGAAGGCCGCACTGTAGGCCCCAGACACAAGCAGCACTTAGAGCCACTGTCCTCATTTGCACAAGGTCTGGGGACAGAGTGCTGTGTGCAGTGCAATTTGGAGACAGGACAGAGACCCATGTCCCTTCTCCAAATTCCACATGCACCAGGATCAATGGAAACCCCACAGCCGACATCCTCGTCCGCTGTTCCGAACTGCAGGGCCCCGGGAACACGGTCTCCTCCACCCGGGCCCCCTTGTCAAGGGCAGCCATGGGGCCGGGGGACCGGGGCACCTTTGGTTTTAGGGAAATGAGGTCCCCCTCCTGGCCCAGGCCGCCTGCGTGGGGAGCATGTGCAAGTGGAGGGATGGCAAGTTTCGCTCAGGAGACCTTCCATGTCTCCCGGGAAAGAAGTGGCTGCTTCCCGACAAGGGAACTCAACGCGACCACCTCACCCGAGCCTGGGCGGCGAGGGGCAGACACATGGACGGCGGGGCGGGTGCAGGGAAGCACGTCTGAGGACCCCCCCGCCCCCGCTCTGTGAGTTCAACTATATTCTCCGTCGCCGTCTGAACTTGGGATGGCAGCTATACAAAGAGCACAAAGAACATTTGTTTCCAAACAAAAACATTCTTGTTGGCGCCCGGGAAAGATGGAAAATTTGAGGTAATGCTAGACATGCTTCTGAGGACGCCTATCACCCAAGTTTCTTTGTTGCGACCAAGGCAGGCTCAGGAGCACGCCGAGGTCGGAAGCAAGTGCTGGGGCCAACACAGGAAGCCCTTGCTTCCCTCAGGCCCCCTATCGAGTCTGGATTCTGATGCCGCCCCTTTTCGCTTTGCTGTAGGGAGGATCTTCCAAGCCCCTTGCCACACAGCCACCCACTTCCAGGATGGGGGCGGGGAAAAAGGCATCTGTTGGGGAACGACCACCTCTTGCCTCTTCCTTTGGGGTTCACCTATGGGGTGACCCCACTGCCGTATCCCAAGCTCAGAGCGCCCAAGCGCCACCATGAAGAAGCACGAGACTCGGCACCGGCCAGGCTCCCTCTCCCCAGCTCCCACCCCCAATTCAAGTGGGGGAATGAACCACTTGAGGACACCGGGAAACGTCACTCAACACCCCAGGCCAGGACCATGGAGGAGGAAGTGGAGGCCATAAACGCTTGATGCTGGGATCAACCGGGTCCTCAGCGGGGCGGGAGGGACAGGGACCACAGGGCCACTGGGGTGTCAGCATGGCCACAGCTTGTCGGACTGCAGAGGCCTGAGTTCTTAGACATCTGCTAGTGGCCCCTGGACGTGGGTGGAGGACAGGCCCATGCACCTGGGCATGGATCCGGCACATCGCAAACGTGACAAGGACAGTGAGCAGAGGAGCTGATGTGGGAGGACCCTGGCCCTTCGCAAGGCGAGCAGGCCAGCCGAGGGCTGCTTGCTGTCCACGCTCCGTGAACTCTCCTCACACGCAGAGCCCACAGCAGTCCCACCAGGGGCTGGGACAGGGATGGGGGCCACAAAAAGGGCCGCAGCCCCACCTCCGGGAAACTGCCTGTGGGGGTCCACCTGCTGCCCCTGCTTTTCTGTGGAGACCCTGCCCTGTCTGACAAGGGCTGGGCGGGAGGTGCTGGGCTCCATTTCACCCGCGACGGCGCCAACCTGGGCAGGTTTCTGGGTCAACGGCTCTATGCCAGGACTCGAGACCTAGGAATGCCCGACACCCCACCTCTGAGCCCCGCGCTGTGCGCCCAGCTCTGGCATTTCCGGGTGATGGGTCCCGACCAGCCAGCGCTGACCTGTGGCCACTCACGGGGTCCCCGCTGCAGGGACAGGCCCCTAGCTCCTCTGGCTTCTGTCCTTCCCACGTGAGACAGCCTGGCCCAGCCAGCGCTGGCACCAGGTGGGGTCCTGGGGTCCGGCAGGTGCGCTCCCGCCCGTGTTTTCGGGGTGGGGGGAGCACCCAACAAGGCTCCCTCTGAACAGCTGCTCCCGGCCCCACGCACTCACCGAGCTCGCCGGCGGCCTTGATGTCAATGTTGTCATAGCCGCTGCCTATCCGCACGATCACTCTCAGGGCCTTGAACTTCTCCAGGTCCTCTCTGGTGAGGGTGATGGTGTGGTACATCATGGCGCCAACAGCTTCATTGAGAACCTGAGACGGGGCGAGCAGAGCAAGGCTGGAGCCCCCACCCCCCCCACAGAGGGTGCAGCGTGGGCGTGACCGCTCCCCAGGTGAGTGGCCCGGGGTTGTGCTTTGGGTTCTGCTGGAGACTGTGGGTGACAGCAGAGGGGAAGGGCGGACAGGGAGGTGGCATCTGAGGGTGGGGGTGGGGCCCACCTTCTCGTGGATCTCCTGAGTGGACTGTGCGTCACAGAAGGCCACCGTGGCCAGGTCCTTCAGGATGGGCATCTCCACAGTGCAGTCTCTGCCATCGAGCAGCGCCACCAGGGGGCGGGGGTGCAGGGGGCCGTTCATGATCTGGGGGCGGATACCTGTGAGGATGGGAGGGTGACTGGGTAGGCGGGCACAGTGGCCTGTCCCACACTGGGGGACAGTGCCCCCCTGTACCCACATCCATCAGGTCTGCGGGACCCCAGGGCTTCCTCCCTACTCCCTGGGTGGACCACAAACCCACAAAGCCACCCGGACTCCCCTGGGCTCATAGACCACAGGCTCCTTTGGAGTCACTGGGGAAGATTCTGGGACAAGCAGAGGAGACCGGGGTGGGGGAACATTGGTCTGCTGGGTCTGCCTGGGCGGATGTCTGAGGGAGACCTGGGTCTCTGTGAGCAATGTCAAGTACAGCGAACAGGAACCACCGTGCAGCTAAGCCCATCGCCACGTGGAACTCGGGCCAAGGACATCTGTTTCCAACACACCTGATCCCAGCACGAGCCGACCCGCAGGGGCTGCCCCCAACCCCTCCCCACTCCAGCACCTTCCAAACAAACATGAGGGGGTACAAAATGAAACCAGATGGACAGGTCATGGCTCCCACACCCCATGGGAGTGTTTTCCTCTAGTCCCAAGCTGGGACTCACGAGGGATCAGTCCCTCCCAGCCTCTGAGCGGCAACAAAACTACCGCTAACCCAGAGCCTTGGGCCCCGAAGCAGGACATCCAAGTGAAGCAGAGCCCCCACGTCCTCTGTACCAGGTGAGAAAACAGGGGCTCCCCTCCCCGATATCCTCACCAGCCTCTGTCCCCCACGGCAGGTGGGGATTGGGGCACCAAAGCTGTTTGTTGGAGGGCTGGTAAGCCCTCTGCTAGTGTTCTTCTTGGCCTAATTGGCAGGCGGGCTCCACTAGAGGTCAAGGTGGGTGTGTACAAATGGAGGTTTCCCCAAAGACCAAGGGTGCCATCATGAATCAGGACCCCTGGAGACCGGCTTTTACCCCCAACTCTGCAGAGGGAAGTGAGGGGCAGTAATTCACATGGTGGCCTACAGCCTCTCCTCTCACCCCCAGCCCCTTTTGTAGAATGAGGACCCTGGGGCACAGCGCGGGAAGTGGCCCCTGGAGTAAGCAGCTGAAGGCGGGGGGCAGCTCGTGTCAACTTGATGTGCACACATTAAATGTCCTACCTCTGCCCTTCCTTTTGGCCAAGGAAAGGGTGAGATTTTGACCAAATCCCGACGGGCCTGTCTTCTTCCATCAGGTTTTTTCAGTCCTCCCCACAGCTGTTGCCAAGCCCAGGTTGGACTCCCATGGGACTGGTGGTCTTGGACTACGGGCCAGACTCACCGGCCTGTCCCAGGCTATTCCTCCCACAGGGTGTAGAACACCCTGACCTGACTCCAAAGGTGCCGGCAGACCGTGTTCACGGAGTTCGTGATCATGGTAAGAAATACAAGTTATTAATTAAAAAGCAGCCACAGAGGAAAATGACGGGCAGGCATGAGGCAGGCTTCTAGAGCCATCCAAGACATCTGGAGAGGCTGAGGGGCCTCATCACAGAAATGTCCGTCCACAGCATCAGTGCATGGATCCCGTTACCTGGGCAACAAGCTCCAGGTTGCCTAGTGATCGCCCCCCTCCCTGGCTTAGGTCGCCTCCTCTTGGGCGAAACGCACCCTTTGCCCTCATTCAGGCTGGGCAGGCAGAATGCAGCTGAGGCTTGTCCACGAGAGCCAGGGGCTCCCAGAAGAAGCCCCGGGCTCAGCTATGGGCTGCAAGCCCTACATGGGAAAGCTGGCAAGGGAGAGGCGCACGGGGTTGTGCTGCGGACGGATGCTGAGCAGGGATGGCTGCGTGGGTGGTGGGAGGGGGCAAGACTCCCGTGTGTCCTGCACAAGGTGTAGGGGCGGCACGAAACCCCAGTACGGAGGATGAGAGAAAGCTCAGCCAAGGT
Organism: Lontra canadensis; assembly: GCF_010015895.1. Lineage (NCBI taxonomy): Eukaryota > Metazoa > Chordata > Mammalia > Carnivora > Mustelidae > Lontra > Lontra canadensis. The sequence goes on along the minus strand of NW_022631073.1, from coordinate 6,922,545 downwards.
TCATTCTATGGACAAAGGGACCATGCCATGCTCACTCCCTCAGTCCCAGGAAGCTCCCGTCTACCTGCACACCAGAGAACCCAGCGAAATTCAAGCCACACCCCACCCAGCACCTGTTGTCGCTACAGTCTCACAGAAGTTGGGGCGGAGGTTCCCACAAGAGCCTTGGAAATGCCAGCCAGGTGAAGCTGTAAACAGACTTTCCATCTTGCCTCACGTTAACTGACGCATCTCTCAGTGCTCCTAACAACTGGAGTCATTTTTGGTCTACTAGGATGCAACCGACATGTTACTGAAGATAACCTTTCAAGGGGCCATGGGAAATGGGGGGGCCTGGAGGGATTGCCCCATCTCCTCTGCAGCCAGGGGAATCTAGAGAAACCTGGGGAGGAAAGCCAGGGCACGATGAATCTTTAATGAGAATGGACTAAAAACTGAGGTCTGTGCGCCCAAAAGCTAGAGTAGCAATCACTAGACATGGCTCAAACCCCAAGACTGACATTCAGAAGCCCACTGGGTTACTCTTCTTCCCATTTTATGGCCAGGGAGACAGAGCCACGCATAACCATGGGCCACACTGAGGAATGACACGAGCCACCTCACACCGTCCCAGGGACCCAACAGAGCCCGAGGAAATACTTGCTGACGAGCCGGGGGCCCTGGTGGCCCCCGAGTCAAAGCGACTACTCCCTTTCTGCAATCTTGCCTTCTATTTCAGAACAATTCCAGCTGCCGTTGGACACATCACACACACACACACACACACACACCCCTATCAGCACATTCCTTTCAACAACTTGTCCAGCATTAACTCTGCAGGGCAAGGCTGGCTCCCCTGGTGTCAATTACTTGCTGGTTTCAGGCTCGCCTCTGCACAAGCAGGGACGCGCTCGCCATCAGGGACCGGTGCCCCAGCTTTAGGCCAGCTCCGACGGCTGTCCTTGGGCCCGGTGTTACCTACAGCTGCAGCTGCACGTGAGACGTGGTGAAATCAGACACATTCAGTGGAAAACACAGATGGCACCAGGCCGTGTTGCTGGAGTTCTGCTGCAAGTGGCTGATGGTCCAGGGCAAAACAAGTCCATGGGCCCCATGGATCCGGAAGGAGGAAAGGGAGGTCCCCAGGGAGGACACTGGCAGCTCTTTAGTCAACCAACCTTAAAGCCACCTTATCTGAATAGCAGGGTTTCCTAGGAGCTGCTCCTTTGCCAGGCGACACAGTCTGAGCGGGCTGCAGCTGGCTCAACGGGACAGGCTTCCCTAAGCAGAGTGAGTGAGGAGGAAAATGATCCCCCCCAATGACATGACCCTGTGGGGCCCGAGACCCATTTTCTGCCTTTCCAGACATTGTGTGAGACGCCACGGACGCGCTCCCAACAGAACTCTGCCTCGGTTTTGAAGACCTGAGTTGATCTCTGTTGCTTGTCAACCCAGAGGCTTTTTTGATTTTGCCGTTTCAGCCCAGAGCGAAGTGGCCCCGGTAAACATGTTTGGCCAGCAGGCAGAGGCCTGACAACTGACCGGATCTTGCTGACCATCCTCAGACCGCAGCCCTCCAAAACCTGTGCTGGGTCGGCCAGGATTGTAGATGACAGTCACGAGTGACTGCTCCACCGGCTCGGGTTCACTCCCTGCTCGCCTGGCCAAGGAACTGGCCAAGTACGCTCTGACGACGGGCTGGGGGGTGGAGGGCCTGCCAAGCAGCACGGATTTGCACCAAGGCCTTCTCTGCTGCTCTGGGGCCGAAAAACACAGGCCAGGCCTCGCAGGTAGAACCCAGCTGGGAGCTTCTGGGGCCTGAAGGTCATTGCCGGGACTCTCTGGGCCAGCACCAGCTGTTCTGGCGGCTGACACTGGAATGAGCACCTGGAAAGAACCACGAGATCCACGGAGGCCTCAGAAAGATCGGAGATAAAGTGCACCGTGTGACATGCTTAGCCAGCGACCCCAGAGCCCATCGAATGGGTCCTCAGCTCCCAGAACCCACAAGACAGTTTGGAAAGCAGAGGGCAGCACGTAGGGCTCCCATCCTCACGGACGCGTGTCCGATGCGGGGCAGAGGAAATGCAGCCAGAGTCCCAGATGTCCAGAGCAGGTGGGAAAGGACACTCAGGTCTGCACCTCCCCAGCTACGACCGCTTCATGGGGATCTGATCCTGGTGTCCCCACACCCACGAACGGCCTCCCCTCAAACGCAGGTGCTCCTTGGGACGCCTGGGTGGCTCAGTAGGTTAAGCTGCTGCCTTCGGCTCAGGTCATGATCCCAGGCTCCTGGGATCGAGTCCCGCATCGGGCGTCCCGCATCGGGCTCCCTGCTCAGTGGGGAGCCTGCTTCTCTCTCTGCCTCTGCCTGCCACTCTGCCTGCTTGTGCTCTCTCTGACAAATAAATAAATAAAATCTTAAAAGAAAATGTTTAAATGCAGGTACCCCTCAACCAAAGTCACTTCCCGCACCCCTGCACAAACCAACCCTCCTCGCTGGGCTCAGCAGTCCCGATTTCCAGAAGGCCAGACACAGACTCAGATCAAAGGCCTGATAAAGGGCCTATTTCACAGGCCTGCATTTCCACAGTCTGGAGCTGAAGCGCATGACTGTGGTCAAACTGGGGAGCAGACGCTGACCTTGGGTCGTAAACACACCATCTGACGTTCAGCATTCGACCTGCAGACATGGCTGTGTTGGGTGGGGGTCCCAGCCTCTACCCCAGTGCACGGGGTTCCAGAAGCCTCATGTCCAGGAGAGGTCTCCCTTGCTTGTAAACACAGTTTATCCACGTAGTAAAAACAGTCCTACATGGTCAGCCACGGGGTCTCAACCACAACTATCCTGCTTGTCCAGAAGGTGGGTCCGGAAAGCGGGCAAAGGCACAGTGACTGTCCCTGTGTCCAGAGGCCCGGGGACAACACCCATGCCCACGGCAGCGACCCTTGCCTTTCATGGGAACGAACATGGGAGAAGACAAGGGTGAGGCTTCAAGGTCGCGAGTGTAAGAAAATGTGTGTTGGTAAGCACGGCACTGTTTTCAGGCTTAAAAAACACAGCTCCTCTTAGAAACCTCATCTCTGGGTCCACGTCACTGTCTGTGTTCTCCTCGGGCAAACACGCGTTTCTCGGGGGCCACCCTGCCCCGCCCAGGCTGCGGGATCATTTTGAGAACTTGACACACGCAGGTATGTGACCCCCACCGTGAACGGAGAACTCGATTTTTTCTCGGGTTGTCTCGTCTTACAGCTGGACGGTTCTGACGGGGGAGGCTTGCTTGGCCTGGTGGGAGGTGATGGTGGAGGAACCGACACTCTCAGTCTGAGGGCCAAGAACCGAGAGCAGGTGCACATCCCGCACGCAGCACGTGTCCCAGCCGACACCTAAGTCGGGTCGGTTCCGGGAGACCAACAGCAGCTCGAAGCTTCCAGCCCACGTGGCAGCAGCACCTCTCCGACGCGGACCCCCCGAGCGGGGTTTGGCCTCACTCCTCTCTGACAGGCTCTGGCACGCGGGGCGGGCATGGTTCCGGGGACCCACAGACGGACAAGAGGCGGCCGCTCCCCTCAGCAGCTCCAAAGGCACCGGGAATCGGCTAATGGAGTAAACGGCTTTTCCCTGGGCGGCTTCACAACCGGGAACACAAAGTGGGTTTTAATAAGGGCCAACTGTGGGAGGCAACTTTTCTAGCATAGAGGTTAGAGGAGCACACCTCAAAAATGCAGCTCAGGCTGGAAGGGAGTTGCCCTTAGGCACCTTGGTGGTCAGCCCCGAAGAGAAGGAAGTACAGCAAACCCGCCCCGAGAACACAAACACACACGTGCATTTTCTGCATCCACGGCAGACATCACTAATGGATCTCAGCACTTTTAGCCTCCAAGTCCCTGTTGGTCACGATGCCCCAGTGAGTGCCCGTGCAAGGCTGGGAGGACATGTGTCTGCCACTCTTGAGTGAGATCAATCCCCTCTAGAAACTGGGAAAGGAAGGTGAAGGTCAGAAGGGAGCAGGGATGTACAAAGGCCCCAGAAGAAGGAAGGACAGGCCCACAACCCAGGCTCAGACCTCAGTGTGCAGTGGTACCGCCTATGCCACCCCCTCCAGGCCTGTGACCAGGGTCCTGTGACCTCCTCCATCGCTTCAGGACTGCCCTCTACTCCGCTGGGCTCCACAGCGGGGACCGTGGTTTTTTGCTTCCATCAACCTTCATGACTGGCTGGGTCAACCGCCTTCCATGTGGAAGGCAGCCCTCTCCCAACATGACCTTGCCCTCCACGAGCTGGGACACTTCCCTAGCCCGGAAAACAAACTGTCCTCGAACTTTGCTCTAAACAATGTCACGTAGCAGAATGGACATGTCAATTCCAAGGCAAGGGCATCGGGCCATCCACACTCACACTGGAGCCAGCAAGGGTGGGCGGGGGGCACTGCAGACTGTCCCATCAGGGGTGTGTGTGTGTGTGTGTGTGTGGGTGCGCGCGCGTGCACTTGCACCTGTGATCTGACAAAGACAGCAGCATGGACATGACCCATGCCGATGCTGCAGAAACCCCGGGAAGCTGGTCCCCAGGTGTCACCAGGATGGATCAAGTCTGTTTAAGGCCCAGAAGACGTGTGCAGGGTTGGCGCCCCAAGCAGGTCTGAGCTGTGGGCATGTCAGTCACGGGATTCATAATCACAGGCACCCCTGAGGGCCAGGCTACTCCACCCCACGGCGGACTCTGAGCACCCCCTGCCCTGCCCTGTGGCCTGGCCACTGGGAATGAAGACCCTGGCATGGCCTTTTGAAACAGCATCCCTGTCTCCTCACTTTCTGGGGGAGCCCCCAGCTCTTGGATTCCTCCCTCGGCACACCCTAGAACCTCCACCTGACGCTAACTAAGCCTTATGGCCAGGGCCCTAGGAGCCTTGCATCATCAGGTCGCTCCCCGGACACCGGGAACCCAGAGGGCGACAGGGTGCAGGAGGGGCCTGGTGGGCGAGCAGAGGCCTGTGGGCAGAGCACGGGCCCAACGGCCCCGAGCTCCGCAGTGTCCCTGCACCAGGCCATCGAGGACCTTGCAAGGCAGAAAATTACTTAACTCAACCCTGAGCAAGGGCTAGCCCCAGGCCAGTGCTGGAGAAACAACAGGAGTCAGGAACAAAACAGCCACCGGGGAATAAAAAGGAAAAGAACGTGGCAATGGCCGTGCCATCCTGTGCGGACCCTCAGCCCCTCCAGGTGCTGCCCCAAGTCCCCCTGGGGATGAGCGGCTTGACCAGGTAGGAGGGTTGCTCTAAGCAGACACTATGCTCTGGGAGCACACCTCGGGGGCAGTCAGATCCCCCGAGACACTGATCTTCCACTGAGCCACGAACACACTCATAACCGCCGCATCGCACACGTCAGCCGGGATGCTGGGGGTGATAGCACCCCACCCCAAGGCAACCCCAAGGCAACCGCTCACAGGGCTGGCTGTGTCCCACGGACCCGTCGGGTTTTAAGTCACTCCTTGGCTCTGATTTTAGTGTTCTCTGAAGTTTGCTTTAGAGATGGCCACAGGATAAGGAGATCAGCTTCTTAAATAAAACATGGATCTTAATGAGTCGTGGCCCTTGCAGTGAGATGGTTTCAGGCCACCCCCTCTGCAGCTCAGGTAACAGCTGGACAGAAAGCCGGCCAAGCAGGAGGCTCCCAGGAGCCTCGGCCACTGCCTTCTCCCCACCGAGGCTCGCCGGGTGATCGCGGCCAAACCAGGGCACATGTGCGTGCCCAATTCAGGATCAGAAGCGAGTGTCTACATCACCCTGTTCAGAGAAAAGGAGAACTTCTGTATCTCCAGAAAGACAAGCATTTGTGGCTGCTTTAACTGGTTCCTCAGAGCACCCAGGGAAACTGAGTCACCAGTCTGATGAACTGTACAGTGTCCACACCACACTGCAGACCCTAAACGGAGAAAAGGGTCAGAAACTGCTTTCTCTAGCAGAGCCTCAAAACAAAAGCAAGAACCATTGATGACTTGCTCGCAATGAGCCCCTTGGATAGTCACACGTGGCCCCGGGGGCTGACCGGCCACCTCTACGCACCCTTCCCAGAGTGGCTCCTGGCTTGGAGTGTTTGCCCCCATGATCCTCACCAGTCTCCAGGGGGCCTCGTATTTCCGGTGAATCCCTCTGCCCTGAAGAAGCTCCTGAAACAGGTGCTTTCCACTGGGGTGGGCTGAGCACCAGCCCTGAGCACCTCCTGCCTGACCGGCTAAAACGCACAGAGAAGTGCTTCCCCCCCAAGGTCTCGGGGAAGGGACAGGTTCAGAGGACTGAGGTTTGACCGGCTCAGGGCCACAGGGACAAGATGGAAAACCAAGCAGGCCGCCGTGGGACACATTTTCACAGCAAAGCAGCCCAGGAAGCCAGGCTCTGCTTCCCATTTTTCTTTCTTTCTTTCTTTTTTTTAAGGTTTTATTTATGTATCTGACAGAGATCACAAGTAGGCAGAGAAGCAGGCAGAGAGAGAGGGAGAAGCAGGTTCCCTGCTGAGCAGAGAACCCGATGCAGGGCTCGATCCCAGGACCCTGATATCATGACCTGAGCAGATGGCAGAGGCTTTAACCCACTGAGCCACCCAGGTGCCCCCAGGCTCTGCTTCTGACTGTGGTAAAATGTGATTCCTCTTCTGGATCTCCCCAAAAGGTGGTCCTGGAGCACGCAAGGAGGGAGGAGGGGATGGAGGAATGTGGCCTGGTCAGACACTGGGCTTGGGAATAGCTGATGACGCGCATGTTCAAGGACTCACTAGCTTCCCATCTGGGTGAGGTCAAAATTCACCTCCCAACCTTCCCAGCATGCCTTGGGCACTGGACAGAGCCACAGACAGGTGATCCTAGCTCAGGAGATGGGCAGGACTTCAAGTTCCTCTCTCCACAGCAACACTGGCCATTTGTCAATTACACACGGCCACCAAATCAAGAATCCTCATCTGGGGACAGCAGGGATGGACCCTTCCTTTTGGGGTGGGTCTGGATTTTGTGGCTCAAGAGATGAATCTCAGTTAAGTGTCCTCCAACATGATCTTGTGGCACCAGAAAAGAACCACACCTCCCCCTCTTTGCTACTTCCAAGCTGGGACCTCTTCTGCAGCCCACCCAAGTCCCTCTTTCTGCTGGTTGGCCCTAGAGCCTCAGAACCACGGAGACGAGAAGGATGCATTCACCTGTCAGAACACCAGAGAATGGTGAGCACGCCGCAAGCTCCTGGTCCCTATCCCTCAGGCCACTCTCAGGGACACGAGGTCATTCCACAAAGTGCCCTAAGACCAAACATACAATCATGGGCCAACATACATCCTAGTCCCGGAAATGCCAGCCTAGGCTTCTGACCTCTGCCCCTGAAAGCATCAACATCGTGACTCCCTCAACACGTCATTTCCAAGACCATCTGGACAGGAAGCAACCTACTGGGGACCTCCAACACAGGTCCCAGAGGTGCAGCCTCGGAAGGAGGAAGTGCCTCCCCCAAGGCCCTGGGAGTGAGCTCCGACCAGCGCAGGGCCACAGGGACAAGAACAGGAGCCAGTGGCTGACACGGTTGTTCAGAGTGCTGGGTCTCTCATAGCCAGTCACCACCCGCCTTGGACAGATCGGGGGGCAGGTTGTGGGGGGGGCACGACACAGTTCTGTCCCTTCTAAACTGTAACTGGGGAGACGACCAAGTCATCAGGATTCATCGACAGAGGACGGAGGAGAGAAAAGCGAGTATTCGCCGCCTAGAGCTCCCCACACCAACTATTTTTCCTAGAAACTACCGAGTGTGTAGGGTGTTTACCATTTACCATATGTCTGTTTCCTGGGGCTTTCAATTAGCCTGGGGGGGGTGTGTCCCACATCCTTTGGCAGGAGCTCTGGACAACCTCACTGAGCCTGGAACGGCACTGCAGAGCGGCCCCTGAGAACCCTCCTCGCTCACCTTCTCCCGTCCCTGCACTGGGGCTGCGGTCTCATTCCGCTCCCTGACGGGGCCGGACAAGTCGGCCAAGTGTGAGACCACCCTCACAAGTGGTGCGACCGACACAAAATGGCAAACAACCCACACGGCACTCACAAGGTCACTGCTTCCCTAGGACGTGGGCTTTGCCCCCAGGAAAATTCACGTCCCAGAAGGGGAGGCAGCTGCTGGGGTTCGTGTGGTGCGAACCCCAGCCGTCACCTCAAAAGCTCCAAGCCAGGCACACGGAGGCAGTTCTCTGCTACACAGCCTTTTCCTGAGTGGTCGGATATCGGAAACCATGCCCCTGTCTGACCGGAGCTCCCAGCCACCAGGACGTGGGGCTGTGTGATGCGGGCCTGGCCCCCGGGGCCTTCTCTGGGCATCCTGCGCCAGCCCTGGGGAGGGGCGAGGAGGGAGGAGCTGTCCCTCCAGGACTCCCGGAAAAGGCCCTACCTGCCCGTGATGTGTGTTTCATGCGAGTACTTCTCAAGTTCTAAAAATGTGCCCATGGCAACAACAGAAGGGGATGTTTGAGAAAAATAAAATGAAATAAAGATGAGAAAAGAAGGGATGGTTGCCAGAAGAGTCTGGCAGAGGCAAGCTTTGCACGCCCACTTGCTGGCCTGTGTGCCGTCGGCGTGTGTCACCAGCTCACGTGGGGCTGACAGGACGCTGCAGAACTCTCCTGCCCCAACCGCTCTTCCCGAGAGCACTTACTGGGCCTTGCACCCAGCGGGGGGCTGTGGCAGTCTAGGGGATGCACGGGGGATGGATGGGGAGGGGGGCAGAATGGTCTGGAACATGGCAAGTCAGGGATGGGGATACAACGGGGGAGGGAAGTCCCTGGGGCCTGGGTCCCTGACCAGGCTGAGGACACCCCATATTCCCTTTTGGTGCCTGGAGGGGCCTTTCTTTCCAAAGAATAGGAAGCAGCAAGGAAGGTGCTCAGGTGACCCCTGAACGCAGAACAGCCGTGACCAGCCTGGCCCCTACAGGCTCGCCTCACACCCTGGTCCTGCTGCGGCCACAGCTGGCTTGGATCTCGGGCTGCCCCCACGTGCCGGCCGCCCCGGGGTTTCCTGCTCACCTCGGAGGTTGCCGGCTCCTGTCCGGACTCCTTCGGTGCCCCTGAGGAGCAGACACCATGCTTTCCTCCTGAAAGGCCCCTGGAAGAGCCTGGCGGACCCAGGGGTTATTCTTCTGACCATACCACGCAGGCCCTGTGCCCATAAAAACAAAATAGTGCCCCGTTTCTTAGCTACGACAGCCACCGAGGCCAGGATGGGAGATGGAAGAAGCCCAAGGCTTTCAGCTAACTCCGTTTTTCATGTGGCCCTAAAACTAAAAAAGAAAGTGATTCTAAAGACCCTTTAACAGCCTTGCTATCCCCGCAGGCCTGCAGCCGGGCGTGCTGCCCTCAGGCCCTGGAGCGGCTGGGAGCGGATTTTCCCAAGCACAACAACTGGTGGCGTATCCCCTCCCCGCTCTTCTCAGTAACTTTTTTTTCTTAAAGCCTAATGACTTCTAAAGTACTCCAGGCTCGAAGCCCAGTTCACGGGGAACCACTAGAACCCATCACAAAGTCATATTTATTCCATCAAATAAAAAGCACCTACTGGAGAAATCCCCAGTGGGGAAGTTGGTTAGGTTGGGAGGTCAGCTTTGAGCTGACCGTACGAGGGAGCGCGGCCAGGCCCACGCTGTGTGGCTGGCGACCGTGGCCACCTCTCCAGGCACAGCCCCCTTCAACTGAGGAAAATCGCCATATCCCCTTGGCCTTGGCAATGCCCGCCGCGGCCGGCCCGGGAAGAGGCAGGCAGCCTGGAGAGGACATCAGAGGTCAGCTGCAGAACAGCAGCAGCCCCCGCACTGCGCCCCCTCCCTGGGCCCCAAACTTGCACATGGGAGCTTAGCAGTCGTGACCGGGTGAGGCCCACTGAACATTTTAACTAACGTTTTGTAAAAACTAGAAGACAATGCTCAGGATGCGGTCCTGAGTCACAGAGCCCTCAGACGGAGAGAGGCGGGCTGGGACTCGATGCGGCAGGAACACAGGAACGCCAGCGGAGCGTCTGGAGCCAGCGTGGGTTCTCTGGACAGGTGGGAAGGACAAGAGCAAGGGGCGGACTGTGAATTAACTGTTCTTCTTTCCCTCCTTACTAGGGTTGGTAGGAAGCCCAGAGAGGCCCCTCCTTGTGCACAAGACTGCAGGGAAAGCTCTGCCTTCTGGCCTCCCACCCAGCTTCCTCTTCCCTTACATACTTGCTTGTCCCTCTACTCGACTCTGCCCTGTGTTAGAGCCATTTCCCAGAGCCAGGCTTAATCCTCTTAGGACAAAAGAACATTTACACTCCATTTAAGACAGAAGAATTCCTTTCCTTGGCTCTCCCGAAAGGCAGAAAGGCAGCATGGTAGGACGAAGGAGGGTCGGCTCTGCCACAGAGTAGTGGGTCTGGCCAGGAGCAAAGCCTGGGCCAGTGCACGGTGTGACATGCTCCTCACTCGGGTCTCTGGGGACGAGTGGAGCCCGTCACCCCGATGTCACACTTGCGGAAATGAGCCTTGGAGCACCACGGGACTCCTCTGGAATCACCCCCTCTACTGTTCTTGCGGACACAGACCTCAGCTTCTGGCCTGGGCAGGTTTCCATTCCCCGCTCAATACCATTGTTGAATCCCACGTGACCCTGACCGAAGCCCTGTGCTCAGTGGCTCCTCATGGCACAGTGGCCAGTTACACGTCTGAAATCAGACAGGCTGGTTTCAAGTCCCGGCCCTGCTGTGTGACCTGGGGAAGAGTATTAACCCCTCTAAGCCTCAGGACTGGCATCTTAATTGGGAATTACTCAGAGCCTTCTCAGGAGTTCACATGCTCCAGAATCATGACAGTCACACTATTACTTACGGGACTGATTCAGACTTGGATTCTCTCAATGCTGGTAAAGCACCGCCCCATTCCCCACCCACCCCCGACCCGCAGTCCTGTGGAAGCAATGTTTTCATATTGTCAGTGCTGGGAGGACAGGCTCCCCACCTCGGCCCCACCAGCTGTCTAGGTACCTGCATCTGGGACCCAGAAGTCAGAGTTCCCGTCGGGAACCTTCATCTCTTCCCACAAACTCAGCCTCCCAGGATTCTTCCTCCCACAGCAACCTTGTTTAAACAACAAGTTGTTCCACTCACACTTGGCAAACCCTTCCTGGGATCAATTCTCTACTGCTCTCAGGAGAACATGTCCCCAGAGCCGCCCACCTTCTCAGTGGGGACGGGCGTTTACAGGTTTGATTTTATGCTCTCCTAACAATTTGCCAAAAAAGTTGTTTTATTCATACGCTGCGTACCGCTATTTGGCTAAATTTAACTGCAGTGTACCTTCCTGTTCCTTGAGCAGTGGAGGGAGCAAGAAAAAGTGAACAGACTGGTTTTTTTCCTTTACACGAAAAGCAACTAGAAAGTTCTTTGTGCAAGTCAGCACCCAAATGGGGAAAACCCCCAACAGCACCATGTTTGATTATTTAGGCTAACATGGGCTCATCAATTACAGACGACACGCATTATTTCTATTTCATAAATCTAAGAAACAAACAAACAAAAAAAACCCAAAACGCCTAAGTACCAGCAAGGCTCCCATGAAACAGCTTTAGAATTCTTGCTTCAGGGGCACCTGGGTGGCTCAGTGGGTTGAAGCCTCTGCCCTTTTGGCTCAGGTCATGATCCCAGGGTCTGGGATCGAGCCCCATATCGGACTCTCTGCTCAGCTGGGACTCTGCTTCCTCTTCTCTCTCTGCCTGCCTCTCCATCTACTTGAGATCTCTGTCTGTCAAATAAATAAGATCTTAAAAAAAAAAATTCTTGCTTCGTATCTTGGGGACAAGAAATTAGCTCCAAATGTCTGAAAGTCTTCTCTTTTAATGTATTTTGGTTTTCTTTTAAAAATGTCTATTTTCTTTGGATGATTCATTGCCAAATGCAATACATACAGTATGAGGCTCCAGCATTGCCTGAGCATGGATGGGCCCCCCTCCCCTAGCTCGGCTCCCCTGAAAGCAAGAGCAAATGGGTCCTGAAACGATGGGACAGCCACATGCAGCAGAATGTGCTGGACCCCTACCTCACACCCAAGTGCAAACTGGACTCAAAATGGTTCAAACATGTAAATGTTAGAGCGAACATGGTCAAACTCTTAAGAAAGTAAACATAGGCATACGTTTTTATGACCTTGGATTATGATCCCAAAGTGCAAGGCAAGAGAAGGAAACAGGTACATAAACTGAGCTTCATCGAAATTAAATCAAAACCTGTCTTTCAGAGACAGTATCAAGAACATGAAAAGACAGCCCCGAAAGGGAAGACAGTGCTTGCAAAGCACTATGTTATACAAAAGCCAGTGAGGACTTCTTGTCTGCTCCTGGTTCCATGTGCCATGGAAGACCCAGGTCGAGCCCTGAGATCGATGAAGCCAAACGGAAGTTGGAGAACCACAGCATAGGGCAAAGGGCATGTAGGGGATCGGAATGGCTAAGGGATACACGGAAAGATGTTCAGTATCACTACTCATCAGGGAAATGCAATCAACACCTCCACGAGATACCAACTCACACCTGTTAGAATGGCATCATCAAGAAGACAAAGGACAACAGGTGCTGGGGCGCCTGGGTGGCTCCGTAGGTTAAGCCTCTGCCTTCTCCCAGGTCATGATCTTGGGGTCCTTGGATCGAGCCCCGCATAGGGCTCTCTGCTCAGCAGGGAGTCTCCTTCTCCCTCTCTCTCTGCCTACTTGTGATCTCTGTCTGTCAAATAAATAAATAAAATCTTAAACAAAAATGAGACAATAGGTGCTGGTGAGCATCTGGTAAAAAGGAAATCAGACTGGGTGGCTCAGTCGTTAAACATCTGCCTTCAGGTCAGGTCATGATCCCGGGGTCCTGGGATGGAGACCCGCATTGGGCTCCCTGCTCAGCGGGAAGCCTGCTTCTCCCTCTCCAACTCCCCCTGCTTGTGTTCCCTCTCTCGCTGTGTCTCTATCAAATAAATAAATAAAATCTTAAAAAAAAAAAAAAAAGGAAATCACAGTCACTGTTAATGGGAATGTCAGTGGGTCCAACCACCGTGGAAAACAGTACGGATGTTCTTCAAAAAAACTAATAAAAGAAGATCTATCATACAATCCAGCCATTCCACTTCTGGGTATATATGCAAAGGAAACGAACAAAGGATCTCGAAACAGATCTACACACCCTTGTGGTTATCAAAGCCTTCCTCCCAACAGCCAAGATCCCGGAACAACCCCAACACCCATCAACAGATGAATGGCTAAAGAAGGGAAGACAAGTATATACTCAGCCACGAGGAAGGAAGACAGTCTCCCATTTGCAACAACACGGGTGGGGCCATGAACACATCACGCTATGGCCGGAGAGGTGAGACAGAGAAAGACATGTACCTACAATATCACTTGTACGAAGAATCTAAAAAGGGTGAATCTGTAAAAACTAGAGTGAACTGGCTGATACCAAGGAATGATGGGGGAGGCATGCCCAAGAGGGACAGTGTTTCAGGGTGCAAACTGGGGACACGTGTCATCCACAGAGACCCGATGCGCAGTGTAATGAACGTAGACGGTGTCATATAATAGTTACGTAACACAACGGATGCTGCCTCGTCCGCAATCGTGTTGCCGTATACAAATCGATCAAAACAGCATGGTGTACATCTTAAACAATGTCACGTGTTAATATAACGCAGTTAAAGAACAAAGGTCAGATGAGAAAGTACCACGGTAAAAGCTCAGTCAGCGTCCCCTTTTCTTGGGCAGATGATCCTACCAATACTCACCCACACTGTGCATTCAGCTCAGTCCCCTGTGCCCCAACTCTGGAAATCCTCCAGAAAAATTTGGCCCATGCTGTGGGTGGTTGGGACTGCCACCTCTTTTAAAGATTTTGGAGAGGCAGGCATCCCTGAGGGAAGAGATAGAGAAATACCAACTATTCTCTGGAAGCCAAAGCCAAGCCTGCCAGGTCCCTCCCCAAAGGCGGGGCCCCGTAGTTGCAGGCGAGGCCCCACTCTTTCTCCAACAGGAAGACAGAACGCCCATCTAGCGAGAGGGCACGACCTGTCCCGGGCAACTTCCAGCCTGCTCAGGCCACACGAAAGAGGATCTGGCGACAGACAGGAGCTCAGGCAGACGTGGCCAGTCCCAGGGTCGACGAGGTTGCACCCCCGCCCGTGAGAACACAAGGCAGCTCCTTTGGACTAACTCCGAGGAAAGCATAGGCGGGACTGGCTGCAGCAACCACCTTCTGTGTCCTGCACTCCAGGGAGAAACCCTGTGGTGACCCCGCAGCCCTCCAAGAAGGCCGAGGGAGCCCACTTCATAGGGGTAGGGGCTTCCTGGCCCGGGAGGCAGAGAGCTGGAGTTGGTCAAACTCAAGTTCCCAGGCCACACTCCTTGAACGATCACTGACACACACCCTCGTGGAGGGGGTCTGAGCCATCGGTGTACGGGCTGGAGGGCACACCACACAGAAGCTGACAGGAATTCCCAAACACCCGGTTTGGTGAAAGGCCCACTAATCTTTCACAGGACCCAGGCCTGGTGGCATGGCCCTCATACCCCAGAACAGCCAGTGGCAGGGTCTTCTCCAGGCTGCCCGACCACAGTCCACTCGGACGTGGTACTCCATGGACAGAAGCACCAGGTCACAGCTGGAAGGTCAGAGGCGGCTCCTGAGAGACCCAGAGCTGGGGGACAGGCCTGGCCTCTGAGCCCTGCAGCGCCCCTCGGCCCAGAGCCCTGCGTCCAGCCTCCTAAGTGACCAAGAAACTATGATGACAAGCAAAGCACCATTCCCGAAGCAGGACCAGGCTCCAGCCAAGGCCACGCAGGTCTAATGATCTCAACATTCAAGTTATTTCTTCCTACGTGGGCTGCGCCCCCCCATACCCACAAGGCAGGTTCAGTTCCCACCTTCCTTTGACGGACGTGGGAGTAGAAACAGAGAACCCAATATGGTCACCAAGACACACACCGTGTTCAACTACCTTCTGTTCTAGGGCTGAAGTCCTGTCCCCCAGCATGCATGGGTTTTCTAGGAACCCAGCAGAACCGAGAAACGCAGACTCTGTGCAGTGAAAACAGCTACAAGAACAAGGGGCGATATCAAGCTCCAGCTCTGAGTTTAGTCTGGTGAGGAGAAAATGACCAGGGTCCAAATTCTCCCAGACACGGACAGGTAGGAGATGACCATTCCCACTCCAGGAAAACAGGGTCAACAGTGAAGGGCAGGGGTGACAGGTGAGTCCAGTGACCTCCAACAGAGGGTGGGGGCTCATGGGGGCCCTGGCGGGGGGGATGGCTGCATCTGGGGTCTTGAATGCCGAGACCAGGAGCAGATGACCGCTGAGGGGGCCACCCTGCAAGGGAGAAAGAGGAAGCGAGGAGTCCCACTTGATGTGCACAGGGGCTGCCGTGAGAGATGGATCGAGTGCAAAAGCAAGACGAAAGCTTGCCAGTTAATGTTATGGGCACGGGATACATTTCCCGTGTTTTCCTTGCTTTGAAAGGAAGGGCCGTCAGCAGCTCTGAAGCGCATGGCTCCCCCCCAGGCTTGATGTGTGAGGGAGGGCACTGGAGGGAAGAGGGAGGAGTTCAGCTAAGCAACCTCAGACAAGCCCCCTTCCTGCTCCATGAGGCTGGAGTTTCTCCGCCACGGAGGTGCAAATCCCTCTGCCAGAAAAAAAGCCTGAGAGATGCCCCGGGAGGTTACCGAGCAGCGCCAGGACATTAAGGCGGTGACTCTCGTGCACAGGTCTTGGCTCCCTCATGCTGCAGGGGCCGCATCCTTGCCCTGGGACTGCCCACGATGTCTGCAGTCCGATGGCTGCTCTGGGGTTTGTGCTCGGCCCTGCCTTTCCCTCCGGCGCACACCATGTCCGCAGACCCCCCCAGGCTCCCGGAAGGCCCCTGTGCGTGTCCCTTGTTTCAGAAGGCAGCGCCCCACATCTGATGACGATACCCTAGGCGGCACGGCATCCCAAGACCAGGCTCGGTGTTACACACCTGTGAGCATCACACAGCTGACCTGGGGCCCACACACACCTGAAGAATCAATTAGCCAGAGCCAAGCTCCCAGGCGGCCTTACTCAAGTCTGTGCTCCATGTCCGGGGACCTAGGCGTTGCCCTATTTGCCCTACACGTCTCTTCAGTCAGACTGTGAGATCTTGCCAAAGTAAGGCTCTTTGGCAGAAGGGGCTGATATCATCACCCCGATTCCCGGCAGTGCCAGCTCAGGGGCACGGTCCCCAGATCCCCATCCCACCCCTCCCAGGCTGGCTTTACCTATATATAGGTAGGGGATGGGTGTGATCGGCTGGCTCTGGGTGCCTTTGGGGCCTCGTGGTGGCCTCCCTCCCACCTGACGGTTTGAGAGTCCTCACTCTCAAGCCCTGTGCCTTGCCCTTCCGTCCTACAAGCACCGACCGTCACGTGCAGCGGGTCCCTCCCAGAAAACCAAGGACAGGGAAGGAATCCCCAAGTGTGCAAGCACCCAACCCTCTATTCTGATTCTGAAACTAGAGTTTTCTCCCGCAGGGCCTTCCTAACCAGGCGGCCAGGGGCCCCCACCGCGTGTCGGCACTACATCAAACACCACCACACACATGTGACCAGCTCTGGCGACCTGGAACATGGTGACGACCACCCGTCTCCCCATGGCCCTGGCGCCAATGGACCTTGGATGTGCCCTTGGGCAGCGGCCCCGGCACTAGATGGGGGTCACAACACTTAACAAATCCAACCGCACGTGGTCAAATGCCTGGAAGGAGACAAACTCCCAGACAGTGAGGGCCACGCTGCATTGCTCGTTTGAATCTGTGAGTGCTGGCGGTGCTCTCGGAAAGCCCTCTGTGGGCGGTGTGCCCTGCTGTCTCTGGGGGAGACAGAAACCCGACTGCGGCCACAGTGCCGCTGTTGGCAGGATGCGCTCCGCTGCACGGTCGCAGACAAGGCTGCATGACACCTCGTGATGCGGGGGAGGGGATGATGCTGGGCGGCAGCCACAGCTGGGGGGTTCTGCAGCTTGGGCCACGGTCAACCCGGTCAGTGTGTACATGACAGCAGACCCACCAGATGCCAAGGCTCGTCCGGGTCTGCCGTGCACTAATCCCCTGTCACATGGGGCTGGCGGGCTGGCAGACTGCACGAGCGGCCCCGGAGTGCCCGGTCCGCGGACTAGCAAAGAGCCCATTACTCCATCCCCAAAGCCAACCACGGTGAAGCAGGTAGTTCACAGACTGAGAAAAGCAAGGAGGTGTTAGAACACCCAAAGCACGTCGGAGTCAGACCAGGCACTCAGAACCAAATACACAACCCACTGGGAACCTACAGACTGCCTCCCCCAAGACAGAGAAGAGAGTCGCCTTCCTGAGCATTCCCAGTCTCTCCGGATCAGAGGGAAACATTTTGGGTAGGTGAAGACCAAAATGAACATTTACTCGTGCTGCCTGCGCAGCCAATGGCCGCAGCGGCCAGAGCCGGATCCGAGGATGGCCACCCCTGCTCAGCCCGGCAGCACAGGCCAGCTGGGGCTGCCCCAGGGGAATGCTGGGTTCCCAGACTTTAGGGCTGGCGTGCTTCCCTTAAGTGTGCATGCTGCCCTCTCGGGGGCAAAGCGACCACTGGGGCTTGGCAGTAGGAACCAAGGATCCGAATCTGGCCGTGGACACTGCGAAGGCTGCCCCCCGACAATGCCAGTTCTGCAGGTTGAAACGCCCGGGAGAAGCCCATTTCCCGCCCCCGGGTCCCCGACACACCACGTTCAGGGGAGGGTCGTAAAGACACACTGAATGTAGCAGAAGGATCTAGGAGGAGAACGACCGCTCCGGGACAGATCATCTGACAGAGAAATTTATTTGCTGGCAGACTTCCGACTGCAGGCTTCCTTGCCACTGGCTGGCTGCCACACAAATGAAACAAAAAATCAATATCCTTTGGTCTGCAAAACAGTGTGTTAAGGATCCTACTCCAAACAACTTAAATAATATCCCCCGACCCCTCGCCCAAATAACGGGGAATGTTTCTGTTAGAAGGCAGCGCAAGATAAACAGAAGAAAGAAGAAAATAAGGCAATTTTACAGGTCCTCCTTCAGCAAAACCTTTCCAGGACTTCAATGAGGAGATAATCTTTCTGTGATTATGACCAAACCCTCCCGTTGCTTAGCAACACATAATTAAGGAATATGTTTTCAGATCCGCTTTGCAAGCCCGGCCATTATCAGATGAAATTACTGCAGCAACAAATGTCATCGCCATGCAAATTAGTTGGTTGCAAAGAAGGAATGTTTGCGAGGGAGAAGGTGCATACGTTCTCTGCGTGCCCACCTGAATTTCCCCTGCCGCATGCTGATTAGAAGGAGAGGGGGAAGACAAAAGTCAAATACATTATATGATCAAACTTAAAAGCCACATGAGCCATTTCAGCCTCCTGCTAGCCACCAGGTCACCGTCCCCTGCCCCCGCCCCAAAAGTGACACGAGAGCCAACCCAGCCCCTCAGGTTTTCAGGATCAGGCTCCCACAGCTGACGAGGGGGCATTTCCAAACAGGTACGTCTTATTTTTCACACCAGTCCCTCCACCTGAGAACTCTAGTTATTCAGAAAAAAAATTCATTTGAATGGGATTCAGTTTTCTAAAAAGGGGTGGCAAGAAGGAAGAAAACGGGGGGAAGAAAAACCTGACACAGAGCATGAATTATCAGTAAAGATTCTACGGTGAAAACACAAGTGTTGTTCAGAGAATGTCCACCGGGAATTTCACCCACAAAACCCAAGGAAACACATCTAATAAATTACACGTGTCTCCTGTCTTTGAAGAGAACCACCGAGGACCGCGCTTTCCATCTTCAACTTGAAAATATATCGTTCCCTACAAGTAAACAGAATCCCCAACTGCGTTTTCCAAAACGAGACGACATCTGTCTTTGAAACAGGGTGTTCTAAGGGATGTCGTCATCTTGCTTTGTGTAACACACAGGCCAGGAAGCACACCCGGTTTGAACTCTCCAGTGCTTCCTACCTCGGATACTGCGCACAGAACGTTCACAGGTGCGTCTCCACGCCACGGTACACTCCTCATGGCAAGTGAGGGTCACCCAATTTGTGGGAGGCCCTGCACAGATACCCCCACCTTCCGCAGAGCCACCGAAGGTGATCTGGAGAGACGGCCACGTCTCTGAGCCCACGGCTTCCTTCTGTTCTGAGTGACTTCTGGGTTTCTCCCAGAAACACACTTGTGTCGCATCAGCACAGAGAGCGTCACTAAGGACCTGGGGCCAAACCCGAGAATGGGAAGGCCACGCCACTGTCCCTGTGGGTCAGCCTGAACTGTAAAGCCATCTCACTCAAGAGTACCCGTCCCCCTCGGCTAGCTGGCCGCGTGGGAGCAGATGCGTGCACCTGGGTGTAGGGTCTGGTCTCCCCAAGCGTGGCGGGAGAGCAAGAAGAACGGGAGGACCCACAGTCCCGTGCTCACACCTCCGCCAGCACCATCCCTCACCACCGTCCCCAGCGAGGAAGGGCAGGGAGGGTTCATTACTTGGTTCCGGAGCAAGCATGGTAGACACGATGATGGGAGCCCCCGTCCGCCGGGCCACCTTCTGGTAGGGCGGCTGAGGCGTGTGGAGGCTCTGGCTGGCTGGTGGCAGTGGGGACAGCTCCACGGGGACACTGGGCTTCCGCAGGAGCTGGGGGCTGCCGTGGGGGCTGGGCAGGGGAGACGCGGCCACGCTGCGCTCCCGCTTCAGCAGCTCCATGGGCACGGTGTACGCTGTGGAGTACGCGGTTCTGGGGCCCGGGTGAAGGGGGGCAGCGGGGCCCGGGTGAGTTAAGGCCACCCCGGCCTGCGGGGAGTATGTGGGGCCCAGCCGGGCCGTCAGGGCGCAGGGGGTGGGAGAGCTGTACCCCGAGCTGGAGGGGAAGTGGGGGGCCCGAGTGCCCACTCCAGGGGCAGAGTGGGCAGCTGCCGCCTCCAGGAGGTGCTGGGACGGTGCGCTGGAGGGGCGGCGAGCCAGGTCCCCCGCCTGCAGGGACCCCACAGGCTGGGGCTGCAAGGCCGAGGTGCCCGGCGCAGACAGGTCACCGTGGAGTTCGCCGCGATGACTGAAGCTGCTGGAGCGCACCCGGGGGGAAGGCGCCCCCCGGCCCTGCCGGCGCAGCTGCATCTCCGTCCTGCAAGTGCCGGCCAGGCGGCTCAGCACGCGGGCTTGGCCCAGGTTGGGCGCGACGCACTTGATGTCTGCGTCCTCCATGGTGGCCAGGACAGCCGGTGAGTCGAAGCCCTGCTGCAGCAGAGCCACCAGCGTGGCCTCCGCCACCCCCTCCGCCCGCAGGAGCGCCAGGAACTCGGGTAGCGCGCTCCTCCTGCCCCCGAGGCCCTGGAAGGAGGACGGGTCGGCCTCATAGTTCTCATCGGCCATCCTGGAGGGGACCCCGCCCCGGACAGGCCCGTAGCCACGGTGCAGCGCTCCTGGGGCCACCCCTGTGCCGCTGTCAGGGGCACTGGCTGCGGCGGGGTCCACGACCAGGCAGGTAGGGGCCGCCTGCCGGGCGGGGACAGAATTCACGGGCCTCTCGCCGGGGTCATTGTAGAGCTGGCTGGCAGGGTGGGCGGGGACCTCCGGGGCGCACCTGCTGTCGGCCAGCTCCCCCCCCCACCGCGTGGGTGACGGGGCCCGGCTCTGCGTCCGCTGCCCCTGAGCCACCCCTTTGCCCGCGGGGTCCCGGTACAGGTGGCCGGCCTCCTGCGGGGCAGGGTCCCATGGCATCCTGCTGCCCGTCCCGCTGTAACCAGGCAGCGGCCGGCCGAGTCCCAGGTCACGGGGCTGGCGAGCCTCCCTGGGTGCCCGAGCGGCTCCCGCTGCATCGCCATAGTGATCCCGTGGCAGCAGGCCACCTCGCCCGGACATCACGGCCTGTTTGCTGTCGTAAAAGGTGAAGTCAGTGACCGGGCTCTTCCCTCCAGCGACCGAGTTGAAGAAGGCCTCCCGGTAGACGTAGGGCTCAGTGGCGCCCTGTGGCTCGTACCAGGGTCCTGCAGCCGTGCCGTCCACCACGGAACTGCTCCTTGCCGGGGCCTCGGCCACCTCCCAGGGGCCCTCGTACCACCCAGCGGCATCCCAGCTCTGGGAACGGCCGATGTGGACCTGGCGGCTGGGGACCGGCATCGGGAAGGAGGGTCGGAGGCAGAGGCAGGGCAGGACGCCGGTCTCTGTTAATCTTCGGTTACATGCATCCCAACAGGCCCGCTGCCTTCTAGCCCTTCCCAGTCGGCCAGGAAAGACCAACTGGGGGTTTTCTATTTCAAAGTACGGTCTGAATTATTAATCTTCCGAAACATTAGTAGACAAAACACAACACTCACGGTAACTTCGCCTCACTCCCCAACGGCAGCTCCAGTCCCAGAAAGGAGGCTGCGCCAGGCTTGCCGGCACCCCTCCCTTCCAGGGGGTGAGCTCACATGGACCTCGGCTCTCCCAGCGTGCGGATTAGGAGCTAAATAAAACCCCTAAAGCTTTTGTTCCATGTGACATCTCTTTAGATGGAGGAACATGGCACAGGGCTCCAGCCAGGCCTGCCGACCTGCAACTGCCAATTACTTTCACACGGAAGCTCTGGCTTATCTCCGTGGTCCTCACCGGGGTACTTTTGGGATGAGCACTGCCTCCCCCTCCTCCCGATGCCTCCCCCGACCCCTGCGCACGATCACCTAAAAGTGACAGAAGGAAAACAGGAAAAGACCGCTTTAATGCTGATTCAATCTTAATCCACCCTGATGAAATGTTAATCCACTGCACACGGCTAGGAACAAATTAAATGTGAACAGGCAGGCGGGGTAAAAAAGGGGGGGTGCGCAGTCTCACACACAATTCTAGAACATGAGGCGCCCTGAGAAATGGGCCAGGTCTGCTGCTGGATGCTCCGGGCAACGTCGAAATCTGGCCCCGAGGACTCTGGTTACTGGTCAAATGAGTTACATCACTCAAGTCCAAATGCAGGTTTTACTTTATTATCGGAAAACACAGACCCCTTCATGCTGCCAGGGATAAACAAACCAAAAAACACCTCTGTGGGTCATCTAGAATTTACCATTTCAAGACTGCCACAGAGGTCAACGACTAAGCCCCGACATTAAGAAGGAGAACCGGCAAGCAGCGGCAACGGAGGCAGGCCTGCCTTTACGTCTGTCCGCGGGGAAGCAGCATGCCAGCAGCTGGCCGGCCTAGATTCTGCAGGCGATTCTCGTCTGTCTACGGAATAAGATTTCTGCATCCCTCACTGGGAACTCTGGGAGCAGGAACGCAAGCAACAGCAGGTATTTAATGGAGATAAAGGACCTCCCCACCAGGAGCATTACAACATTTCCTAACAATGAACACCAAAAGGTCCGAGAAGCAGCACCGTGGACAAAGTCACAGGGTCTGCTCCTCCGACCGAGGGGAGCCCCGAGACACGAACTCACACCAGAATCAAAGCTCGTGACCGCGGGGTCCAGTGAGAACATCTGAAACCAAGATCATGAGCCTCCCTGCAGCCGTGACACCCACGAGTGGTGTCTTCACCCACATCTCTCAGCGTCAGATTCAATTACAATCTTAAACTTCAAAATCCAGTTGTTAAGAGAAATTGTTTTTTGAATGAGTACTGAAATTTTACTGTGGGAGAGGAAATTAGGTACAAGTTCGTTTCCAGGAAATGCAGGTACACGGTACTGCAAGACAGTTTCAGGGGCGCAGTGTCCCCCCATCTCCCTGCGTCCTGAGGCACACACCAACTCAATTCTGGGACAAGCTCTGTGTCCACCCACTGACTGTCGGCGAACTAGTGGGGAAGCAGCCCAGGAACCCAGGCTGTTACCCGAATACCGTCGCCCCTTCTGACCGCAAAGTACCAACAAAGCCTCAAGTTATCTGGAAAAATTCCCTGGCAGGTGGAGAGGAGACCTAAATCCTCCTCCAATCCCCTCCACCTCTTGGGAGGCATGGGAAGGAAAAAAAAAAATTAACAAGCTGCAGTGCCAACGCTGGGTTTCTGTGTATAAAAGGCAGCTGCTGGCGCCAATTTCTGTAATTCCGCTGTTGGCACAGTCGGCACCATGGGCTGAAAGGCCTGGCTGGGCTGGGGCCTGAGGAAACAGGCCCGGCCACACCAAGATGGCTTTTACGCATCTCACCAGCAGCCGGAGGACGTGTTCCCTTAGTAGATCCACCAAAAGGACAGGTGCACATTACAGAGCCCCGAACCAAATGGAAACAGCGCTATCTGGTTACGGCAGATCATCTCCCAGCGCGGCTGGGCCAGCCCACCTCGTGCATGTTGTCCCCTCCCCTGGGCGCAGCTTGGAGCATCCTTCCCTATGGAAAGGAGATGGCCAGGGAGGATGCGGCACCTCACCGGGGACCCTTGTCAGAAGGAGGGACAGGCTGGTGTGGACACAAGCCTGTAGGTTGGGCGAGACACACCTCAGCTAAAGACACTAAAAACCAGATATACTCGAGACGCCTCTGCCCACCTCTATCTCCTCACCTCTTCCCCTTCCAGTCCTGGGGTTTGGGGCCAAAAGGGGCCTGTTAGGCCTCTCAGGGAGGACCACACCCCATTGTCACCTTTTCCTCCCCCACTAGCTGGGCGGATGGACAACCGTAGTCCTTATCCTGCAGAGGTGACCAGAAACGAGGCATCTTTGGTATCCGGTCTCTCTTACAGTTTCCTTATCAGAGGATGTCCACACCTGCCAATGTCTGTACCAGGCGGGCGCTGTTCTAGGTGCTCTGCCCATGAGCGACTCTATACAGGCCCACAGAGTGTGGGACACAGGTCCAACTCCAACTCCAACCAAAGCAAACGCTCTGCATTCCAGAATCCCCTGCGCGGAGCCTGGGTAGCTCTGCCCTGCTGCTGGAAAAGGAAACCTCTTTAACACAGTAATCCTATTACTTGCTTAAGAGTTTCCCAAACTCCCAAGTATTGATGAGGTCACCTATAAAATTAACTGCTTGAGTATCAGAAAGTACTCCTGAACTTGGACTCTGCCGGCCCTCAAAGTGGGGCACATGGGGCTGCTGCTGGAGCTGGGGACTCCTGCCGAGAGCTGATGATAGACGATGTCCGAAGCCTCGGGTTAATCCCATCCACCCATTTCCTTTTCTCCCCATCTTGTAATAAACATAAAATGAGATGGGATCAGGAGGGAGACAAATCATAAGAGATTCTTAATCTCACGAAACAAACTGAGGGCTGCCGGGGGGAGGGGGGTAGGGAGAGGGTGGCTGGGTGATGGACACTGGGGAGGGTATGGGCTATGGTGAGTGCTGTGAGATGTGTAAACCTGGTGATTCACAGACCTGTACCCCTGGGGCTAATTAATACATTATATGTTAAAAAAAAATGAAAAATTTTTTAAAAATTTAAAAATAAACTAAAAAAGGAAAAGGAAAAAAAAAAGCCATAACATCGTGTGGCTCTAGGGCTCCGGGGCCCCATTCGTGATGCAGGCGCATCCCTTCAGAGGCAGGCGATGGACCCGGAGAACTGCCTGGGCGGGATCCCAGCAGCGGGGGTGGCTCAGGAGACCCACCTGGCTGACGCACATCACGTTCATGGTTCAAGTTCTCCAACGGAAGCAGGACTGTCTAGAACGAGGACCCAGCAGCTCCTAAGAAACCACGAACGAGTTTTTGAGAAGACGTGGAAGGGGTCATGCCAGAGGTGGGGCAGCCGGTGCGGGGAGAGGCTGCAAGGTGGGCGCCACCCCCCACACCAGAATGAGGCGGCCTGGGTCTCTCTTCCGTCACCCAACACATCGTGCTCGGAAGCCGCCCAAACTCACGCAGCCCCAGCTCCACGAGCTGCCCAATATGATGACAGACGTTTCCTGCGTGAGGTAAAAACACCTGGAACTGGACTCACACTTTCCTAAATACTCCGGCAGCTCTGTTTTTTAAAGCACACTGCTGTCTTTTGCAGAGAGCCGCTTTTCTGAAAATCTCGTGTTGACTAAATAAAGCAAGATGGGACCAATTTCTGAAAGAGCAATGAGCCTCACAGACTTAACTCTTTAATCCTGCAAAGAGTTTCACTACAGAAAACAGCATCGGGTAAAAAAGCCATCTTCTGAAAACTGCCAGAGACACAGCCACATTCTCTCGCCAGTAAAACGAACCCAAGCGAAAGCTGTGGGAACAGAGTAACCCGATGGCAAGCCCAGGGCTCCAGGCGGCACCCTCCCCGAGCCCATGCTTCACGTCCCCGTGCGGGAGGCAGACCAGAAAACACTGAGAGAGGATCTAGAAGGTTCCAGAAAAAGAGGGAAGAAAACCAAAGAGGGGACAACCAGCCAGCCAGCCAGCCAGCCCGCCCGCCCTTCCACAGAGCAGTGCTTGGGCAAACCACCAACAAGCATTTCACGTTCTAACCACTACGGTGACCTAGGAAGCTGCTCGAAAAGCACGAGAGACAGAACGCCTCACACTTGCTCATAAGCGAGTTCCGTAAATATCAAGGACGGGCTGGAGGCGGGCAGTCTGAAGTCTGGACTCATATGAAGGGCGCTGGGTCTGCCTGCGTGTCCCTTGACAGCTGGGCCGTTTCCGGCCTGCCTGCTGCTTCCTTCTTGGGAGGCGGCCAGGCCCAGCTCTGGAGTGCTTCTGGCTGGCCCTCTAGCTCTTGGTCTTCTCGCCCTCAAGGCCGCAAGACCATGGAGACTCTGCCAGCGAAGGTGGACATGAGAGCCCCTGAGATGCTCCCCCGTGCTGGCTGGATCCCTGGACGGAGCCCCAGCAGCGCCCACACATCTGCCTTCCACAGGCGACATCTCCTGGGGGACATCGCAGAGGTTAGTGGGTTACGCACTGTTTTCCGGCAGAACCAGCGCCAAAAATAGGCCTAGGACATCCTGCTTCCTACTTTTCAATGTGTACAGGCCGTGTTGGTTGTTTGTTTCTGTCGAGTGTTTTAGAATTTATGTTTGAAAACAGCTTCCTGCCTTTAAAGTTTTCTGTCCTTCTTTTCCCCCAGTGCCCCGATCAAAATAACTCACTTGGCTCATCACAATCAGAGGGGATGGGGGACCCAAGTGCACTGGTCAAACAGCAGACAGGACATTGTAGCGGTGTTTTAAGACAGCCTCCATCTACATTTTCACAAATTTTCTCATTTTCGCCAGGAGAAAATCAGAACGTCCGGACGCCATTTCAACGGAAGGAAGGACAGCAGCGACTACTACCCTGGGAACCAGAACGCGTGCTCCCCACCTCTTAGCAGAAAGACAGAAGCTTCAGGGGCGCCTGGGTGGCTCAGTGGGTTAAAGCCTCTGCCTTAAAGCCTCTGCTCAGGTCATGATCCCAGGGTCCTGGGATCAAGCCCCGCATCGGGCTCTCTGCTCAGCGGGGAGCCTGCTTCCCCCATAGCTCTGTGCCTGCTGCTCTGCCTACTTGAGATCTCGGTCTGTCAAATAAATAAATGAGATCTTAAAAAGAAAAAAAAAAGAAAAAAGAAAAAAAGAAAGACGGAAGCTTTAGACCATCAGAGCGCCCCAGACCTGACATGGAGCCCCGTAACCAAACCAACCGCTCCAAGAGCAGCATCCTCAAAACAGTCTCAGCCGGGACTTAAGTCCCATGACTTAAGACGTAGCCACTTTGTTGAAAAGTGAAAACAAGGGCCTGCACATTGCTCCTGACTTGATTTCCTAACTAGATTATAAATATAATGACAGCTGTATTACGAAAATTAGCTTTGTTTGCCACTCTTGATGGGGCAGAAAGTCCGCTCCTCTTTTAGGGCATGTTTTCGGGGTGAGCGTGGGGGCGGGGAGGTGTGTGCTGGAACCACAGGCTGGGATGCAGGTCTGGGCATAAAGCCACAGGACAAAACTCTACCAGGAAAAGCTCACAACTCCCTGAGCAAGGTCTGCTTCGGCAGGTGCTCGTTGAAAACCACTTCCTTTCTTCCTTCTTCTCTACAAAAAACCCTCCAATAACAGCAAAAATCCCACAAAATCAGAATCTCGGGTAATCCCCAATGCACCCCAACGCTGACACCCCTCACTTCATCACACTCTGTGTTTTATATCCCTTCCCCTGCATTGGGTTCAGAATATTACCGAATTCCTTCCTCTCACCTTTGAGATGCCCTCATCATTCCCGTTCACCAGGGTCCAGCTCAAATAACCTACCTCCAGGAACCTTCTTTAATTCACTTTGTCACTTTGTCCCTAAGTCCAAAGAAATCGATACCTATTAAGAAGAGAACACCACCGAAATAATCCAGGGAATACATCAATTGCTAGACACAGCCCATGGTCTTCTCACTTAAGGTGATAGAGCCCTATCCTTCCTGACATGTCCTTTTCTCCGTCACATGCTTGTCCCTTCGACACAGTGAACAGTCCAGTGTGACTGCACAAGGCACAGGACGCGATGGGGACAGTCAGTCCTTAAGACCCTCAAGGCACATACCGGGTGATGGGGAAAAGGACAGGTGTACATGGTCACCAGGGGGACCCTACCCATGACTTCCCTGGTCTCTGAACCCATGCCCATGCTGAAGCACAGACGCTCACCTGCGAGGGTCCTGGGAGGGCCCTGCAAGCGTCCGTGCACAGCAGGCACTGAGCTGAGAGAGCCCACAGGGCCCCGGGGCCCCGCCCACCAGTGCTGCCCGGCAACAGCTCACATTGCCACAGCCTGCCGCGCACGGCGTCAGCCCACGGGCCCCGGTGGCCGTCAGGAGGTGGGCTGCCAAGACCTGCAGGAGGTGAAAAGATCGACTCCCCACCCTGCTTTGAGAATCTGCTTCACCCACTCCAGGGTGCATGGGAAGGACCCTCTTGGTACACACACCTTTCCAACCACGGCATGGAAACGAGACCAGTCCCTCCCAACAAGGGAGTCACATGGCAAGGGGTACAGGGAGGAATGGCGATCCCTGTGACCAGGTACACGTGGCTACCCCGAACCCGCCCCCCTCCTCCCTCGACCTCACAGCCCAGCTGGCGGTGCTGAGCCCAATTCTTACCTGGACCCAGCTGGGCGCCTGAGGGCTCCCTGGGGACAGAGACATGCCAAGGACCCTGAGCTCGGTTAGAGCAAGAGCTCCATTAACGTCAGGATGTTCATAAAAACCACAGTTTTGGTAGCCTGGGTATACATCAGTCAGAAGCAGGGGCCTCATTTCAGAGTACCCCTCGTAAGTTCTGAAAAAGGAGTCACGGTGCAAAGAGCTGGCAGCCAAGCGTATCCTGGGGCTCTGGTTTCATTGTCCCCCCAAATAACTGTCATTAGGTTGAGCTGTGTTGGGACCTACCCAAGCCCAGGGACATCCTCCACATTTGCATGGGGGCACAGTGTGCAGGTCTCCAATGGCTCTGCTGCCCTTGGACCTACTCTGACGAAGGAGACTAAGCCTGGTTCCTGTGAGGTGCTGACTGAGCCCGAAAGGAGATGGCCTTTCCTCCAAAGTGCCATGACCAGATGAAATGCGCCCAAAGCAAAGTAGTCTGGGAGACCAGCTAGCTGGCTCTCAGGCACTCGGGAGGTTTGAGCCCAAACCCGGACCGAGACAGGGTGCAGCCAGCCTGAGGGAGGGCAAGATCCACTGTGCTGGGGAGAGAGCAGAAGGAGCAGCCGTTGGCTAAACACACCTGACCCCCACACCCCAGGTGGAAGCGGGCGGCCCTGACACGCTGCTCGTGGAAACACGGGGAATGAAAACAAATCCTCCGGCTGCAGCCAGAGCCCATTCGGTGAAATCGACAAGTGCAAAGAGAAGCTGAAGGTTGCATTTTACCGATGAGCAGCGAGAGAAGAAAACACTGAACCTTGAATCTGACTCTCATGTGCAGAACGTGAGGGCCTGCCCAAAGGTGGGCAATTCTAGGAACCCCATCCCTAGCTGACAGACCACCGGCACCCCAGGGGAGGAGCCAGGACCAGATAAGGAAAAAAAGGTGGATTTCTATCCCTTGCAAGTAACTTCCACTAAGCTTCCACTTGACCACACCCCCTTCCTTTACCAGGCCTTTACATGGGGCTCATTGTGGCAATATATTCATTTATGCTTGGAGTTTAAAGTCATGTCTAGTTGACTATTGTATATTTACATAGCTAATGTAATTATCACTAATCACATAATTACTGGAAATGTGCATAATTGCCTAATCAAACATATAATTATAATGTATAGCAACATTATGAATCCCCCTTTTAAAATCCACATTTTGGGGCTATTTAAGGATATTTATTAGAAATGATTGTGGACTACCTAGAGATGGCCAGCATCAACACGGTTTCTGTACAAAGTGCTGTTAAGTGCTTTCAAGACCAAAACAGGTAAAACAAAATTGGGTACGAATAAAAGACAAAGCGATTCTGGCCTGGGACTGTTGACTCCTCTCAGGTATACCTTGGGGAAATACTGGCCAGTCCTGCTCTATGGGCTCTGGTGGCTGTGAGCTGTGCCATGAAAGCCCTGATGAGGGAAGACCCCTCAGTTGCCCCAATGCCTCCATGGACCACATCAGCCATCTGGCAAACGTGGAGGCTCGGAGACATCTTTCCTTCTAGAACACTCTGGGACCATGAATAAACTTTCTTGGGGGAACGCTGCACTGAGATGGACTCTTACGGTGACAGGCTCATCCCACTGAGAAGAGTGGAATCCCACTATAGGAAGATCTTTTAACCTCATCCCTGCAACATTTTCTGACTCCTCTTGTCCTCCTTGGTGACAAAATTGACACAGAAAGATTCCCAGATTTTATAACTACTCATGTGTTCAACAGATATTGTTGGGTTCTCTTTTCCCCACGTCCATTTAAAGCAGCCCATCTTCTCACCTCTTTTTACCTCTGTGCTCATGAGAACATCCTAGAGGCAAGACATGTTGGATAGGATTGTTTGTTTAAAAGGAGGTTCACATCATTCATTTTTCTCCTGCAGAGGAAAGGGAGAGTCCTGTCCTGAGTTACGTTATAAAGCGGATGCTCATCACAGCTCAACTGATACAATCACCAAGACCATTTTCCACGCGTGTAAGACAGTTCAACAAAATAAAGTAAAATGAAGTATTTACTTTTTCCAAATCACATTCTCCACAGCCACAGGAAAGGATGGTGTTTAATGATGTTCTACCATAACCCACAATGAGATGTTCTGACAAAAAGTCATCAGCAAAGCCATTCTGGTATACTACCCTTCTACAAACCCAGAAAATGCTTTCCAAAAATGCTTCTTGGGGAACTTGTGTGGTACTGAGTGACATGAAGCCCTCTTAGCTGACCAGCAGGTATATGGGGCAGATCATACCAGCTCTGCCATGATGCAGCAACAGAGCAAAACTCTGATGGTGTAAAAATGCAATGTATCAATTCTGCCACAAACTTACCTAACAGCGTGGTAAACCAAGACCTAAATTACACACCCAAAAGTGGAGATGGCAGCCTTTCCCTGACCATGCCTGTTATCACACCCTGCTCCACCGTGCTTACACAACAGCACTCTAGGACTGTCTGATACCAGAAAGAGCAGAGAACAAATGATAAATATCAGAAGAGAGTGGTCGCTTTAAAAAGAAAAAATTAAAATCTGGCTTTTAAGTCAGCTCGAAAGACCATTATTCCAGCTGATTTGGATGGAGTCCCAAAGACTGGCTGGTGAGAAGCAAAGCTTTACTCTGCACTGTGCTCAGATCACGACAGAAACTTCCTGGGGTGGGGGTGGGGTAGGGTGGGATTGGGGGGCTGACAGGTGCAGCCTGAGCCAGATCCTGCCCTCTACCCAATCTTCCCTTGACTTTGACTCGGAGCCACAGAGGGGAGAGTGGCTAGGAGTGGCCACAGGAAGTGGGGTTCGGGAGGAGACCTTGAGGTTTCCAGGAGGAAGAGGCTAGGCCTTGGAAGGCAGGTAAGAATCCTGGAAGCAGCATCTGTGCAGGGATGATGCCCAGATTTCTCCAGACTGGCTCAGCCAGAGCAGAAGTGTTCATGGCGGGTGGGGGGTGGGTGGGAGGCCGAGAGGAGAGGGACCCAGCACCTGTCTGGTGTGGGATCCCACAGCTGGGGTACGCACTGGGGTCTTAAGGTAGCAGGGAGGACAGAATTCTGGAGATTTGTTTCCAGAGACCAAGAGCCGAGATGATAAAGTTCCTAGGAGCCCAGAGCGGCTACAACAAAGCAAGGCAGCTTTCATGCTTTTAATCATAAAAATAAAAAACAATGAGCTATAGGAAGTCCTGGAGGGCGGGGGGAAGGGAGCATTGGCAGAGGGAAGGAGACAACAGCTTGCGGGGCTAGATGGACTTTCTAGAAGAATACTGAAAAGCAGTTAGTTCAGGTTTATAGAACAGATCCTGGGGACACTCCGAAGCCAGGGGTGCAGACGCATGAGGCCTTCAGGAGGGAGAAAGAACCGAACCCACAGCACTGATGTGAGGGAAAGGCCAGATAAGGTACAGCACACTGCCTGGCCTCCTGTGCACACACACCGGCTGCTCTGCCTCAATGGCCGCAGCTGGGAAAGGAGCGCCACCTGTCCCAGCCCCCAAAAAAGATGCTGAGTCGAGGTCTCCATGCGAGCGTCACCAACAAAGCATCTTCCAACAGCTGTTACACGGAACGGGACAGCAAGCCAATGTCTGGGATCAGGGATTACAAGGAACACCGGAGTAACTCCCAAGTCTGTCTTAATGGCGCCTACCGAGAAATTTTAAAAAATCGTGGCTGCGGGGCGCCTGGGTGGCTCAGTGGGTTAAAGCCTCTGCCTTCGGCTCAGGTCATGGTCCCAGGGTCCTGGGATCAAGCCCCACATCGGGCTCTCTGCTCGGCAGGGAGCCTGCTTTCTCCTCTCTCTCTGCCTGCCTCTCTGCCTACTTGTGATCTCTGTCAAATAAATAAATAAAATCTTAAAAAAAAAAAAAATCGTGGCTGCAACCAGCTCAGGATTGCCGTTCACGGATGAAGCAGATACTGACATTTCGGTTATAAAAAGTGGGTGGGAGGTTGGCAGCCCATGCTTGGGAGGGGTCTGAAAGAGCTGTCAGTGGTCTTGCCCTTGCTGACAGCCCTAATGATACAGAGGGGGAAGGCCACCGGCTCTCCAATCCCATTCTCATCCCCTATGGGGTACATCTAGATAAATCCTAGGATCCTGGGGAAGAGGGGTCAGAATCAGCACCACAGGCATTTTGCCATGAGCCTTGGAGAGTTGATTCACTAAGTTTTCCAAACAGGAGCCCCAGTCACCTAAAATGAAGCACCTTTCCACTGGAGGTCAAAGGTAAATTTAAATTTCAGAAATCCCCACACGATCAGGTGAACCCAGAAGGTGGGATATGACCAACCAGCTG
The DNA here is from genome assembly GCF_010015895.1 of Lontra canadensis. Taxonomy (NCBI): domain Eukaryota; kingdom Metazoa; phylum Chordata; class Mammalia; order Carnivora; family Mustelidae; genus Lontra; species Lontra canadensis. The sequence goes on along the minus strand of NW_022631073.1, from coordinate 6,890,205 downwards.
GTCTGAGCTCTTCAAGGAGTGTCCATGCTTCTGAAACTCAAAAAGGCCAAGAAAAAAGGTTGAGACGAAGGGGGACCAAGGAGACATGACAACTACCTGGGTCCCTTGCTGAGTTTCTGCACAAACCAAGCAGCTGGGAATAGATGCGAGGGGACAGTGAGAACAGGTGGTCTGTATTACAGAATGCTGCAGCAAGGTTCAGTCCCCAGGGTAGGGGGTTTACGGCGCTGTGTTTACATCAGGAGAGGTCTTAAAAGGAGACACGTGCCATAGGTCGTCCTTCAAAGGGAACGGCTGCATCTACAACTTCCTTTTCAATGGTTCTGGAAAGCCTGCCCATCCATTCACACAGACACACAGACACACAGACACACACACACACACACACACACACTATCACTGTCTGTACATCTACAGGAAAGTAAGTGACAGCAAATGTTCTCCACTGGTGAATGTTGTTGAAGGGAGTCTCCGTGTCCATTCTAGTCCATCCATCTTTCTGTAGGTTTCAAAGTTCTGTTCTGTTTATCAAAACCTTTCAATCCCAAACCCCTGACATGGCAGGGGAACCCAGGGCTGTAGGGGGCCAGTGACCACAGACCTCTTGCCAGACACACAGTCACACAGTACAACACATCTTTATGTCTCCACCTCGTGAAGCTGGGCAAACAGTTCCACGTGGGCAGCTGGGGGGCCGAGCAGACTGTGAGCGCATGGGGAGTGGGGTGGGGGAGCTCCCCTTGATGGCCCCCATCACAGACCCGCTGCCAAGTCACCGATCACCAGGCTGGTCTGACCCAGTGGGCAGCATGGCCGTGGCCGCCTGGAGCGCTCAACCCCATGCCCGGGGCCGCGCGCTCTGGCTTTCTTACTGCTCCCTAATTAGGAGGGGATGGTGTTTAATCAACATCTCAGAGGTTCGTCCCCAGGTTTCCATTAGATTTTAATTATGTTTATTTTTCCTTTCATGAATAAAACACTTCCAGACATTTTCAAAGATACTAGGGATGTGAACACATAATGAGGGGCAACACTGGGCTCTTCAGGAATATCTTGGAATTCATCACTGTAATATCTTAATCGGAAACAGATAAAAGTCCAGAAACCTCAGAAAGTGAAAAAAGATGGCCCTCTTACACGGTGTCCTCCATCTGCAGGGTGACCTGAGGGTGTGCACAAGAAACAGGCCGAGGGCCACTCCCTCCCCAATTATCCTCCTATGCCACCCCACCCCCGGGAGCCAGGCACCCCTGCGCACAGGTCAGGTCTGCTGACCACGCAGCCTAGGATCCAGGCGCGGGGTGCTCGGGCCGGGGCTTTCTGGCTGCAATGGATTTCGGTCCGAACCGCAAACCAGGTCCCCACGGGTCAGCGGTGGGCGGGGCGAGGGTTCCAGGGCGGGGCTACGCACCTCAGGTTACAAACCGCCAATCACGCTGGCTCTTACCTTCACAAATTCTGTCCAATCGCTGTCGCTTGACTTTGTGCTTATCCACAAGGGCCATTCTTTATCGAACTTTGCACTCTCTGATTCAAAAGGCAAAGCGGTCCTCTAAGAACTTAGGGGAACGCGCAGGAGTCTGCGGGCATTACACCACTATGAACCCTGAAACAAGGAGAAAAGAATCCTTACTCTCTGGACACCCTGGGGGCAAGGACAACAGGTCATTCAGGACTGTACTGCCACTTCCTACATGGGCACCTGCCAGCAGCTCTCACTCTCCTCCAACACGGGAGAAGGAGGCTGTTCCTCCGCAGTCCCGGGCTCCCACCCTCCGTCTGGGACAGGAAGGGAGCAGATGCCCAAGACAATCGTCACTTGTTTCTGCAAGCAGTAGACAGCATCTAGAACTCTTGTTTTTTGCTTCAGGACTGTCCACACCAACTGCGACAACCTGAATTGTTCGTCATTTGTTCTCCAACGCCAGATACCAGCTCAGGGGCCCGCCAGGCCTGCCCTGTGCTGAGCACCGAGAGGCGGAGGCAGACGCCAGACCACCCCGGACCATCAGGGGAGCAGGTCCCAGGCCCACTGGCACTGAGAAACAGACACCCAGCTGGGGTGACAGGACAAGTGCCCTCCAGGCCTTCCATCAAGCAGTTTACAAAACTCCTCCCAGCCCAGTCCCCGGAGAGCCACTGCTCAACACGGGGGCCCCTGACCCCACTGTAAGAGAATGGGGCAGGAAGCCACATACCACCTAACCACTTAAGCCAAGTGTGTCCATTGCCACCTTCCTGGGCCTCCCTGGCATCTCAAGGGAGCCACAGATGGTATCGCGACAGCAGGGTCCAGGCTGCTGGCCTCGACACCGGGGAGCGGCGGCTGGGCCCATGCCTGTCCCAGCGCACCTGCAGGCAGAAACGCGGCTGAGGAGGGGTGGCTCGTGTTTGGGTCGAGGGCTGCGGGACTCTCTAGAGGGAAAGCCACAGGCCACCTGAGGAATGCGGAGCTGGGCTGTTGCCCAGCTCGTCTGTGGAGGGAGGGGGTTGGAAGGCTCTGACCCTCACTTCCTGCTCACGGAACATACCAACTGAGGCCACAAGTCACCATCTGTACCCACAATGTCTGAGCTTTTTGACTCATGGCAGTTATCTTATTTTAACAACACGTACATGCACAGAGAAAGTTGTCCTTAGTCAACCAGCAAATGAGGGGGGGGACAGGAGACGAAAGTGAGGTTCCAGAGCTAATAATGATGATCACGTACGGTCATCAATTATGCAAAACGCTGGGACTTATTTTATCAAAGGTCAGAATACGGGTCTGACTAGGAGAAGGCAGACTTCCTGGTAGTTAATGGCTAATTTCCCAGCAATGAGACGCACCCCAAAGATTTATGGCAATAATTACACGATTTTTTTTTTTTTTAAGAGCTAGGGAAAAAGCACAATTTCTAATCACATAAATAATTAATGCAACATACGACACCCTCTCCAAACCTGGGGAGTTCCCCAAACCCGCACTGGCCACACCAGACTAGGGAGGAACTGACAGTTGTCCGAAAGCAAGCAGGTCAACACCTGGGAGGTCCCTGGTGCAGATGTGATGGACACAGTCTAGAAAATTCTGGTTTTGCTTCTGCTGAACTTTAGGAAAGGCAAAAACACAAAGGAGCCAAGGGGGTGCCTAACTCGAGCAAACTGAGGCCAAGAGTCCCAGACAGAGGGGCATGGCAAGTCCTCTCCCCGAATGTGAGTACTGGTGTTCCTGAGATACCCATGGGGCGGCCCCGGGCCCCGGCGATTTCCATCTGCTTGGGTCCCGAGTTTTGATGGTCAAGCGGCAGTGTGGCCCCTCTCTGCCACGTCGGCGTAAAGTCAGAGCCTCATGTTAGCCGAGGGGTGAGAGAATTAATTAGTTAATATTTGTGAAGTGCCTTAGAGATGAAAAATGACAGCATTATCATCCCAGGCAAGCTGGCTTTCACACCCTCCTCCTCCAATTCCCCAAGTGAGGCCTAATCATTCTTTTTGCTTTCCTTTGAATTTTAATTTGTATAATTAGATGGCGTCCTGAAAAATTGATAAGTAGAATCTCGATTATGCAATCAAAGGAAAGATCATGCATCGGCTTACACAAATAGTCTGCATCCTATTATTTAAAAAAAAAAAAAAAAATGAAAAATGGCCATGGACTCCCATGTCTGGGTATTTTTGGGGCTGGGTGTGTGTGTGGGGGTGGCTCTATGCTGTCCCTCTGTGGCTGGCCCCTCTGGCTGTGGCACCCACCCACGCAGACAGTGAATTCAGACTCACAAGGCCACCAGGCAGTGACCACCGATTTGTGGAGCCTCGTCCCTTTTCCCTCAGTATCTCTTCTGAAGCAAGAAGGTATGAAATGTGACATTTTCCTCCTTGGGTCTCCCGGGGAGCAAGCTATTTATGAGGACTTAATTAGCATAACCCTCCTCCCGATGACAGGGACAGGCCCTCCTCAGAGTGAAACCACGAGCTACGGTCGGTCTCTCGCTGGTGTCCATGCAGGGATGGCCAGCACCCCGCGGCCTCCACGCTGGCCCCGGGCTCCCGGACAGGTCCTGCTGCGAAAGCACCCTCTGCCTTCACTCACAGATCAGGCCCTTTTCTGGCCCCGAACTGATTACTGCTATCATCAGTTGACCCTACGATCTGTCTTTAACAACAAATTGAGTACATATAGAAGAGGAAAAGGGGTGGGGGAGGTGTCCCACTGTCCCTCTTGGGCTCAAACCGTACAACTCTGAACCATGATCGTGGTGTTGTTGCAAGGGGGTTGTAAATTCTACAACCCACTTGCATGATGACCAAGGGGAAGCAAGCTCCATGTTTGTAAAAAAAATAGGGATGTTTTTACGTTCCTTGCCCACAGGAGCCAACAGCAGACACCGCTCCCTCCAGCTGAGGCTGGGAGGGTGACCTCAGTGGAACTCAAAAAGCGTCAGAAGGAAAGTCAGGTCTTTTCAGAGGGAGGATCCTCAATGCCAAATCTTACAAAAAACCAGCACTGTCTTCTCTTCCAAAACGGAGATCCTAAAACTGCAGAGCAAACCACGACAGAAGGCCCTATCTGACCTTCTATTAGCGTGAGATGAGAGGGGTGATCCCGGGCTGAAAGGTTTGGGGTCAGGGAATCTGGCTCATTGCAGAAGGCGAAAGATGACTGTGTGAGAAAGATACTCAGATTCCTGTCTCCACCAGAAAGCAGCCGCAAGGGTGGGGTATTTGTTCCATGTGGGTTTCCAAGAGAAACTTGAGACTGAAGCAGGGTGGCAAACAGGAAGGACGCTTCATCTTACGGCCGCTCGCTTGCATGAGCAAACACAAAACAAACACCCCAAAGCGAGTATAGGAGAAATGGGTTGTTTCCCTCATCCAACGAGGTCTAAAATCTGGGGGACTGATTACTAAATACGACCATGAAAAGCCCACCTGCCTGGACCAAAACTCCACAAGGCACAGAAACCCCAAGTCCTTGCTCATCTACGTTCATAAAACCCCAAGTTTTAAAAATGCCCTCAGTTTCTTGACTCTAATTCCTCGTCTTCGTAAACACTAGGCAGATGGTAAGAAGTCATACCAAGTAGCTGATGTCTTTCCAAAGGAAAAGTCTTCTGAAACCATGGCGATCACCTTCCATTCTTTTTAAGGAAATCTACATAAACACCACGTTCCTCAGGAGAGACCAAGTTGTGCGACGCGCCGACAAACTAACAGAGTCACAATTAAGCAGGTGCCGCTAAATTCCGAGTAAACCCTCCGGGTCCTCAACCTATTTCACTGTTACGCCCGCAAGCGGGCTACAGTTTCCACTGGAGAGGCTGAAATGATCCAGTGCACGGAGAAAAAAAGGCCCCCAGGGCCCCCCAGCAGCATGGGCACAACAACGGCTCCCTCCCTTCCGAGCCGGGATCCCTAAGGGGACCAGGGCACCACTCCTCAGGTCTCCTTCACCCCACCCTACAAGGCTCTAGTGAGGACCACAGGCCTGTTCGCCAACCTGTGAGTGACCCAGCAGGGCGGCAGGCCAGGCACCTGCCGGGGCGGCACAAGGTCAACATATTCAGTGCCTTGACACTGCGGGCCCACCGAGGCCAACTGCCCAGGACACTCTGACTCTCTTGAGACCCAGCAGAGTCGCTGGTCTTCAGGTTACCCCCAAAAGGACCTGTTCCAGCATTTTCAGAAGCCGAACTTGAACAGATTCCTTTCTTGGGGAGACAGCTGTGTAGAAGGCTCTGAACAGGGCCCGTGGGGTTTTTTTGTGTTTTTTAGAAATATGCTACAGGGTCAGGGATCACCGGGAAAAACACTGGCTTAGCTTTCGGGAAGTGGCTGACATCACGGCACAATGAACAACAAAATTATTAAAATTGCATTTTAAGCAAGAAAAGGATGCTTTGGGGCAAGATTGGTTGTGGGAAATAAGCTCACTGAAGTCAGTTTTGTAAATGTTTCAAAGCTACTACTGTTCCTCATTTCTTCAGGAACTTTTGGCCGTATCTAGGGGTTTTTTTTTTGAAAGGGGAAACCCCCATGGTTTGGACAAGTAGCCTAGCATAAGGTGCGGAGGTGACTCCCAGTCCTGATCCTGGACAGAGGTAGGCAGCAGGCCCCTTCCATAACTGAAGCCTCACTCTGGCTCCTGGACCAGACCCGTACACCATTCCAGAAGGCTCCTCACCCTTCCCCAGGAGCTCCCGGCAGCCCAAGCCAAGGGCACCCTGGTCACACACCCTCCATCGATTCCATGGGCCCCACGCTCTGATCATCAAAGTGCACGGCCAGTGTCAAGTGCCTTTAGCACAGACCCACTGCACTCCTCCAGCACCCGGGGCTAGGTGAGCTTCCGAAGTCAGATGCGTTTGGATTTTAAGAAGCCAGAGTTCTTATACTGTATTATGGTAGAGCCCAAGATCAATCATTAAAATTCCTGCATCAGGACAGAAGAACGGGCTCACCCAACTGGATGAACATAGAAGACCCAGGACTACCCTCAGCAGTGCAGGCCAGGTCAACGCTCTGCTGCCTAATGGGTTACTAAAGAATCAAAGGTTCCAGAACTTTCTACAGTTTGGATGTGAGGCTAAGAATCGTGGGCCTGGAATTTAAGGCTTTCCTTCTGGTCCCCCAGCAAAATACTCGCTGGGGCTCTGAGGGAGGGAGAGAGGCAAAGAGTGGACAGCCTGTAAGGTCACCAACCCAGAAAGCAAGACTTCTAGCCCAGCGCAGGGCATCAGTCCCGTGAGGCTAGAGGCCGCCACCAGGAAGGAGCAAATGTCAAAACCTCCCCTGTGCTGAGACCAGCTCCTCAGCCAACAGCGCCAAGTGAGCCCTCCTGCGCCGTCTACGATTCTTAGTACATGACATTCCTTTCCTGGCGTTAAATGCAAAAATTCAAGAATTCTCAATATTTTCACTTGCTAGCAACCATCACCAAGAACAGGGGACGTGAACAGCACCGCTTCGTGATTTTCCTGACTGGTTGTTTTGTGTCCTAATGAAAACTGAGTGTTGGTTTTCCCGCGCTGAAGGATTTTCACACATTTCCAGGGCACTTCACTTTCAAGTATGCAACAAAAATTAATACATTCATTGTTATAATAAAATGGTCTTTAGAAACAAAAGCAAACAAAAAAAAAAGGCAAATAAACAAATTTTCATTTAATTAAAGAAATGTAAAACACCCCCTTTTGTCCATGGTGTTGAGACCGAGGAACCACGGGAACAGATGGATGTTTCCTTCCCCAGTTTTCTGACCCTTCCCTCCTCCGGCACGACAGTCCCGACCTGGAGCGGAGAAGTTTGCCTGGACAGAGTGACAGGAGGAGCGGCCTCAAGTTCCATCATGACCAGGTAACTCCTCTTTCGTTACCTACCGAGAGTACGAAATTACTGTAGATCCGAGCAAATGGACGCGAACACCGTACAGAGGAAACCTCGGGACATCGGAAAGTTCTCCTGAAAGGCCCCTGCAGGGCCTGTGAGCAATGGGAGGCTTTTGGGGTGGCTATTCCGGGGCCCCAAAGGTCAGCTGAAGGTGATGTCTGCACCTGTTGTGGTCCAGGGCAGAGTAAAAGCACCGAGAATGAATGGCCACTGAGGGCCGGGACCTGGAGGGCAGGCAAGGCAGGAGCCACCAGGGGACACTGTGCTGAACTTCAAAAGAGTCGACAGAGGGTGCCAGGCTGGCTCAGAGGGAGGAGCACGTGACTCCTGATCCTGGGGTTGGGGGTTCGAGCCCCACACTGGGTGTAGAGATTACTTAAAACATAAATTAAAAAAAATTTTTTTTAAAGATTTTATTTATTTGAGAGAGAGCAAGCATGAGTAGGGGGAGAGGGAGTAGCAGGCTCCCCGCTGAGCAGATCCCTGGGATCATGGCCTGAGCCCAAGGCAGATGCTCAACTGACTGAGCCACCCAGATGCCCCAATAAACTGACTTTAGTCTATGGGATGCAGGGTGGGACGGGGGAGGAACCGGCAGAGAGGAAAGATTTAACACTTTCAAGGCAGTTAGGATCATTTGCTTATTCTAACAGGAATTGCATTTGTATTTCAATGCCTCATAAAGGACAATTTTATAGGAATTAGTTTGTTCGCAAACTAATCGCCAAGATCTTTAAAAAAAAAAAAATCTTAACATTAGATTTTGAAGACCTCTGCCTCCTAATTTCTCGCCAGTGGGAGGCCCTGAATTGTCAGTTGCCCTCCTGGAGCGTCTGCCTTCTCCAGGGAACACCACTGTCTTGCTACCTCTCTGAAGAGCCCAGACTGCTTGTCTCTTGACAGTGAGCAGTCCGGAATCCCTGTGTGAGGGGATGCTCTCTGCAGGCTTGGCTCTTATGCAAAGCTCCTGGGAAACCACCCGTGTGGGGCGGACCGGACCTTCTCCTGGGCTAAGCGTTCCCAGGAGCAGGCCTGGAGGCCAGCGATGGGGCCCTCTGGCCGGCAGAGGGCACTGCATGCCCGGCATGGCCTTCCCAGGCCCCAGAGCCCAACGCACAACTCTGGGACTCACCTTGTTCATTTCAATCCCAACTTGGACTCTACCAAGAACCTGGAGAGAAAATGAAACCAGACGCTTCCAGCAGGAGAGGCCGAGTGGCTTTCGGGATGACGCACTGCATCTTCCTCAACCTCCGATGCAAAACGAACACTTAAAACCACGGATATGTTTAGATTCAGGACCATGACCAGCTGCGGAAAAGGGAACCCAGGCACCGCCCCCCCCCCCGCCCCGGCATCTTTGGCCTGGGCTGGCGGCTGAGATTTGCCCCTTTGGGGATGAGTGAGCCAATGTGGTGGGTCACGGAGCAGAGGCTCCCCTGATCCAGGAAGGGCACGGCCACCCTGAAGGACAGGTTTTCCATGATGCCCATGCTTCTTGTTTAAGGACACATCCATGAGGAATGAGCCACAGTGATGAAAAATAAAAGAAACTTGGCAGGGATGCCGTTTCTGGGGAGGGAAGAGGAGGTGGAAACGGAGCAAAGGTGCCCCCCCCACGAAGCTCCGCAGTCCGCACACCTGGTCAGCTGATAAATGCGCAATTCTCCGTGACCCCCAGCCTCAGTGTGTTGTGAACCACAGACGACCTCAGAATACGCCAACTTTTCGGGAGACACGAACTGAGAGAGGGAGGTGAAAAAAGTGAATGTTTCCCACCACATTTGGGAGTGAATTCTGACCAGCAGGCAGTGGCCTGGAGGCAGGGCCTTCTCCCTGAACCCCTTCAGTGAGCACAGCAGAGAGTGCGCTGACCTCCCCAGTCTTCTCTGACCACCAGGTTCTAAGAAGCCAACACATGGGTGCAGTAAATCAGCTCCCTTCTCCACACTTGCGGGCACCCGGGTGGTGCAGGTTGTGGGGAGGGGGGGAGGGAGAGAGAGAGAGAGAGAGAGAGAGAGAGCGAGAGCGAGCCTGGCTTCATCCACAGATGCTGAAGTAGGGGTAATGCATATGCCTCCTCCAATCGCCACAGCTCCTCAAGAGCAGCCTCCTTTCCTAGCACCATTTCAAAGCCAGTGTTGGCATGGCAACAGGATGCCACTGGGCAACACAGCGGCCTCTTGGCCTGACTTGGCAGGCCAGGTCTTTGAAGAACCCCACACTGAGATGCCAGGGTGTCCCACCTGACCCCCAACTCAGCAGTCTCTGGGGAGCATCCTAGGAGTCTCCTGATCTTTGCTCTCTGCATTGGACACAATGGTCCTGTACTGCCCCCTTCGGGGAGATGACCCAGCATGGCATGGGGGCCACCAGAAACCCAGGAGAAACAGAAGGAGGCTGCCTGGCATGGCTCACCAGGTCCAAGGCTGCCAGGAGAGCGGAATGGAGCTGGTCTACTGGAGATGAAGTTAGCCATCCAAACGACAGCTGGCTGGGTCCCCTTGTTCGCTTCAGAAAAGCTGGTGTCTGGAAAGGTGATCTCTAAGGAACAGCTCGAGGGGTTTACTCTGAACCGGCCCACCTGCCTGACAATGGAGAAGGGAGCTCCAGTCTGCCCAGTCTGGTGCCGAATGGGTTACAGTAGCCAGTGAGGACCAAACCAGAGACACTCCTGAGTAGCCCTGTAGCCCGGCCCGGCCCAGCCTGGGGAGAAAGCGCTCGGCACCTGGGCAGGGCCCCGTCACACTCATCAGCTCACAGCTGCTCGTGTCAGAGGGGCCGGTGCTTCAGGGCACATGCCAGGGCACACGTTGGGGGACAGGAGTGCTTCAAGGGCCTGGGGGGTGGCCCATCCTTTATTCTAATGAGGAGTCGCTTACACAAAGACAGAAGTCAGGAAAGTCGACTCAGAGCTCAGGGACAGAGGCATGGGTTTGTTTTCTGACAAAGGATCTTTACAAACAACGGAAGCCCATCGCCACATTTCCCTAGGAGAAAACCCACTGGCTATCACCGTGGAGGCATCTGTGGGCTCACAGGGTGCCCCATCTCAGGCGGCAGGGTTCCGGAAGTCAGACATCCCTAACTCCAGAAGGTCTTCTGACTGAAATGCCTTCTGCCCGGACCTTATCTTTTCAAGCTGAGTCACAAAAAGGAAAAATCTTCATCTTCGATGTCGCTATTTAACAAAATGAAATAAAACCGCAGGCCACTGTTCATTTTGTCTGACACGGTTTCAATGTGGAGGATGGGGGTGGGGAGGGGGACTGGAAACCCAGCGGGGTGGGGAGGGTCTGTATCCATGATGGCAACCAAAGGAGGGTGGCTGGCTGGCAGTCAGATGGGGGAGGACACTTACATGTCACACAGATTCATCTTTGCTGATCAAATTCGAGAAGGGGAGCCTCTAGAGAGCTCCTTCCGTTTTTCTGTAATGGAGTATTCCTGGAGTACTTTCCCAGTGTTACAACAGGGGACCTCCAGTTCTGTTCTCCCAGTCTTTGGTGGGTAAGCAATACAATTCTTAACATTTATTATAGCCCAGAACATTTCGAACGATGGCTATAGAGAGGTTGCTTGAACAAGGGAAGGAGGTGGCAACATTCCCCATGAGAACGTTCCAGAGGTGTGAACCCTTGTCCTAATAAACTGGGTTCTTCACACACAGGGCTACCACGGGACAGGTCACGTGCATACAATCACCTGTTTGGACAATTACAGCTCACCCTGTGCTACTGCCCAGAGATCTGAATTTTACAAGAAACCCTATCAAAGAACTCTTGATGAGGTGATCACCATTGAGAACTCCGTTCTGAGCTGATTTTGGGGGGCACTGCATGCTCTGGAGCCCCAGCCAGCCAAAGAAGAGGCAGGGGAAGCAAGGCTTGGAGAAGGTGGGATATCAGGACATGACGTTCTGTCCCCGGACCAATAAAATGTGCAAATGACACAAGATGTCATTCTAGGGGAAGGCAGCTTCTCAAATGCCCTTCCTTGCTGCCCAAACTGCGTATCTGTGGTATCACTGTATCAGAACACCCCAAAGCTTAACACAAATTTTCAGCTAAGTGCCCTCGGTCACACGCAGGGTAAGTGCCGTGTTATATGGACTGAGTTATGCACCGTCCCTCACAAAAATGACATTCAAGTCAGATGTCCCCGTAACCTCAGAATGTGGCTTTATTTGGGGACACAATCTTTACAGAGGTAATCAAGTTACACTAAGGTCATCAGAGTGGACCCTTGTCCAATAGGGCCAGAGTCCCTCTAAGTCCCTCTGAGTCCATCTAAGAACAGGAAATTCGGACACAGGGACTGCATATGATGACAGAGGGGGGAGACGACCATCTACAAGCAAGACAACAGGCCTGGAAGAGGTCCTTCCTTCCCAGCCTGCAGAAGAAACCAACCCTGCTGATGTCCTGCGCTCAGACTTTCAGTCTCCAGAGCCACGTGACCACACACCCGGCGGCTGCCCCTTGGCTACAGTGGCCAGAGCAGACTGATCCACACCTACTGATGATACTGGGGATGGCTGCCCCAAGAAATCCCGTCGGGCCTTGAACCAGTGACGCTCAGGGAAGCACAGGACCACCTTGGCGGGGGTCCTGTCAAGAATCCTGGCTTTGTTCACAACACCCATGCCAAGTCAACCCAAGTCCAGGCGTGTGCCCCAAAACTCCAACAAATGTGGACAGGCCCAGGTGCCCGGCCCTCACAGCTATGATGCCGGGGGATCAGAATGGGCTGGGCTGGTAAAGGGTGGGGCTGCCAGCCCACCCACCCTTCCTCTGACTCCTTTAATACCCGAGCCCACGCCTCCTGAAAGAGACCTGTGTTTTCAGGGAGAGACACAAAGAGAAAAATGCCCTAACCTTCCCTTTAAACTGTGTTCTGCTCCCCAAGCTGAGAATGCACCGTTTCCAACACACTGTGGTCACGGATACGGGAGACCAACAGAAGAGATAAAAAAAAAAACACCCCACAAAACAATGACACCCTTGTACAGCACCAGCACCAGATCTGTGTTACCCACAGGACAGCGAGTGCTCAGAGAAAGCCGCCAGAAGGCTGTCACTCCTCAGCTGCCCACGCTGACACAAGGTCTGTGATCTACCTGCTTCTGTGAGCTCCGGGGTACACGACACCCTCCTCGCATGGGCAAGGCCCACAGGCCTGGAGGACAGAAAGCCGGTGGTGGTGTTCCCTTACCCCAGATGGTTAACGCTAGAGTATGTTTCCAGGCTGCGTTCAGTGCGCACAGAGTTCACGGAGGGACCCCGGGGTCTCCACTCTGAGTCATGCTCACCCATACATCTAGGGGCATTAAACAAGATCTATCAGGGGCCGGGCCCCACATTGAGAATGCAGCCTTCGAGGCCACCCTCGGCACGGTGCGTCCCTGGAGAAACAGGCGCTCCTGCTTTCCCGGGCTCTTAGAAGTGGTCCACTGCAGCTCTCGCTACCTCTGAGCTCTCCCAGCCCGAGGAAGAGCACAGGTACAGCAAAGGCAGGCTGCACGGATCACCAGAGCACACACCCGGCCATTCCAGCACGGTGAACGACAGATGGGAGCTCGGAGATTATCAGCGAGCCTCGCCCAGAGCCCAAAGGGCAGAAAAAGGCAGGGAGTGGAGCCGTGGTTCAGAAGTGTGCGCCTGCACGTGCACACACACACACTCACTCACACACTTGTGTGGGCCGTGATGTTTTCTTGGAACCCTGGCATTTCTGGAATATTCTGAGACTTGAGAAGTTACCACATCCAAACTGCTGGCTTCACAGATGAAGAACATGAGACCCAAGGACTCTGGGTCACGCCCAGCCCTTGTAGACCTTGTTTCTGCTCAGCCCCCAGGGTCCCCAAGACACTCCCGGCCCAGCAGCTGTGCAGGTGCAAGAGTCTGGAAGCCCAGGAGCCAGCCTGGGCCACACAAGCCAGGCTGAAAATGTGTGTGACAGCTACACCCCATTGAGCTAAACCCACGGTCCCTAAACCACAAGTAACACCTGCCCCTGCCCCGGCCAGTCTGGAGCTGTCCCGACCCCAGCGGGAAGGCCCACATGAGGTCTGCGGAGAGATCCGCAAAAACAAAGACTGCCCGTTTGTAAACTCAGTAGGAAAACAGAGCCCAGGTACCAGCACACCCGGCCTTTGGAGCAAGGAGCTCCCACAGTACAGCCCTGTATGTCTGGGAGGTTTGTCACTTCAGCACGGGCCAACACTCGCAGGGTGCTTAATGTGCGACAGGCAATGTTCCAGGTGCTTTCGGGCGTCAAGTCACCCAACACACATACAAGCAGCCCGCTGGCAAGTCCCACTCTGCCCAAGTCAAGAAATAATTCTGCAGTCTACACTGCAAACACACCCAGCACCACCTGAGTTGTCAAACCTGCTCTGGTTAACCTCCGGCAAGTCCCCACTGTCGCAGGTGATCACCGAACCGAGGTGCTCCTCCAGCCCAGACGCTTTCAGAAGAGTGAGCCCAGAGGAAGCCCAGATCAGGGCCTGAGGGGTCAGGGCCTGTGGCTCCAGACTCACCCCCTCCAGTAACTGGCTGGTCTGTTGTTTTTTCTTTTTCTTTTTTTTTTTAAAGATTTATTTATTTTAGAGAGCATGCGCATGGGAATGCACATGACAGAAGGGGAAGTGGGGACAGGGGTGAGAATCTCAAGCACACTCCCTGCTGGGCGAGGAGCCTGACACAGGGCTCAATCTCAGGACCCTGAGGTCAGGACCTGAGCAGAAAACAAGGGTCGGACCCGGGCGCCCCAGTGACTCGCTAGTCTCCTAGCAGTGCTTGCTGTGTGAGTTCCAGGAAAAGGCTAAAACACCAACACTGCCTTCCAGCCTCCAGGACAGCTCCTGCGTCTGCTCTTGGATGAGGGTGTCCGCTTCAGAAACTTTCAGGGGTTTAGGACCTCTGACATGGTCCCTCCCACCCCTGCCTTGGGCAGTGACTTGTCCAGGTCACACAGCTGCCATGACGTCACCCACTAGGGACCCACCTAGCGGTCACAGCCGTGGGCTCCCAGTGTTTGATGAGCTCCAGTCATGGCACATGTCCACGTGCAACACCTAGAGATCCTGGGAGGTTCTCTCTCACAGGGACGTGATGGGTCATTGTCGCAATCCTGGTTTGTGTGTCTCCATTAGACCTTTTCTTCAAGCCACAACTTCCCTCAGGTCAAGGGGCACCGGAGGCTTACAGGCTGAGGGGGCCTGGGGTGGGCTACGATCCCCCAGCGGGGTCCACGAAGCAGAACAGAAAGTGGCACAAAATGCAGGCGGGGTGATCTTATTCTTAGAGGGGAACTCAGGATGGGGTGAAAGGAATTTGAGAAACAAAACTGGGAAAATGGCTTCACTAAAATGCAATGAGGTCAGCGAGCGGAGAGAGCCCTCGTGACACTTGTAAGAAAACACATCTGTCGGTGTCGAAAGGTCGGCAGGAAGTGAGTGGGATTTACGCCGGCCTGATTGGCCAGGCCAGTGCTCCTAGAAAGAGACACACACATGGCTTGACTTAGCCCAGAGAAACAACAAAAAACCCCTTTCAATTGTCCTCTGACCAGCCCCCGCCGCCCTCTAAACCAGGGGCCAAACTCTGAGCGACGAAATCCGTCCAGGACCCTGACTGGCAATTAGTTCTTTGTTCCTTCACTGACCAGCCACCAAGGCTAAACTATTCGGGGGAAATAATGATCTTGCTGTGGGTCTGGGTCGCCTCTCCCCACCACAGAATCTCCAGTGCTACTTTCTGGCTGGGAAACAACGCGGGGGCCCTTGAACAGCAAACGTCTCAATAAATCCATCATTACAAAAAGCAAAACAAGAGGTTTCTTTGGAAAAACAGGAAGTGCTGGTACATAACATGGCTTAAAATAGAGCCAAGTTCATTTGTTGACAAAACCTCAGCCTCCTAAGCCTGTTGGCCTGATTTGTCCACGATCCAACTTACCTTTTAATCCCTCCTCGAGGAGCCCATCCTGTTCCCTCGGGCGACAGGCTGGCCTGGTCTTTGTTATGGCTCTGACACAGGTCACAGAGCTGGAGCCCGGCCTGACCGGCCGCTTCCTGTCCACAAGCCCCGAGGACAGGCTCAGGGGAAGCCGCCGCAGCCACTGCAGTAGTCAGGCCTGGTGCCTTTCGTAAACTGGGGGCCCACTTTGGGCTTCTCTTTGGAATCCCGTACAACACGGAGGCCTTCTGGAATTCATGTTGTTTGTTCCTTATGGACAGTTAACAGAGCTTTACAGACGTCCTGACTGTTGAGCCGAAACTCTGGGCTATCCCCTGAACTCAACCCCCCCTAGGCAGCGGGCAAAACTGGGTGCCTGGCTTCATCCTCGTCCGAAAGAATGAGCCTCTTTCTCAAGATCAGGTCGGAAGGAGGCCAGGAATTCACTGTTTCCATTTTTCCCAGAGATGTCCAAGGGTCGAGAATCACAGACACAGGGAAACTTCCAAAGAGGTGACCCAGAAAGCTCATCCCTTTCGGCGGTCAAGCCCTACCCCCACACTTGAACTTGCATTTGAACACATGACACATGTCCACAGGAGGCCTCCTTCACACACCATCCCGTTCGCCTGTCCTTGCCCCAAAGACCAGGCCCACCTTCTCCCCAGCTAATTTTTGTCTTTCCTTACTAACCACCGAGCACGAGGACGGACGTGTTAGCACAGCAAAGAGTTTGAGTGTGTTTCATAATTATCCCCTCGTTAAAACATGAAACCACACAATGCAGACACAGGGAGATCGAACAGTCAAGTCAGCCCAGTGCTTACAGACTCCGTGTTCACCAAACTCCATTTCCCCAGGTCTATTGGTCTTCTAGGACCCTAAAAATGTTTCTTTACCACCAGGGAAGGCACAAGGAGGTTTATATAGCCTGGTCCAAAGACCTTGTACTACAGGGGCATCTCTGGCTGGCCCAGTCGGTGGAGTGTGCGACTCTTGATCTCAGGGTCGTGAGTTTGAGCCCCACACTGGATGTAGGGTGTAGAGAGTAAACACACACACACACACACACACCCCTCTATGCCACAGTAAGTAACTTTTCTATGCAGTTGCTGACCCAAAGGGGAATTAAAAAAAAAATAAAATAGAGGTCCAGGCGTAGGAGAAAGTGCTAAGTTGTTTCAGCATTCTGCTGAGTTTTGGGTTGCTGACTGAGGAGAAAAATCAGCCATTGTTAGGTGCAGAGTAAGGGGCGTGTGTTCACATCGAAGTGAGAATTTGAACTTCAGTTTTGGCTTTGGGGACAACTGTAGTAAAAAAAGGGAAGAAACCTAACACATAACTTCAAAAGATAGCAGGATTTGAGGTGCCCGCATGGCTCAGCCGGTTAAGCATCCGACTCTTGATTTCAGGGTTGTGGGATTGGGCTCTGCATGGTCTGGTCAGGGTTCTCTCTCCCCCACCCTCTGCCCCTCCCTCCACTAGCTCTCAAAGTAAATAAATAGAATTAAAAACAAGTAAGAAAAACAAAACAAAAAAAAAAAAAAAAACAGGATTCAGAGAAAATTTCATTTGCACCCGACATGTGTCACCCTGACCCGCCCCGATGACATCGCCATTCTGGACCCGGAGCAGGGCAGAGCCCGACACCTGCAGAGAGCATCTCCCATCATTTCTACCACTGCCTTTGGGAGCAACGTTCCGAGGGCTGGAGTGGGCCCTGCCTGCGGCCTGCAGGGACTGCCAGGGGTCAGAGAAGGTGGTGCCAGCCCCAGGCAGGGCTCCTCGGGAGCTGGAGGGTGGGAGAACCAGGAAAGGGCACATCTAGGAGCCCGTGTGGATCCCGCTTTGCTGCGGGTGAGATGGAGTTTGGGACAGACAGGGGCTTCCCCAGGCCCTCATCTGATGAACCCCACGGGGGGCCAGCACCCCCGTGATTGTCTCCATCACCCAGAGGCACGGAGGTCTCGTCCACATAATCCCCGAGCCGCGTGGTGTGCCAGGCGCCGTGAACCACTTTTCCAAGTCATCCTCCTGCAGAGGGAGTGACCGGAGGGTCTGAACATATGTGGCGGCGCACAGCCTCTTATTTTTAAGGCATCGTGTGCTATGTTTATACTCCCCCGAAACACTGCCAAGGGAGTCCACGAAGAAAAACAAGTCCGCGGCGGCTCTCCGGCGGCTCGGGCCTCCCACGTGTATGAAATGGGCTGTCCCCGCACACCGTTTGCTACCCGGACTCCGAGGCAGGGGTCATAAGTGAAGTCATTGCAAAGGATACCAGTACTTTGTGTGTGTGTGTGTGTGTGTGTGTGTGTGTGTGTGTGTTTTCTTAAAAAGGCCACAAGTGGCTTTTAACTGCAAATGCCATGTTCTTACTCCCCACTACCGTGTACATGCATGCATGTGTGCGTGTCACAGCTCACCTGCAACCCTGTTCTCAGCGAGCAACCAACTCAAAACTCTGCTGGGAAGAGCCGGCCTTGCTTACGGCCTGGCAGGGAAAGTTCCGGAGCAGATCCTGGCTGTGATTATGTGCAGGGCAGTCATGGAGGAGGACGGAGTGCATCCGTGTGGGCAGAGCCAGCCCTGAGGAGGGGAGGGGGCCAGAAGGAGAGTGCAAGAAGTTTCTCACAGTCATGAAAAGGCTGACCCCCCGGTGTGAACCAGGCCCCCTGGAGAGGAGGTCCCCACCCCGACCTTGGATTTGTGTCATCCTGGGCTGCGGCTTCATCAGGAGACTCCCTCACAGGTAGGAGTGCCAAGGTGAAAGGGGACGGGGAAGGACATGCAGCCTCCCATCTGTAGAGGCTTTTACCCCTGTTCTAGAAACTTCTGGCCTGTCCAGGAGGTGTGCCCGAGAGGACCTGCAGCCAGCCCCCATTTGGTCCACATTCCCCCTGGCCCTTACAATCCTGAGCTCTCATGGGATTCCCGCGGAGGCGAACAGCCGTGGTATGTATCATTTTATTTTCACTCAAAACATCCTTCCTGGGACCATCCCAACAAGCTGAGCGGACTATTTTCTAACTAAGGCCCTGGCATTGTCTAGGAATGTTTTCAGGACTCTAAGCAAATTGCTAAAGCAAACATCTTATTTTCGTCTGCTAGGCCAGCCAAGCACTGTAACGACATTTCCCTGACAGGACTTCCAGCAGAACTGCCCCCTCTGGTGGACCCAGCTGCTGCAGCCACACGGGCAGGGAAAAAGCTCTCGCTCTGGACACGGGGGTGGGGCACCCACATGGTCCCTGGGGGTGGGGGGCCTTTCCTTCTGCTCCCGCTGCCAGCTCCAAGGCACAGACAAGGTCTGAAACCAACCACCAACTGTCTTCAGCTCTGCTGGAAATGACACACCCAGTCCTTACTGGAAGGACCCAGAACTCGGCCACCAGGTGACAGAGCACGGGGCCTTGAAGAGCCAAGCAGGGAGGCCCCAAGTTGGGGTGGGGGGCGGAGAGCAGTGGTGGGCCCACCTGGGTCCCTGCACACATCACTGCACACATCGGCCCCCACTCAGAATGACAAAGCTGAGGCCCAGAGCAGAGCAAAACCAGCTCACGGTGACAGGGTGGTGGCGTGTGCAGACAGTCACTGGCATCTGGGACAGCACCTCTGCGGGGGCTCACTGAAAAGCACAGGACTGAGTGCATTTGTAACGCTGTCTGCAAAGGAAAATGCGGGTTGGGGAGTGGGGCCGCTGAGGCCCCGAGTCCACACCCCTCACCTCTAGAGAATTAGAAAGGCCACCCTGGACCGGGGTTGGGAGGGGGCACCGGAGTGGCTTATAAAGGTTACAAATTGTTGCAATTTCTTCAGGCATGATATTTCTACACAGAGTCCTGAACTTTTAGGAATATAAACTGCAGTGTTTACCAAGGCAACGAAATGACAGCTAGGATTCGCTTTAGGACAGCCCGGCGGGACGTGCGGGTGGTGCACGCGCAACGAGAGGGGCCGTCGCTGAGTGGCCGAGCTGGCTGACGGCGACGTGGGCGTTCAGGACACAGTTTTCTCTGCTTTTGCAGATTTTGAAATGTGTGTGTGTGTGTGTGTGTGTGTTTTAAGCTCCCCTTCTGTAAAATGGGGACGGTGTCCTCTACTCTGCAGAGCTGCCGCGGGCATCACAGGCGGAGGCTGGCTCCCCACACACAGAGGGGCTGCAGGGGGCATCATCCGTGATGGGGAGCACTGGGCCCCCCACAGCTTCCTAGGGAGGCCTGGAGGGAGGCCGTGTGAGCACAGCTGTGCTCAGGTGATGGTTCTGGGGTCCCACACCACGGGCCGGGGCCCCTACAGGGAGGACGGGGCCCAAAGGTGGCCTCCCACAGCAGCACTGGGCCCACCACCGGCCCCGCACAAACCCACAGTGGCTGAAGCAAGAAAAAACAATGAGCAAGTGATCACATCCTCCTCCTCCTCCTTCCAAAGGGATCCGGAATGCTAATTATGCGGTTTCTCCGAGCACATCATTTCCGATGTGGAACCAGCATGCTGCGTGGCTCTAGCGGGGACAACATCATACTCAGAAAACTCGGATAATTTGTTAATCTGGAAGCCACAAGCCTGCACGTTACACACACACACACACACACACACACACACACACACACCCACAAAGCTCTTCATGTGCCGATGGGGTGCGAACTTCTGCTCCCAGCCTGGTTGTGGCCCGGGAGGAAGCAGCGAGAGAGGACAGGGGCTGTGCGAGCCAGCTCCCCACCCCCCACGTCCCCGGTGGGCCTTCCCCACTCCGCTCTCACTGCACGAAACTACCACACTCCTCTCGACGTGCGCAAAACCGGGTGAAATTGTAGGCCTCTGGCTCCCCGCCAAGAGTTAACAATTAATTGCCACATAAAATTGCTGATTCCTACCAAATGAAGCTCTACGATTTATCAACTCGAGGATGGCGCAAACTCAATAGCGGTTTAAGTCTGTCACCTGAGTTACTGCCGTGTTTGCCATCGGTGACAGCTTTACTGGGAATGGACGTTCTGCAAATTCATTCACGGAGCACAAACTTCCCGAGTAAACCAACGCAGCACGTGGACCCACTGCAGGACCAAGGTCTGTCACCCCGGTTCTCAAGGCCGGTCAGTGTGTGTAGGACAAAGTGTCCCTAAACCTGGTCTGGGGTGGGGCCCTGGGATGTGCACCTGCAACAGGGTCACACACCCCACTCCCACAGCACCACTGTGCAGTGCTGCCCTCAGACACCCCAAACTTTAGAGCTCCTTGTAATTTAATTGTTCATCTCCGCCTTTCCGTAGGAACCCAGTGATTTAAATTGCATTAAAAATAAATAAATAAATAAATAAATAAATAAATAAATAAAACCACTGTCGACTGCTTTTTTATTTCCATCCAGGGCAATGAATTTATAAACAACTTGTATGGTCCAGCAATTAGATGGAGCCCAACTCTGTGAAAGCCACACGTTATCGACAAGGGGCAGGCACTGCCACACGTTCAAGGGCAGAAGACACCTTGTGCGAGCAGAAGACTTTGCCTGGGATGCTCACCGCTCAGTTGGCTGCTTTGGTTTTCTGGACCCTCATCCTGTGCGGCTGGGACAGTGGTGGGCTGGTGTTTGCTGAACTTGAATTAGGTGGGGCACGGACAGTTAAGTTTCCTTCTAGTCTATCCATCAGGGGAACAGGCAAGCACTTCTTCCAAACTCCCCAAATTCAGGCTTTGGGAGGGAAACCAACTTTGGGGGCATGCTTGGGAGAGAAGCGCTCCCCCCACCCCCATGCTCGAAGTAAGCACTGGAGGGTCACGGATCCTTCTTCAAAACATGGGAGCTCAGGGGCACCTGGGTGGCTCAGGCGGTTGAGTGTCTGACTTTCGGTTTCGACTGTTGGTTTTGGCTCAGGTCACACTCTCAGGGTGGTGGGATCCAGCCCCACGATGTGCTCAGCGGAGTCTGCTTGAGACTCTCTCGCTCCCTCTGCCCGGGGCCCGCCCCACACTGAACATTCACGCGGGTGTGCCCGTGTGCTCCCTCTCTCTCCCAAATAAACAAAATCTTAAAAAAAAAGGCAGAGCTCCAACCCGCAAGGGAGGAGCACCCCAACTGAGATGGAGAACCTGAAACAAAAAGTCAGAAGCCAGTCTCTTGAAAACCAGAGAGGGTATTAGTATATCCAGCTGGCTGATTTCTCCTCATTTCCGGCCACTCCAATGTGTCTTTTGTCACCTTGGACCCCTCCCTGCCCCAGGAGTGAGGAAGTGGGGATGCAGCCTGAGGTCTGCAGTCAAGGTCACAGAAAGACAGAAGAATGAAACCTTTCTGGTTTGGTTACTTAGTTCAAAGCCAGTTTTGTTCTTTTCTTCTTTCTTAGCCAAGTTCTGCATACTTAGGGTTTGAGTTTCACCAGAGTGTCCCTACCTCACTAGTTTTACGACTTAATGAGCAGAGCCATTCTCCAATGATTATGTGAAGGACCGCCCCCAGGTAAGTTCTCTGGCTTCAGGGCCAACGTGAAAGCAGCCCGAGCTTGCTGCAAATGTCCGGCACCGGCATACACAGCCAGCCGTCTGCGCTGCTGGGACGGGAACCCGGCCTCCATGTGAGCGCTGGGTCACTCGGGAGCCGGCTTCACAGAACACCCAGAGAGCTCACCAATTCAGCTGCTGGGGCCGGGGCAGGGGCGGGGGGTGGGGGGTGGGAATCCGGCTCCTGTTAACACAAAACTCACATGGAAGCTAGGATCTGGAATGTTCTTTGACTCAAGGTTCTGACCCTTCCAGAAAGGCCACGCCAGCATCAGAACCTAAACGGAAGTCCCATGACTGTGGGACTCTGCCTGAGCTCAAAACCCCACAAGGGCAACCAGCCCCGTTGGCATGACAACGCACTACGCTGTATATTCAGAGCTTATATGCTTCTCTGCGGGCATAAGAACGCTTTTTCTTTTTAAGTTTTTTAACAACCCAGGGGAGGGTCAACAGTTTAATTCAACTTATGCCTGGCTTTATTAAGTAACTTCAGAAAACGACAGGAGAGGAACCTTGGCCATGGTGTCACCGGCTGTTCTCCCAAATGCCCCTGGGGGCTGGGAGATGGGGGGCAGGGCAGCGGAGAGGGTGGTGGCATGGAACTGGTTAAAGGATGTGGGAGCAGTGAAACGGTGAGTCCACACCCCTGCGCAGCCAGCCGCCCTCACCCCGGTTTTACCTCTATGGGTCTCTGAGCTGGAAACTAAGCGGAGGCCCCGGAGAAAGTGGGCAGTCCCACTGGAGGAGGAGTCCACAGCTCCTGGGCCAGCTGGATCTGGCCAGCCCCGAGAGAAACGGAATCCTCCCAAGGTCCAAGACTCAGTTAACAAGAGTTCAGTCTCCATTTGAGAACAGGGATGTTCATTTCCCTCTTCTAGGTGTTTGGACCCACCTGGCTTGTTACAGAAGGTTGTGAAAAAAACAAAACAAAACGTGGGGGGGGGGTGTCTGTCATCCACCTGACTCTGAGCACTGGGCTGTCCAGCGGTGTGAAGTTAGCTGCCCTTCTAGCGTGCCACAGGCCAACACCCGAACCCCAGCAGGTGAGAAGTCAGGCTCTGGAGGCAAGCGAGCTACCAGACGGCAGGACCTGCAGCGCAGTCTAAAAACCTTCAGGCCAGAATGCTCCTCCGCCTTCCCAATTGCTCAGTGCACTCCTGGTGCCGCGTGGGATCAGGAGATGAACGGAGGGGCAGGCAGGGCTCCCTGACTTTGGGGTGCAGTTTTCACAGGGGAGGCAGATGCACGGACAGGCATTAGAAAGCAGCCAGGAAATGCAGACAATCTCGGGCAGCACGGCTTCTGTCCCCCTGTCCCGCATCCCTCTGTCCTGCGATGCAAGGTCTGAGTGCCGTGTGAGTGCTGGGAGGACGGAGCGCAAATGCAGAATTTAAAATTCCAGCTCTGCCACTGAGCCAGAGAGCGGTGCAACCTGTCACCTCAGCCCTCTGCACCTTGGTTCCTTATCCATAAAGGAACTGCCAGGATTTCTAAAATATAAGAAGGGTCCGGCATACGGTCACCCTTAGTAATGGCTCACATTACAACTCAGGGGGACCCAAAGAGACTGCACAATGCCCAGAGGAGGTTGGTGGCACCTGGGGATAGCACCTGCAGTGGAGAAGCAGGGACTCGCCTCCACAGTCTTGCCAGCTCCCCCGGAGAAGTCTGCAGTAACAGAACACAAGCAGGCCCACTGACTCCCAGAGTCCCCAGACCCAGGGCAGGTGCAAGTCCACGCCAAGGTCTGAGGGAGAGAACCTCACACCCTCGGTCCAGCAACGAAATGGGGCCACGCCTCAGGGGCTGGCAAGAGTCTTGCCCTTCATCACTTACAAAGACCACAGACGATGGCTTCCGTGTAACCCATAACCTGGTTTAATCATGAGAAAACCATGCGACAAACAGAGGGATGGCTCCACAAAACACACGAATGTGTGCGGATGTCAAAGGCACGAAGGGCTGACAGAGACAGGCTGAGTATACGTAATATGGGATCTGGAGGGAATCCGGGGACAGGAGAAGAAAAAAAAAAAAAAGCATCAGATGATCTATGTAAGAGGTGGACAATAACGTTAATATTGGTTCATTGATTGCAACAGATGTACCACGCGAGTGTAAAATGCTAGGAATAGGGAACCTGGGCACAGAATAAATGGGAAGTCCATGCTACTTTCTCAGCTTACCAGTACATCTGAAAGTGTTCTAAAATCAACCAATCAATCAATCAATCAATAACATCTATTTAGAAAGAAGAATTGCTTCTCTAAGTGCCATTTCTCAAACTTCTTGCCACTTCCACACTCAGCCCCTTGTAGCTACCAAAACATGGCGTACGTGTTCTAAAATAGGGTGTGCTTCAGGGAGGGGTGTCAAGTTGCCTTCCGCGGCCCTGGGCTCTGGGACCCTACCTCTGTAGCTGCCAAGGGCAGGGTCAGCCCCTGGGAGCCACTGAGTTACAGACCCCAGAAGGGTCTGATTGGTGCCCAGTTGGGGCCCCCAAACTCCTTGGCGCGTGTCACTGCCCACTTCCTCAGTAGGCATCACTCCTGATACTAAGAACAACCAGGTGTATCTCCTCCCCCGGGGCTGGAGGGTCCAACAAGAAACTAGAAAGCCAAGTGAGGACAAGGACGGTCTCAAGGTCAGTCCTATCACACGGCAGCAGCTCCCATCCATCCCACTGCAGGGGATCCGAAATGCTTTAGGGCAGAGGCAGGATCCTGCCCCAGTGACTCCCCTGGCGTGTGGACGACAGATCTGTCCTGTCCACAAATGTCCACTGAGCCCGTTGGATACAGACAAGAAGCACAGAAGGACTGTCCCCAAATTCAAGGATCTGAAATTTCATCTGCATTAAAAGAACACCAGTTATACACAGAGGGAATAGCATATACCAAAGGCAAAGTTATTTTGCACTTTATTATAACCCTAACCCATTTCCCTCAAAAGAGTAAGTTGTAAAAATCTAAGATGCCAAGAAAATGTTATGTTTTGGATAACTAAGGTTTAGTGAATGATGAAAAGCAGAGTATTTCCTCCTAAAAGACAGGTTACAGGTTTCCATGGAGCATGAAGCACAGGGAGCAGCAAAGCCACGGAAGGGTCCGGAATGCCCCTGCAGGCAGCAATGGGGATACACGGAGGACAGGCCCCGGCAGCGTCGACGCCCTGGCAGACTACGGTCCTGGTTCCTCGCACACAGAGGCTGAGCTGGATTATTACCAGCGGCTGCCACAGAGAGGGGTTTCTGAGCCGTTGCTGTTGGACCCCGAGTGCTGGGCCCTGAAGAGGAAATGTGGGACTAGGAGGGTTTAGAAGGTATTTACTGCACCCCCAAATCCTTCACACCTTGGAGGCCAGGCTCACGTGGCCCAGCAAGGTTGGGGCCCAGGCATCTCCAATGGGGCTGCTTTGCTGGTCCCTGCGACATCCAGGCCCTCCTTGGCAAACACCAGCAAAAACACTGTCTCCCTCTGCACAAGGCCGATGGTCTCCTGTGGACCCCACTACTTAACCCTACAGAACTCATTCTGTCTCTCTGATCCCCCAGCTCCTGATCAGAGAGACCAGCCCCCAGAATGAAATGCAGGGATGGCCACGAAGGGTCCGGACAGAGCAGGTGCCCGCCGTCCTCCCAACAAACAGCCCCAGGATCGGGCCCTCCCAGCCCAGTGGGGCCGTGACCAGCCACAAGCTCCCAGCCATCCAGGCCCATCTGCCGACAACACCCACACTGCGCGGCAGCAACATCGAGGTGCTCGGAGGCTTTAAACTCCGAAATCAGAATGGGGAAAGTCTAATCTATACAACATCCTGAACAATGAGCTTTGCCCAGCATGCCCTTGCTCAAAGTTTCCATTTAGGCAAGTTTATTTTCCAGCACGAAATTCTTAAGCCCGGACACGGTCCCCTTCTGTTTGTTTTGCTATTTAATCAGGAAATGGGAGACTCTGCGGGCCAAACCCCTTTTTCAACAGAGGTTCTCAGAAGAGAAACCTTTGTCATTTGCCTTCTTCTGACAACCCCCAGCCCGCAGTTGCATATAAACCAGAGGCGGAGTATCTCCTTTATTACAGTGTGTGTGCGTGACCATGCACGCACACACGTGCACGCACACGCATGCTTACACACATGTGCATGCACATACATGCGTACACACGCGCGCATGCACACACGCACGCACAAAGGAACTGCATAACACAGAAAGATGGAAAGTTACCCTCTCTAAATAAAACTGTGGACTTTAGTGGACAATAAGGTATCAATATTTATTCATTAATTGTAACAAATATATTCAAGGAGTATATGAACAATAGGGAAAACTGGGTGCAGAGCATACCGGAATGAATCTTGTATTATCTTCTCAATTTTTGCATAAATCTAAACCTGTTCTAAAATGTAAATGTGAAATATATGGAAAAAATTTAAATGCTAGGGGGAAACGTGACCCGCTGTTCCCAAAGCTGCGTTCCCGTAAAGAATAGGTCCCCTGTTGCTGGTAAGGGGCTGGTCCCACCCCGTGCTCTGTGTTTGAGCCATCTTCCATCAGCATGGAGAGGCTTCTGTGGGCCTGGGCCTGCGTCGGCCTATGCCCAGGACGGCACCCGCCTCCGCTGAGGGGTGGACAGGCCGGGCAGCGGCGGTCAGGCTCATGAAGCCCAGCTGAGGGGTCTGGGGGGGGGGCCTCCATAAACCTGGGGGCCTGCTGAAGGCGGCCGCCAGACTAGCAGGCCAACCAAGACTTCGGGGCATGAATGGAAACACAAGGATCTAAGCGCACAACAGCACGGACGGAGGAAGTGGTAAAGGCCGCTAACAAATCGGTCATTTGTGCAGTGCGCGTGAGCTGATGTGGAACAGGAAATTAATCCAGCATGCTCAAGAGTCACAGTCCGATTCTTGGAACCAGGCAGGGGGGAACCCACCCCAGAAGTGAAGTAAGACCAGAAACATGGCAGTAAAAACTCACGAGACTCAAATTAAAACAGAGCTAATGGCCAGGACCGCCGGCCAGGGAGCCGAGGACGGAGCCAGCAGCCAGGCTCTAAAGAGCTCTTCGAGAAGCAAGGCTCACTACTAGAGCCAGGAGGGAAATAATGGCAAATAAAATCTGTGACAGATTACACGATAAATCTCTGAAACCAGAGCGAACACTCCAATATTTTTCCAATAACTTTTCCTTCAACAACAAAACGATCAGCAAAAATCTACTTTGTAGATACCCAGAAATGGATAGCCCACTGCCAAATGCTTCCCAAACAGACAGACACCGCACCTTTGCAAAGATGTCTACCAAATGCTGTGCCTTCAGAAACACAGAGAGAGCAGGAAGCGGAGTCTGGCAATGTTTACCGATGAAGACGAGCCAACTTGCATACAGATGTAGACATCGGCGCATTTGGCGGGAGACAAGAGGTCAGGACGGGCACCTCCCCTCCACGCTCGGAGAGTGGTCAGCTGGGGCCTGGGACGTCCGCCTTCCTCAGGGCCTGGCCAGATATGCGACCCCAGAACAGAAGTCAGCAGGCCAGGGGTGGTGGCTGGGAGGATGTCAGAAGCAAAGTCAGATATGAATTTCCAAATCCACCGCCCACCAGCCTTCCAATTCCACTCCTTGTGGTATGTCAGGGAGAGCAGTCCCCCCATACCACCCCCCTCCGGCTGCCAAAGGGAGCTGCTGGTAGGTACCCCAAGTGACTGTCTGGATGTCTCTGGAGGGGACACAACAGAGCAAATCACCGGGCAGCAGGTGTCTCTCCCACCTGGACTTCCAGGGTCTGAGAATGCAAATCAATTAAAAAAAAAAAAAAAAAGCCAGTCTTGGATTCGGTAGGTCCCCCTGGACATGTGCTTCGGGGCTAATTATCTCACAAGCAAGGCCCCAAATCATTAACAAAAACATTGATTACAGTTTTGGCAATCATTCCTTAAGCCACTACTTAGACTGCTGGATGCAACAGAGAAGAGATACGACAGAATGGCAAGCAGCTGAGATCCCACCTCCAGAGCCCGAGAACACTGCATCAGAAAGAGAACGCAGCCCTGGCGGTTCCAGAGGGGCTGGCCCAGTCCTCACATGCAAACCCTGACGGAGAAACCATCCTGAGGCTTCCTTCCCGGTTCTGTGATTCCAGGGGCCCCCGTGTAAATTTCCTGGTGAGTTTTTCTTCCTAAACTCTACGCTGGTGGTGTCCACGGAGCAGCTCAGAAGCATCTGATTCTTCAACAGCTCCCACACCTCTTTCAGACAGGCTCTTTACATAAAATGAACCTATTAATGGGATCAGAAACCGGATTTTCTGTGGCAAACAATTTTCCGTGGCAAATCAGCTACCTCGATCCATACACTGGCTCCTCAACATTATGGCTAAGATAGGCTTTCCTAAAAGAAAAATAAAAATTACGTTTCTTTGAGAATATAGGGTTCATTGTGGTTTGCCCTACACAAGGGCTAAGCATCTGGGCTTGCTGCTGCGGCACAGGGGTCCACAGGTGGTGGGGACAAGGAGGTGAGCTGAGGTCAACTCTGTGCAGCCAGCGCTGGAGGCTGTGCTCACGCCCCCACTGTTTACATGTAGAAACAGCCTCTGGAGCTTTCAGGGACCTGCCTGAGGGATCGGGATTCCAGCCGGAGTCTCCTGAACCCCAGTCCTCAAACTTGTCCAACACCCCAGGATGCTGAGGACCCCACAAGCTACTTGAGGCTTCCTCAGGGCTGGCACTGCAGACATTTGGGGGGGGAATTTTTTATGGGGGGGGGGGGGGGGGGGGGGGCTGATCCCCTGGCCTCCACCCATTAGATGCCAGCAGCATCCCTCACCCAAATACAACAACAAAAAATGTCTCCAGGCCTTCCACAATTCCCATGACGCAGCGTTGTTCCGGGGGGGGGGGGGGGGTTGTTCGCAAAATCCTGGGTGGAGAGCTGCCGGAGACCCTGGCACCAGTCCTTCTCACCAGGGCATAGGACAACAGTTAGCAGGCAACGTGGAGACTGATGCCTGACGCTCAGTTCACATGTAGCCAGAAGGACCAAACTTTCCCACTAAGCAGAAGTCTGGTCTAGTCCTTTCAGCCGGGACCTCTCAGGACAAGGTGGGATGAGCCCCCTTGGGTCTGAGAACTTCTTAGGACCATGGATATGCAAGGCACCACCAACCACAGGCACTTGGCATAAGACTGGTGGGGATATTGGGCCAGGATGGCACCCAGCTAGAAATAAGGGACCTTCTCCTAATTATCACTGTTTTTAGGCTAAAGAAAATTTTGGCCTGATCATCATTTGGCCTTAAAATGCATTACATAAAAATCCACATGTGTATTTTTAATGTCAATGGTCTAGTGACGTCTACTATTCTGCCAAACTTCTCACTGAGGTGATGAGCTTTCTTTCCAATAGTTACCGGAAAACAAGTTCAGCACTGTTCATATAGTCTGTGAGATCCTGCCTTGTCCCAGACTGAGGAAAAGGACATTTCTTCTGCTGGTGATTCTGGAGCCTGTAAGCGTCATGGGGTCAGCCTGTGCCCGCTGTAATGGGACAGTGGGCAAGGAGCTGGGGCTGGTGTCTGGGATACGGTCTTGAGGCCATGTCCACCATCTGGGAGACCGAGCCTCAATTCACAGGGGCCACCTGTGAATCCTGCAAAAGGGAGCTAGGAATATAACAGCTCCCCCAAACATTTCCCCTCACGACAGATCACTACGAATCTTAAGGAAAACGGCCATTTGGCCAATAGCTTAAATCTATGTACCTCATGGTTTAGATGCTTTTCTATCCCTGAAAATAAGGCACACGCCTCAGGCTTCAGTTGTCTCACCTAGAAAATAACCAGGGGCTTCCAGAAGCTTCCTTCCAACCTCACGTTGCGACCTTCCAAGCCTGAGGGCCACGTCATAGTTCTGAATCTTAGAGAAATACACCAAGAGCTAGAAGAACAAGCTTAAGGCACAATTTCTTTTTATTTCCAGACAATTTCTTGAGATAATATTCTGTGTAACTCAGAGTCAAAAGTTGCTCTTCTGCCGGGGGGGTGTGTGTGTGTGTGTGTGTGGCACATGGGAGGGTTTTGTAGTTTTAGGCTGTAATTGTCACAGACCAAAGCAGCTGACCCCACAAACACACCACAGGCCAGAGGAGCCGCGTGGTTCCGCTCCAAACATGGTGTTCCCACGCGGAACACGTGATAGAACCACCAAGGAGACAAGGGGCTCCATACAAACCATCAGCCAGAGGCGATTTGGGGTCTTGCTAACAATGACGCAGCAAGTGGCCTAAAGCCCACGGTGAGCACTGCCCTCTGGACACCCACGCAGTAGGACCAACCGAGTGTGCATAGTGAAACACGGCAGGTGTCCCTTCCCATCCTCCGGGAACTCCCACTCCTTGAAGCAGGGGCACAGCCCCCGGCCCTGGCCCTTCCCGGGTATGGACTGGCTCGTTCGTCCGTCAGCCAGCGGCTCCTCCCTGTCCGCTGCTCGGGGCCCAGGCAGGGCCTCACCAGGTGGGCTGTCCCAGCCACACTCGCAGTGTTGCCCAGACCAGACATGCCTCTCAGCAGGGGGTGGCCCAAGGCGACAGAGTCCCAAATGCTCTTCAGCGGGAGGATGGGCAAACTGAAGCAGACCAGACAACGGGACATTACAGAGCAGTGGGAAAAACTCAACCACGTTCACACAGAACACAGATGACTCCACCCAGCGCAAGACACAAAAGGCACAAACGGGAGGGTTCCGTTTTTAAGTGAAAAACAGGCAAAGGTAATCTAAGGAGGGGGATGAAGGGCGGGAGGGTCCGGGCCTGCCCTGGGGGGACCCACAGTGTATCTGCTGCGTGAACTCATCGTGCTGTGCGCTATTCCATCTGTATATTCTATTTTCATTAAAATTTTTAAAAAGACGGATAAAGCAGTCGAAATCTCGCCCCTCATTCCAGAGACTCCCTCCTTTCCCGAGATAACTTCCTTCGTGCTTTCTTTCCAAGCTCCAGCTCCCCCATCCTCTAGACACCATCCCCCAACACTGGAGGCGGCACCCACCGCTGGACCACGTCCCACCCCCTTACCCACCCCACCCCCCGCCAGCCCAGACCAACAATGAACCTGAGCACGTGCATCCTAGACTCCAACATGACATGACAGGCCATGCCCGCTCATGAGGGCCCACAGTGTGTGTGTAGCCTCTGGGGAACACGGTACAGAGAGCAGGACTCTTGGGTTCCAGCAAGAACAGCTTCACCCAGCCAGAGAGTCGACCTCTCTTCCGGGTCTGGAAGGTCTGGAAGGCTCAGTCCTGAGCCAGATGGCCACCCCTCTGCTCCTTTTCCTGGGAACTCGACACACTGCCCTTCCTTGCCCCTCCACCCACCCCTCCTTCCAGCACCTTCTAACCCTCCGCAGAAGAAACACATGGAGCTGAGAGGCAGAGCCTGACCATAGGGCATGAGCTCACCTCCACGGGCCCTCCCGCCCATGGGACCTAAACGACCCATCTGGCACGGAGGAACCTCCCAAAACCGAAAGCCAGCCAAGCCAGGTCAGCCCTGCCTCGAACTGGCGAGAGAAAAAGAGAAACGGGGCTGTAGCCAGGGTGACGAGTTTTGCATCCACGCCGGCCAGAGGCTGCTCATTTCTCAGGAACTGCCTACGGATTTCCAGATTTCTTCCCAGGAGAGTCAGAACCGTCCAGAAAGGTTTCTTCCTTCCCAGACCCTCTCTTCATCCTTTCCCCTTTAAACTGCCACTTCTGCCAAGAATCATCTGTCTTGCTGCTTCCTGCTGCTCCATTAATTACAATAACAAGAAATAACCCCGCGGTGATGTCACCCAAACTTTTACTTCCTCTACTGAACGAAGAACAGGTCAGCCCAGCGGCTCAGGCCAGCTGCGTTACGGCTCCATTTTGGAAAGAAAAAAAAAAACAAAAAAAAAACAAAAAAAAAAAAAAACAAGAACAACAACCCAGGGCTGTTGCACACCACGAAAGCTTTCAATGTTTACAGAGGCACTCACCCCAAAGGTTTTATAAGCTAAATAAAAATAAAGTGTGTGTCAGGCCCTGCTACCACCAAAATGTAGCTATTGTAAGGGGGAGAACAAGACATCGATTGTGAAAAGGCTCTGAGCGTAGGTTTATATGCATAAGGAAAAGCCACATTTTCAAGACGCACCTTAATGAGCTGGAGGGCGTAAAGTATACCCAGTGTTTCCAGCATGTGCAGGCCGAGTTGAGGTTGGAACTGGTTGTTTCTGACCTCTGCGGGGATACCGAGGCACCTGTGGGTGACAGCAGGACAGTGGGAAAGGAGAGGGACAGACGTGGAGCCGGTATAGGAAGCACCACCTGCCGGGGGCTCTGAGCTCCACGGGATCGCAGGACAGTTCCGTCCCCTTCACAAGGCCCAGCGGGCAACACTGATGGGCACCCCGAATTTTCAGAAGGGTTCAAAGAATCCAGTTGTGTCCCGCGACACATGGGGGGTCAAGTTCTGTGCTTGGGATTTCCGACAAAAAGGGCTCTTGGGGGACCAACGGGAGCCTCTCTGGAAGGAAGGGGACCCGGGTTCGCTCCAGACATCCCAGGCTTCCATTCCTCTGCACCCTGTGTCCAGCCCTGGTCACCCTCAGTCCCAGGGGGGCCACCACCTGGAGCCTCTTCTGGGTCCTCAACACTTGGCATCAAGGCTTCCTTGGGTGACTGTTTCCAGGGCCAAGTCTGCACCTGGACCCACGGGCCAGCCCGGCGTGGATGGGTTGCTGCGAGAGGGTCGGTGGCCCTGATGCCACGTGTTCCCCAGCCCACAGGGGAAGACATGCTCAGACCCCAGCACAACTCCCGCAAGAGAAAAAGAAACAAGCTTCCTTGCGGGAGGCCACATGTGGGCTTGGGTAGTAAGAGCAAATCAAAGAAGCTTCTAGAAATTCTTTCTTTCTTTCTTTCTTTCAAGATTTTATTTATTTGACAGAGAGAGACATGGTGAGAGAGGAAACATGAGCAGGGGGAGTGGGAGAGGGAGAAGCAGGTTTCCCGCCGAGCAGGGAGCCCATGTGGGGCTCAATCCCAGGACTCTGGGATCACAAACTGAGCTGAAGGCAGACGCCCAATGACTGAGCCACCCAGGTGCCCCTAGAAATCATTTCTTACTGCAATGATGATTGGGCCCAATACTGCCCAAGATTTGCGGGGGGTGGGGGGCAGGGGGTGAGATCCTTGGTCTGCCCGTGGCCAGGTCTTACCAATTATTTGCAGCGGAACCCTGATGTGTTCCCGAGGACACCCTAAGATATTTCCCACTTCCACAACTACATTAACCCTATCCTGGCCAGGTCCTGACAAGCTCTATCTAGCAGGGTCGATTCCAAGAACCTGGGAAAGTGCTGAGGAGACACGAAGGCAGGACAGGTGGCGGGCAGTGCGTTCCTCCTGGGGGCAGCGCCAGTGTTCATCCGGGAGGGAGAACCCAGGAGCATTTCTTCAGATACTCTGGGGGACTGGTGTCTCCCCCACAACTTAATTTGACCCCTCCCAATGAGAATGTTCTTTCTTTCTCGAACTCTGTTTTCCCCACCATGGATCGCAGCCAGAACATTCCTTCTAGGCCTATCAACAAACTGGGGGAAAAAGCACCCCAAGCTCTAGCCCTTGGTGAGCCTGAGTTTCTCTGCCTTCCACAGGAGTTTGAAAGCTGGGGGTGGGGTTGGCTGGGTTGCCTGGTCGCGAGTGGGCAGAGGACCTGCGTGCACAGGACTGGCCACCACGGCATGTGCGGCCAGCTGTCACTCTCAGCACACAGCACTCCTCCCACATCCGGTAGGAGGAGCACTGGAGAATATTCTTAACTGATCAGCTTATCTGCCTGCTGGACCCCCTTCCAAAGCTGGGGTGCAGCCATTCAGGGTCAAGGACACGGTGCCCTTCAGACCCTCCTCCAACAGTTGAAGACAAACAAAGAGTGGGCTGGTTTCAATAAGATCGAAGAAACAATGGGGAAAGACCGTTTTGCAACGGCCCATTATATTTAGAAAATTAGATCAAGTCCTGGCTCCAAATAGAAGGGCGGACCCCATACTAGCATGCCATTAATTATTAATTCTCCTGTAATGTCCCAATAAGAACCAAATGGCCCATTCCCAGAGGAAAACTTATTCTCATGACAAAAGACGACCAAAATATTTATATTGGTCGTTAATTTGAATAGAATCAGTTCCAAAATTAGGACAGCTATTTCAATGGGGAGTTATTGACAAGGCATTTTCTCAGACGGAAGGCAGGGAGACCGATTTAGAAACCACAGGCCTCTCTCCTGTGATGGAAACCACTTCCAGCATTAAGCACTCCGTGGAGAAGTACTTGCTTCTAGTCCTTCCCTTTGATTTTCAATGTTTGGGACAGAATTTTAAAATTCCTATAACCATGGTTAAATGCTTCCCTGATACTGTACCTGAGCGTTTGAGTGATCCTGTCAGATATAATGTTCTTCCAAGTTAACTCCGCCGGGGCGTACTTACGCATTTAATATCACAGCTTACTGCAAAGCGCACGAATCATTTTAACAGAGTGTGAATTTAACTACCATGAAGGCATTTTATACTCTGCTTAACTTCTCGAAGGGGCCCGTATTTTTTGGAGCAGATAAATCTAGTTTCTACATAGCTCTACTTAAGGGAACAGCAGTCAAACTTCCAAAGAGAAATCCCCCTGCCACAGACCCCAAGGCTGGCTGGCTTCGGAGACAGGCACACATCCATCTACACTCTCAACCAAGAAGTCCCCCTCTGGTCAGGGACGGGCAAGCCAACAGCACATCTGTGCCCAGGGTTGGTGTGGGGAAGTGATCGGCCCCCTCCCTGCCCCTGGTCCCTGCTCCCCTGACCTCTCTGCAAGGACAGGGACTGACCACTATTGACTTGAGAACACTGCTAACACCACAGGAGCCGACATCTGTGCTATGTTGACTGTCCTCATTAGAAACTCAATCTCCTATGATCTTTCCTAAAATGAACTCTGCTCCAATGCCAAAAAGGTCTCCAGATGCACACATTTAAAAAAACAAAATAAAACAAACAAACAAAAAAACCAGTGGGAAAAAGAAGAAATCCATGCCCATAGCAGCTGAAGTCATAAATTATTTACTGGATCGAGGGAACCCTAGCCACGGGCCATCTGGAAAGGCCAGACTTGGGTCTCATGCCGTGCCCCAAAGGTCAACATGGGGGACGCTCTGCTGGCCAGAGAGAAGCCAAAACCAACGGCCTCCGGATTCTGGGACATGGGAGCACACTTCTTATTCACAAATGTATCCCACCCACAGATAAATCCCCAACACTGGCCATGACCAGGTCCATATCCAGACACGGTATATTAGGGAGATACACAGAATCACGTACAAGATGACTTAGGGGAAAGGAAAGGAGACTGGGCCCTTAAGGATGGGAATGCTCAATGAGAGAGACACGTCCAAGAGGCACAAGACCGAGCAGCCGGTCTGAAGAGGCACCTGCTGGCCAAAGCAGCAGCAATCTGGGTATCGACGCACGTAATGACAGTAACGGGGTCTAACCCACGGAACGAAAGGGCGGCCCCGGAGTCTTCATCAAGACTTGCACGTGATACGCCAAGGGAAAGGGGAAGCTTCCCGTTAACAGTGGGAAACGCACGAACAAATGCGCGCGGCAAAAAGGACGGAGACCGGGGAATTGCCAACTGGCCACCATCATAATAACTGATTCAAGCGAGAGTTAGGAGCAGATGTCAGGACCGGGGGTGGCAGAGTTTTAAAACCAACAGCACCTTTACATGGTTTCCAGCCTCCCTCCGCGGCACTCTTGTTAATTACGGCAGGGCAAACAGAGCCGCCAGCAGACCCAGTGAGTCAAGTTCTCGTCGCCAGCAACGAGAGAGACTGGCATCACCGGGGCCCCCAACAGGAAGCATGGAGGAAAGGTGCCCACAGCTGAGCATGCCTGCCAGGCGCCCATCGCTTGAATCTCATCAGGAGAAAACCTGAAGCAAACCTGCGTGGAGGGCTCCGTCTATAAACTAACTGGTCGATTCTCCATGGAATGATGGCAGGTGAATGGCGCCTCCAGGGCAAAGAGGACCAAGGACACGGGGCACTCGAACTTCCTTTGGCAATGACAGAGGCTACTGGGACAGCTGGCAAGATCTACAGGAGATCTAGCGACGAGACAGTACGATTACCCATGGGAATCCCCCCATTCGGATACCTGTGCTGATACTTAGGAAAAACTTTTTTAACCTTTAAATACTTCCCTGTTTGCATATTTGCAAGTCATTCTCATAGGGTTTAGGGGAAAAACAAACAAACAAAAAAACAAAAAAACAAAACTCCAGTGCCAGTGTGTCTGTGTGAGAGAATACAGCAGCCGTGGGTAAAGTATCATTCAGGGGTGTTAGGGGGGATGGATAATTGGAAATTCTTGGACACCCATTCTTACCACTTTTCTGGAAGCATGAAATTACATCCAATAAAAAGTTTACATCAGGGGTGCCTGGGTGGCTCAGTGGGTTAAGCCTCTGCCTTTGGCTCAGGTCATGATCCCAGGGTCCTGGGATCAAGCCCCACATCGGGCTCTCTGCTCATTGGGGAGCCTGCTTCCTCCTCTCTCTGCCAGCCTCTGCCTACTTGTGATCTCTATCAAATAAATAAATAAAATCTTTAAAAAAAAAAAAAGTTTATATCAATGTTTTCCCCACAGGACCTAAATTACCGCGATGTGATTTTACTGCTCTCGAAGATAAACTACCAAAAATAAAGAAGCATTCGCAGCACGTCTGGGGCTTTAGGCAGAAGGACAGGTGCGATCAGAGAGAACAAGGACCCCCCAGTTTTGGTGATGAGTGAAGACAAAGCCAAGAGAAGCCTCCCTGCTCTGCTGTCTGCAGACTGGGGTCCAGCAGCCCCAAATGAGCCGCGGTGTTCTGAGAAAGGCCTGAAGAGATCATCAGCCAGAAAGGGCTCCCCATCTCCTGAGCGTCTCCCTTCCTTCGGTCTGAGCTGGGGAGCTGGCCCATGCCCCACGCAGATGGAGAAACAGCTGAACCCCGGGCCACATCTCTGGCGTGAAGGTGGCATGGGAGGCTGTAGCCTTTGGGCTGCTGGAGTGTGGGCTGGACAGAGAGCGGGCATGCGGAGGATGGAACACTCAAGACGTCACCGACCCTCCGCTCAAATACCCCTTCTCACCGACGTTTCCACGGGGCCCCCAGGGAATGCCAGAAGCACTCATGTCCCAAAGCTGAGCAGGCCCTCCCCCACCAGTGGCCCAAGGGCCAAGGTCCTGTAGGATGGTCTCCCTCTCTCTCCAGGGCATCGGCTAATAGGTCCAGGGCAATTATACCTTTTAAAAATCCCAAGTTCCTCAGAGGCAACTAACACCCCACCCCCAACTTAAACGCAGCCCAAACGCTCATTCTCCGGCTAAGAGAGAAGACTGTAGATTCCACAAAAAACGTTTTCTGTAACTAACCTCAGTGTTCCATTATTCAATTGATCCTTTTAAAAATTTAATACACCTCTTGCCTCAGGTAACATTTTCAGCTAATTGTGCCTCTCCCCCCTTGTGATCAAACAGCAATGGCTACGCGAGGCAATTCTGGGCACTCTAGCCTAATTCTTCACCAGTTTTCAAAGGGACAAGGCCAGCCAGCTTCAGCTTTCCCCTCTACTCTTCAGGTTCTTGTTGCTAGAAAGTCTGGCTCCAAAGCTACTTCTCCAAGGACAGGGCTTCCAGAAAGTCAGATCTGAGGGTTCCTTCCCCTGAGCCAGACAGGGTGGGGTCTGCTTGGGACATGGGGGAAGGAAGAACATCTCTCTGCTGTAAAGACGTACCAGAGGGTACCAGAGGACGGAGTCCCCCCGTCGTCTCTGCATCCCACCACTTGAAGCTGAACACCGTTAGACGTTCACTGGATAGCTACAGGTAGCACCAAAGAGGCTGGACGATTAGCCTACCCCGAAACTGAAGGTGTCCCTCTGACACCAAATCCAGGGATGGAAGACCACGGGTGTTGGCACACATTCCCAGCATACCTTCCCAAACTGAAGACAGCACAGCCACATCGCTCAGAAAAACCTCACAAAGTAGCTTTGGGATCCAGTGAGTTTCCCCAACGTGCCGGTGGGAACATGGGCTGCACCGCGAAGCCCTGGGTCCTGCACCAGGGACGCCAGCAAGTGGTCACAGGCCAAGAGTCTGGCGTCACGCTCTGACCCTTGAGTGAGGACCCAGCTCTCTAGAGCTCAGTTTCCCTCCGTTTCCCACTCGGTTTCTCTCTCTGAAGCTCGGTTTCCCCACGTGCGGAAGACGATGACGACGGGACACACTTCACCAAGCCCACCCTAACAAAACCACCACTTGGGTGGCAGAAGACGACAGGACACTCAAGGTCCTCTGCCCTGTATCCTGCACTGAACAAGGAGCCCGGCCCACCAGAGGCGCCTTGTGAGCACACCCTTTGTCTGCGGGTCCCCTAGCCCAGGGTGCTGGGGCCAGAGGCACAGGGCACCACAGGGGAGGCCAGTGCAGCCATCCTTCCGTTTGGAGCCCTCAGCAGCCACGAGGAAAGGGGACTCGCGAGTTAAGACTTGGCCGAGAGGAAGGTGCTCTGGAGGCCACTGCTCACCCCAGGAGGGCCAGCCCCCTCTTGGTGGAGGTCCTCCTGTCCTGTTGGCACCGACCCCACGGCCTCTCCTCTCCGGGAAAGGAGGCTGCTGGGAGTGGTTCCTGAGGGCACTTCCCCAGCCCCAAGACCTGCACAAATTCTTGACAGTGGCTCCAGGCCATGCAGAATTTTCTTGGCCAGTGACGTTCTCGAAAGTGCCCACTACCCTCTCCCTGCCATCCTCTGTCCTCTG
Organism: Lontra canadensis; assembly: GCF_010015895.1. Lineage (NCBI taxonomy): Eukaryota > Metazoa > Chordata > Mammalia > Carnivora > Mustelidae > Lontra > Lontra canadensis. The sequence continues at coordinate 6,851,490 of NW_022631073.1, read as the reverse complement.
GCAGAGGGTGGGCCTGGCAAACCCAGGCCAGGCCCCAGCCCCACCTAGGAAGCAGCCCCATCACGCCCCCCTCCCACCTGTCACCCCACTCCCTTCCTTGCCTTGTTGCCAGACCAGGGTTCCTTCCTTCCAAGGTGCCTCGTGATCCCGAGAAACATCTCCCCGAGGCTGCCCTCAGCGCACCCCTGCAGGTGCTGACTTCTCCACCTGTTACTGCCCGTGCTGGACACACCAGCCCGGAGAGCTCTGCCTCCGCCACGTCAGCAAATCTTCGCCAAAGTGCACTTCCCTTGAACATTCCCCAGCTCTATGCAAGCAAAGCCCTCTCCTTAGCAACAGATCACCGGGCAAAACGCAGAGACGACCCAGCCTGGAGCTGCTCCAGCATCCTGGGTCTCTGCTCAGAAGCCCACCCCCCAGCCCCCGGACCATGGCAGCAAAGACCTGCCAGCCCCACCCCCACTGCCCAGCCTGCGACACCAAGTCATTGGGAACAAACACAGGCAGACCGCGAACAGCTGTCGAGCTCCAAGATAAAGTTTTATTTTAGCGGCTAAGGGAGAAAGTGGAGAAAAGGCGCCAACATTTTTACGAACAGCATAATCATATCAGGGAAAGCTCGCTCCTCAAAGATTCCCACGCTGCCCCAACAGCGATTTCAGCGGCTGGAAAGATGGTAGACGAAGTCATTACGGCCCGAGCCTGGCTCTTCCCACATGTGCCTGCCTCTCTTTAATGACAACGGCAGAGGCGATGGGGACATAGGGCAAGGGGGGCTACCCCCGTGTGCACCAGCCGGGACAGGAAAGTGCTCGGTGAAGGATTTCGACCTTTTCAAGATCCCATTAACCGGAGACCATTTCATCTCAGAGTCCAGGCAGAGCTGGTCGCTCTCCCTCCAAACCCCGGGGCCAAGAGCCTCGGATGGACTCCAGGGCGCACATCAGCTCCAGGTGGCTTCAAAGCGGCCACCTCCCCAACCTACATCACAGATCTGCTGGGCCACAGTGTCAACAGAGGAAACTCTACTACATGGGGCCCCTAGCGGTCTCCTGGTTTCTGGCTGCCCCTTTATGAGCCGTTTTGCAGACACACCTAAGCGGTGGGCTGGGCTCTTTTTCTAGAGCTGAAATCTGATCCTATCACATCGGTCCTTGAATCTCTCCAAAGGGCTCCCATTGCCTTGATGGTTAAAGGCAGGAGGCAGCAGGACAGCCAAGGGCTTGCAGTCCCCTGCTTCCCTGCCTGCAGCCCAGCCACTCTGGCTGGGACTCTGGGGGGTCCGGGGACTCTGCAGGAGCCACTCCCTCAACCTAGTCCTCCCGGCTGGCCACCCCTGTCCCTGAGTGCACGTACACACACACACACACACACACACACACACACACACTTTTTCAATGAGCGAACGACGGAGTCTGATGAGAGCAGGTGGGCCAGCCCTCACCTCAATCCCAAGAAGGTGGGCCCAGGCAGTTCCTTTTTGAGGACAGAAGCATCTGTGAGGGCCCGTGGGTCCTTCCAACACAGATCAAAAGAAATAAGAAATCCCCAGCCATGGAGCCTCCATTCACGACAGGGGACGTGCTGCCGGGCCCACAAAGCGGGGGGTCCGTCTGCGAGAGGATCCCAAGCCACGTCGTGCCGTAACTCCATCAGCCCCTGCTGGACAACCTGCATCCCTTCCTCCTATTTTCCTCTGAAGTCTTTGTCTGACCAACCAGGGAGAGCCCGCGTCCAGGCGGGTCCCAGACAACAGAGGTGTTGGGGTCCAGGAGACCTCAGGCCGCTTCCCTCAGACTCCCGCACCTCGCAGCAGCCCTGCAGGCCAGGCCAGGCGGCCCGTGGGGCAGCTCTCGGGACACAGGTGGTCTGACTCACGGTTGGGCAAATCGGGTTATACTTAAAATTCTTTAGGTTTAAAGAGAACTATGTGTGTCCCATCTCCCCACCCAGTTCTGCCCTCTGGAACGACCGGCCTCCTTCCTTTGCCAAGACGGTGCTCTGCGGGCAGGTGCTCTTCCTCCCCACTGAGCAGCCCCAGGTCCCCAGAGGCCTCCCTTCCCCCTCCCCCTCAACTGGGCTTCTGGGGGCTCTTGAGAGGTCGAAGTGCAGCTGACCCCCGGCCCTGGAACCTGAGCCCTCACGCAGGCTACAGAGCCCACGGAACCCACGGCCCGTTCGCCTTCTGCCCGATGGGCCGGCCGGCCGCGCGAACGCCTGCCCAGACGCGATCCGCACCTGCCGCGGGGCAAGACACAGCCGAGTCTCTCAGGAAGCATCAGTCAGGAGGAGCAACAAAGGAACCGAGAGAAACGGAATGGAAAGTCGGTGAGGTGGGGCTGCTGCTGTGGGTTACCGGAAAAGGGGGGGCCGGTCAGGAAAGGGGGAGGGAGGGCTTGCCCAGGTGAGTGGTGGCAGATTAAAATCCAGGACCCAGAAGGAAGAGTTAAAATACGCCAACCATGTATCTTTGCCACTCAGCAAAGTCCCGTCTGGTGACCGGGGTACGCCAGCTCAGCTCCTGCTCCGCCAGCGGGCGCTCGCCGCTCAACCTGCTCCATGAGCCGCCGGGGTCGGAGCACTGCTCATCAGGCCACACGGGAGTGAGCCTAAACTGCCCAGATAACCTCAGGACTCAGTCTCTGCTGTCCATTCCGTTCTCAACTGCACGGAATGAGGCAAAGCATCTGAAAAGGGTCTCGCCCCTCAAAATTACAGTTGTGGTTTTTTTTGTTTTTTTTTTTTTTTAAGATTTTATTTATTTGAGAGAGAGAGCATGAGAGGAGAGAGGTCAGGGGGAGAAGCAGACTCCATGCTGAGCACGGAACCTAATGTAGGACTCGATCCCAGGGCTCCAGGATCATGACCCAAGCTGAAGGCAGTTGTTTAAGCAACTGGGCCACCCAGGCGCCCTTACAGTTTTCGAAAGCTAGAAATCAAGTGTCCTTTGTCAGGCCCAACTATGGTGAGTTTCTTAAAAATCACAAAAAATTAGGAAGCAGGCAGCACCCATCCTAATTCCCACTTCCCGCTGCTAGATAAGCCCATCTACCTTCAAGAAAGGTCCCAAACAAGGAGCCTCAGTTGGTAGGGGGGAGCCTTAGAGGTCCGTGGTCAGCTCCACTAAGCAAAATGATCAAGACGGGATAAAATATCAACTAAGCCATTTTAGTTTCACAGGCTTTCAAATATACCTTGGACTCTAGGCTGGGATGATGTACACTAACACATGAGGCTGGTAGTGAAGCCAGGAGAGTGGGGCTCTGGTGCCCTCCCCAAACATTCAACAGAACAGGAGTAAGGGCTCCCACAAAGCGAATTTATCATGGAAACCTCAAACAGGCAGGGACCCACACGTAATATTTCTGAGCCTGTACTATGCTGCACAACATTTTTTTTTTAACTTCAAAAATATTTGCTCTTGACAACAAACTTGAGAACCAGAAAAAAATTGATTTTTTTTTTTTTAAACCAGAGTACTGGAAAGGAAAACAAGTAATACTAATGGGATTTTCGTTTTTAAGCATTGCGAGCTTCTGACAAACCAGAGGTTGAAGCAAAAAAATTCAATTCAGGGTACCAAAAATGCCAACAGAATCAGTGAAATTATTCTTTAAAGGCTGACCACGGTGGAGGACCGGAGAACTGGAGGCCTAGGGGCCCGGTCCAGGGAGGGCCCGGCACCAGCAGGGAGTTAGTAAATGACGGTTTTGTCAATCCAGAGCCTGTCATCCACCGACAGACGGCCTGAAACTATTCTGGCCACTGATTCGTCTGCTTCCCTCTTCCGAATCCGTGCAGAGTGTGCAAAGTGTGCGCACCAGGCCCAGAGGGACCAGATGGAAGCTCCAAGACCCTCAGGAGACAGAACGGGGAAGAACGCGGCTCAAAGCAGCCTGGAGCCTGGCAGCCTCCCAGACTGACTTGCACAGCCCCAGGCCCACCCCTGACATACAGCAGGCACTTAATAAATGCCCTGTCAATAAAAGAAACCCCTACTTGCAGTCTGGCTGCTCAGGGGAACCTCGAACTGGGTGAGATCGAATCAGAGGAGGAGAATTATCTTGGCCCATTGGTCTGCTTTTCATGAGCCCCCTCAAAGCAGACCCCCCCACCCCCATGAACACTGGGCTCTGCCTCTGCACTTGCTCTGTTGGGGGACCCTGGGGGCATAGCAGCCTCATTAATGAACCTATCCCAGGAGGCCCCTCCAATGCAGAGACCTTAAAGATCCAACCCAAACCATGCTACAGAGAGACAACATCGGCTGGTGTGGGCAGGTGGGGAGGGGAAGGGGTGGGCACAAACCGAACACAGTTTTCCTTTAAAAACACAAATTCCTCAAAGGCATGTATTGGATGGTTAGGCTATGGATGGATGACGTACTAGGACAGATAAATGCAAAAAATACGCAACATGAACCAAACAATACGCTAAAGCATTAGAATTCACATGTGTGATTACCAACATGGAGCGGATGGAGACGGACACTGGTGGTGACAAAACCCACCAAGATGTGAATAATAACGGGTGAAACCAACACGCATAGGAAGTGGGGTCTGCACGTGCTGGTTTACCCCATTTACAAGCAGTCACTCACTGCGTCCTTAAGAAGCCTACAAAACAGGAGTGCTGGCCCTGTGTTTCATGGGAAAACAGGCACAGAGAGGATCAGCCATTTCCCCAAGGCCACACAGCTAGTGTACACTGTCCTGCCACGAAGGACAATTTAAAAAGGGGTGGGGCCAACTGACAAAAACCCAGCAACTAACAGGTACACAGACCCCACCGACAAAATCCTGTATCTGCAAACATACCCTAAGACAGAGGGCAATGCCAGCCGGAGACCTGTCGTATCAAACGGGGCTAGAAGCATGGCAGGATTCTTTCTTAGTTAAGACAACACAAACCCTCTGTAAGTTCATACACGCCTGCATATTCTAAGAAATACAAAGAGAAAGAACACGGAAGGCATCCTGAGAATCAGGGAGGCAGGACAGTCGGCTGTCGGCTCTGCCTTTATAAATCTCGCACTGCACTGCCCCTCCTCCCCAAGCATATGACCCCCTGGAAATAGATGACCAGCACTTTTTTTTCCCTGTTTAAAAAAAAAAAAAAAAATCGTTACAGAACACTGGGATGGGGAATGGGGAAAAGAAAAAAAAAAAATCACCAAATTCTACCAACTAAAGATAACCACTATGAAATACTCATCAGGTTTCACGTAAGTATTTTCTACGGTTTTCTAATTTGTAAATGTACATTCAATATTGTATCTTTCCACTCTGAGACCAGCCTTCTATTTATGTTATTTCAAACTGTGAAGGCATCATTTTTTAAAGAATTAGCTATTTTCCCCCCTGTTGGATGCTTGAGGTATCTTTTATGCCATTAAATAACACCAAGATAAAACATCTTGAGGGAGTAAAGCTTTTTTGGGCACCAGGTGGGGAAGGGAGATTACTAGGTCAAAGGGCACGTGTGCTATTTTGGAAGGACTGATGCTGGTTTCTACGTTCCTGACACTAACCTATTAACCTTCCTCCCAGGGACACACCAATGCACACGTGTGCACGGCACTCTCCATCCACCGGGTTTGGTTCTGCAGTAGAGTCAGGTCTGCGGACGGCCTTGGAGTGGAGCAGGGGTGGTGGCTTCTCCGGGGACAGGTGCCCAGCCTCTGGACAAGCCCACGGTGGAACAGACTGCTGCTTTTCCTACCAGCGCCAGAGCCCAGTGATGTCCTGCGAGATGAGCCAACGCACTTAAAAACAACCTCGTGTTTCCACGAGAGCTTCCTTCAGTGAGATGCTCACACCAGGGGTGTTGGTGGCAGTACCAGGAGCACAGTCCACCTTCTGGAGAGACAGGTGGCTGTTTAAAGGCAGTGCCCAGCCTGGCTCAGCCCCGCCTAACCGCTAGGCAGTTCAGGGATGGCACCCAGGGCAGGGGACCCTGGGACCGAGTATCTCTTGTGTCTCTGGCTCCTGCCTTTCCCTCAGCCCCACGTGCAGCTGACGGCCTGCCAGGACCAGAGCCATCCATCCTCTGGCCTGCCTTCTCGGCAAGCACCGGAATCCTTCTAACAGGGTTCAGGACACCCCAGTGTTTCGGAGACAGGTCTTCGCTGCCCATGTCCTATGATCCGGGGAGTGCGGACAGTGCACCCACCGGAACCCAGACCCACCAAGGAAACAGAAGGCAGACTCGGTATCCCCATGCTCATCAGAAAGGCACATGCCCCCAACCGCCCCTCCTCACCCCCTCCAAGGGCCTGTCAACTCCCCTCCCGTATGTATATGGGACAACCACTTCAGCAGGTCCTATTTTAGGCAGATTTTCCACATTAGGAAGCAAATTGGTTAAAATCATTGTAAGATACACCTCCCACTCATGACACTTTGTTTAATTCAAAGTCAAATAGCAAAGCAGGAGAGTGGGCTGTTTAGCACATTTATAGATTTATAAATGGCCTTTCTGACCAGCACCCGGGCCGCCCTGCCCCCTCCCCCTTCTTGCAGCCACAGCTGGGTAGGAATTCACTGACCTAATAGCACCGGACAGATAATTCCTAGCCTGGGGGAAAGACTGGCAAAGCCCATGGCATCTGCCATTTCCAATCTATGTTTCGAGATGGTGACTAGGGGCTTGTGCCAGGAAGTGGGGGGGGGGGCGCACCCCTCACTCTCCAGGAAAACTTGACAATCCTACAGCCGGCGCAGAGGCACGGCTTTGCACCAGAAAGTCCGGGCCTCTGATGCAACTCAATCATCTCGAAGCTGGCACTGCAGAAAATAATTGAATTAAAGAGTTGCTGTAACTCATTCAAGGGAGAGAGCAGCCATCCAGTGGGAAACAGAGAGTGCCGTTAAAATCCACCAACTTCTGGAGATAGCGAGAAAAAAGGCAATATAATGTGGTTCAAAGGACAGATGGGGCTTTCCTAATTGTCCCCAGATTCCTAGCAGCAGGGGTGGTAACTAAATGGTTTCAATTAAAAGTTAAAGAAACAGAGAAAAGCAGGCAGTAAGTTATGTCTCGTGCCGATAAGGCAAACTGAGAGGGCTGCTTTGTGCCGATTCCCGGCAGCCCAGCCTCAATGGCACACGAGCAGGGAAGCCGTCCCAGCACACAGCCGTGACAAGGTGACATGTGAACGTGCGTCAGATGCACGGTCACGAATACCCGTGGAGTCTAACGGAGCCGAGTGAAAGCCAAGAGCCCACCTCTCCGTGTCAGTTCCCTTCCGTCTGCCGAAGCTGCGGCCTCCCGGCCCCCTGGATGGGATCGAAGGATGGGATCGAAGGGGGGCGGGCCCAGGCATGCGTTTGTGGGAAGGCTGCAGAACCCGCCTGGGCAGGGCGCTAGGGGAGACAGATCAGTGCCACTGCAGGCTCCATCCACGCGGCTCGGGCACAACACAACAGGCGTGGAGCAAGCATCTGCCCCTTGGAGCGGTGACCTCAACCGGGGGGCACTGGCTACCCCAGGCACATTTCATGACGTCGGGACTCATTTCTGGTGGTCACGCGGGGCAAGAAGGGCGGGTGGACAGAGGCCAGGGGAGCTGAGAAGCTCCTACAAAGCACAGGATGGCCTCCCAACAAGGAATGATCTGATCTAAAGCATCAGCAGGGCCAGGCTGAGACACTCCCTTAAGGGAATCCTCAATTAAAGTGTCTGGAATTCAAAGGACTGAGAAAGCTAAGAAATGAGCTGGAGTCACACACAGGCTAGCCTATCACCAACACGGGACAGAAGAGACTTCACGGCTGTGAAAGGGACAGCTGGAGGCAAAACAATGGGGTCAACTAAGTGCATCAGGGGAGCAGAGAAGATGAACAAGAGTGAGCCCCCCCCACCAGGAGGAGCTCGGTAACCACGCTGTTCGTGTTCCCAGCCAGGAGACAATCCGACCAAGTCCGGTCCACAGCCCAGCACAGCTGACGCAGACATGAGGCTCCCGGAGTTCATCTGGTGACCTGAGGAGGCAAGCAGCCTGGATGGGCATGGGGGGGGGGGGGGGGGGGGGGAGTTCTCTGTGCACACTCGGTCCACGTTACAATTCCCATCCAGGCCACGCAACTGCTCTGTACCAGCTGCACACCTATGAACTGATTTCAAAGTACCAAATCGCTCCATGTAAGACCGTTCCTAACTGACAAAGGCAAAGAGAGGGATGGAGGGTCCCAGAAAAGCCAAGTTCAATGGATAAGACCCTAAAACCACTCAGTAGCCAGCATCTACCCAGTCCCATGTCCCAACTCTCAGGACATAGTCTTCTCTGGGCCCAATGGTCAGTATAACCAGGTGGGGGAAGGAGGGTCCTGGCATCCCCCTAGAAGTTCCAAGTCAGTCTTGTCAGGTCCCCAGGACCCTGGTGCTCCTGGAGTCTTTCCTGGAAGCCCTTTGTATAGCACGCCCGGAGATGAACCAGACCAGAGAAGGGTGGTGGGGGTCACTTCTTTCCTCCCCCTTGTAAATACTTGTGACTTTGTTCTTTGTCCTCATTGTAAAAACAAAAACCCCACAGCATGGTTATCACAACAACAAATCCGGGAATAAGTAACAACATTTGAATATTCCTTCACTACACAGCACCACTATTAATTAGCTTTTCATATTACAGTTAATATTTCCTGCTCAGTTTGTTTTGTTTTGTTTTTCCTGAGAGTAGGTTAAAGAGGAAGACACTAAACCCAGACTTGAACCTGCTCTATGGGGGGAGAAAAAACCACCCAGAGTTAGGAAAAGTGGAAAAGCAAACACAAATGTGAAATAAAATACTAGAGTAATGACAAAATTTCCTGTGTGATTGGGACTGAAGCCTCAGGAATCCAGTAGTGCCTGATCAATACTGCGTACTTCCCAAATCAAACGCAGGGACAACAGATCGCACGCCCAAACCCACAGGCCAAATACAGAACCAAGAGAGACAATTATTAGCCGCTAGATGAAGCCATTAGATTAAGGCACATGGTTGTTTACCGAGCTCTATGTGGACAGACTCCTGTACTCGGTGGTCAAGTTACCAGACACAGTTCCACCTGACAAAATCCTCTCATCATATACATTAAGGTTTAAAAAAGGAAGGAAGGAAAAAAGGAAGGAAGCTAACCCAGGTAAAAAATACAAAAGTCTATGTAGCATGAAATATCTCCAAGAGACTTGTTTGGTGAAATTAACTAGTGGTTTAATAGGGGGGAAAGCCTGATATACAAGAGTGCCCCAATTTCTTCAGAGAAATTAACATTTCAATCCTGTTTTTATCTAGAAGTCATTAAACTGTGCAACATGAATTATAGGGACTACAGCAGCGAATTAACTCTATTCATCAACGAAGTCCAAACACTTTAGAGTGCATCTGTAATGAAAAAATAGCTCTACATTTCTGCCTCTTCTCATTAAAGTAAACCAGTTTTCTCTCTCTCAGTATATAAAACTGTCTTCTCTTCATATAATTTATATTACCATAAGCCGGCTCACATTCTAAACTATTACACGCCTCCAATTAATTTTTGCAGCTTTTGCCTGAAAATTTAATGAGATAGTAGTGGGTGAGCCTGCTGACTCTAGATTATGTGTGTGCTCCCAATATTAATGTTGGCATAACAAAATAATCTGATCCGTACCTGATGAGCGTGTCCCCCGCTGCCCCGTGGTAAAGGTAACGTGTAAACCAGGGCGACTCGTTTTCCTCTTTTAAATCCAATTACAAAATTTACTAGTCTCAAATTAAAATGCCCCCATGCATCAACCTGGAGGAAAGAAGGCAGCAGCGCAGTGTAATTATCCCCCAGCTCCATTTCTATAAACATTTCAGCCACCGGCGAAGACGGATGGCTGTTTGTCTAAGACCAAGCTCTCTACCATGGAGGCTAGAGCGAGGCTGCACTTGTCAAAGCTGATTCCGAGACGCAGCGGGGACAATCGCCCAGTTGAGCATGGGGTCCAAGGACTCACTTACCCAGTCTAGCTGCAGGCACCCCTGGGGCATACATGCCACCTGTGGGGTCCACATTCCCAGGTGTGCCGACATACGGGCACCCCAGGGTTCAAGTTCAGCCAGAGACGGAATAGGTTGGACGTGCGGACAACTCAAGGATGGCACTTGATGGCAGGTCCTTTGTAGGGATTAAGGATCTAAGTGCAGACAAAAGGGAAAAGAGGCCAAAAATGACAGTGCAGGGGCAGCAGTCAAAAACCACCATCCAAAGGACCCGCCATGCAAGGGTCTTACTAATCTGCACTGAGACCTTCTCAGCCATCGTCACTGGCCTCCGGGGAAGGAGGTGCTGGCAATGGAAGCTTGGGCAGATCCCTCCAAAAGCAAAGCCTGATCCTTGCCTACACTGGTAAGGATGCTTAGCCGTGACGGGAGACTACACAGCACTGAGCAGAGCGGTGGGACGGGGCTGGCCCTTAACACGTCATTTAGTTGGAATCGTTGTGTGTTAACAGCCCGTAGGAAAGCCAGGGAGTGAGTGGGGCAGGAGGAGGGGCGAGAAGAGCCTCCTGTTCCGCCTCCCCCCTGACTTGGCCCACACCCCAGCTGTGCCTTCCCAGTGCCGGTGAGACAGCTGGGGGTCTGCTTCTACTGAACAGACACAGACGGACCTGGAGGCTTGAGCTGCCAGGCTGGCACCGGTCCAAGCCTGGGGACCTTGCTACTGCCATGTCCATGGGGCTTGTCCTCAGCCGGGGCCAGCCCTGCAGGTGAGCTTAGTCTGTGGGGGAAAGGAGCACCGAGCCCCACACACGAAACTCAACAAGCTCACCTGACCAAGAACACTTAACCCAGGGGGATGCCCCGTCCTAGAGATGGTTTCTTTGTACCCAAACCTGGGGATGCACAGAGATGACAGAATGGCTATCAAACCAATAGCTGATCAGGAACATCCAGTATCAAACCTTTCCATACCCAATGTCTGAGCTGTCTGCGGGGGGCACCGTGGGTTGGGGGCAGTGATGGCACAGAACATGCTAGGATACAGCTCCACCCTGGACCCAGGTTCAAATCCCACATCTGCTCCTCCAAGTCCCAAGAGAAGTCAGTTAACCTCCATTATCCATTAACATTCTAGGAATGAATAAGGTCAGCTCCCTCCACAACCTTCACAGGCCCAGCCACACAGACGGGACCAGAGGTGGCCACATGCTTGGGACTGACGGGCACGCGCGGAACGCTCAGCTCCCCAGGCTTCCTTTTCCGTTGTCGTTACTGCCAGGCCTCTCTGCCCTCCAAATAGTCACTTTCAACTCTGCTTTCCACAGCAAGGGAAAGCCTGTGACATAAACTACAAGCCCCAACACTTGGGCTCACTGGGGAAAAAACCTGCCTCCCCCAACTCAGCCCCCAAGGAGGAAGACTCCTCCTCCTCTAGGCAGCACCGAAGGGTGCAGCTCCTTCCTCTCCAACAGGCCAAGTCGGGACTTCTTGGCTCCACAAACTACCAACAAGTTTGTGTATAAAGAAAAAAAGAGGGGTGCCTGGGTGGCTCAGTGGTTAAAGCCTCTGCCTTCGGCTCAGGTCATGATCTCAGGGTCCTGGGATCGAGTCCCACATTGGGCTCTCTGCTCAGCAGGGAGCCTGCCTCCTCCTCCTGCCTCTCTGCCTACTTGTGATCTGTCTGTCAAATGAATAATAAAAAAAAAAACAAAAAACACTTAAAAAAAAAAAAGAGTCTCTTATTAAAAAAAAAAGAAAAAGAAAAGAAAAGAAAAAAAAGGGGGGAGGCTCTCGAGTTACCCAAACCACTGCCTGAGGGGAAGCAAGACCAGGGGAGGCAGCATCACCTAAGAGGACCACCTAGGAGGAGACACGGTTCTAAGGAGTGCCTGGGCCCCACTGTCACTTGCTCTGAAGCCATCGCTCCAGTCAGTCTGGTCTAGGCTGGACAAGGCTTATGGGGGCCGAGACCAGGTCCGGCCATCCTGGATTCTTCCCAGAACCAATCCCAGAGCTCTCCGGCAGAGGCACCCCCGAAACAGTATTCTACAGGGGCTCAGGGCTGTAGCTCAGGGGCTAATTGCAAGGCACTAGGAAAAGCCCCCCCCCCCATTCCACACCGCCGAAGCCCTGGGGCAGACATGGGATGTCTCAGCAAGGTCACATACAGACCGTGAAAACCTTCTCCTATGTTGAGGAACGGAAGCTATTAACCGTGTTACTGGCAAGCACAGATGTTGTCTATATCTAAAAATTCCCAAATAGATCAATTAGCATATTATAAAGAATTTACTTTCATTTTCCCTTGGCAGATCATAAAAGCCCAAACACAACACTCAGTTTGAAACTGACAAGTGCGTATAGCAGAAGATGCTCTATTAAATGCAGACAACAGGAAAAGTAAATGGTATTTATAATGATTAGCCACCTAATTAATTCTAAGAGTAGAATGTCAAAAGCTATAAATCCATTTCTTTGGTAACCGAAGCTCAACATCAAACAAGTCACTTCCACGCTGAGAAGGGCAGCCCTAACATCGTCCCGACATTTGCACCCAGCAACAGGGCTGTCTCGTGGGTTTTCCAGGGAAGGTATTTAGACTCTATGTGGAAAAACAACAGAAATAAATATGCTTGCGCGTGCACGTGTGCACACACACACAGACACACACACAGTAGCAGGAATAGAATCTGAAATGAAAACAGCTTCAGTGCTACAAATGCAGGTAAGTATTAACAGACTCCCAGGAAGCGTGTTCATCCCCCTTGTGGCAATTAGCTCAGTTTAGAGGGAGAAATTCTCGGCTCCTGCCCGTGTGAAGAAATCTGGGGGCCTTTGTGTTTCTTCAGCTTGGCCAGGGAGGGTGCAGGTAGTAGAGAATTCTCGGACAGACCGAAGTGTAACAACACGATCATCCTCCGAAACTTTGTGCCTTTTCCTTACTTGTGCCTTTAGAAACCACCTTCTAGGGGGAGGCGAGGGGGAGGGAGAAATGCACAGGCAGCCTAAGAGCAAGAGGGATATGAACTGAAATTGGTAACAGGTGCAGAGTTGTCCTTCTTCCCATACTTCCCGAATGTTCTTCCTAGATTGCAAATCAAAATCTGCATTTAAATAGAATATTTTTAATGTAGAAAAGAGGAAGCCCTAGGGTACAGAGGTATTGCGTTCAATATCTACGTGCACAACATTGCATTTCAAATGAGATGCGGCATTTTGAAAATTTACTGAATATATTACATATTCCAAATTGTCTTGTTATTACCACTATTTTTACTCAATTCTCCTAATAGGTGTGTTTCTTTTATGACCAGGACTGTTAATAAAAGTAATGTGATATTACATCATGCTATCAATTGAATCTTGAGAAAAGATTACAGAGATCCCAGGATCTGATAAGCCCCCGGCTCTGATCATTCTAGCCATTATTCAGTGTGAAATTCAAACAGTCTGAATTCATTAACATTGGTTGCTACAAATCTGCATTTTCAGACTTCGCGATAAAACGCAGGAGTCCAAACCAAGTGACCTGAATGGAACAGCCTTTTGCTTAAAGTAGCCCTGACCACCAGCCTGTCCCTGCATGGTCCTGGGTGCTGACCCTCTCCACAGCTGACCCACCGCTGCTGGCCTCACACTTGATGTTCGGTCATCTGGGAAAATCACAGGGACCTCGGGCCACTGATAAGAGAGTGCTAACGCGTTCCCAGTGGAAGACCACATTGCTAAATGGGTCCCCAGGTTGCCAGTCACATCCAGGCACAGGACCTTGACTCCAACACCTCCCAGCTTCGTGCTGCTCAGGTCAGCTTGCCCTCACAAAAGCAAGAACTCAAATCCAATGTGCATATGTGAGAAAGATTCACCCTTTGTCCCTTGATGAAGAAAGGTCACTGTGAGGTTGACTGGGGTGGTGGGGGGGGAGATGCCGGACTTCCAAAGTCCCAGGAGGAAACCACAACAGAACTGTCAAGAGCAGGAAGTCTGGCATTCTAGCCACCTTTCATCTAAATGTTCACGTAACCTTGACCACAGGTGTGTGTTGTCTGCTGTGGGCAGGTCACCAGGGCTGCCCCCCAATCCGATGGCATGGCCAGCTCATTTACTGAAGCTGCTAATAATGGAGGACAGCAGTAGTCATCCCCAGGAAGCCCCTTCTAGGGGCCAGGTACCAGCTAAGCCAGGGCATCACTGAACACCCAACCTGAGATTAACCACTCCTGTTCACCCCCATTTGACAGAGGGGGAGCCTGACACACTAAGCACAGGAGGCGCCAATCTGCCCAAGGTCATCGTCATCAGGGGAACCCAGGTTGCGCCACAGGCATTTCCTGGCCCCGCCCTCAGGACCCTTCCCCGCCACCCATCCCCAGGGCCTGGGCCAAGTCTTTTTGCCTCTGCAACTGGAGCCTTTCTTTACCTTTCCACGTGCAAACACGCGGAAAACGTGCCAAAGCCGTGGGGCTGCCGGAGGGAGCGGCTGCTGGGATGGATTCCACGCTTTAGAGCTGGGCCGCTTCCCAGCCAAGCCGAACGCTGCATCAATCCGCTGTTTAAACACACAGGCAGAAGGCTTTCCGGCCTTAAACAGGCCTCTGCGGTGCCGCCACTTAAGCCCGTGGGAGATCAGAGTACAAATCAATACGAATCCTCCTTCCTGGAGGAAGTTGCAATCCTACCTCGTGGTTTAGAGGTCATCTTCTGCTGTAATTAGGAAGTAGCAGGGAGTTTCGACGGAATTATGAAAAGCCAGGGCTCTCAAACTTAAGGTTTTCAACTAATGTGGGGTTGGGGCTTGTCAGTTCCACATGCAGGAAATGCCGGCTTCCAAATCGCCAAAGGCAGGCAAAGGAGGCGGCCAGCACGCCAGGTCCATGAAGGAATTTGATACACAGGCCATCTGTCCTCCAGTCCCAAGGGACCTGGGGCCACGAGGCTCTGGGAGCCTGCTGGGCCTTCTCACCGTCCTCGTAGTCCCTGTTCAGATGTGGTCACAGTAGCCAGATGCGCAAGCGCCCTTGCCCACGAGGCGACGGCGAGCCACCCTGAATTCAAACTCCCCACCCTCCCTGCACAGAGGGGAAGCCAGGCGTGCCTTTGCCTTCCCGCCTCTGAGAGCTCAGGAACACATATACCTCCCCCCAGACAGGGACTGTACCACGCTGGTTTGCCTTCCGTCTGCAGAAGACACTCAGAAGCTAATGCCTTGCAGACCCGTGCTGGGACGGGCCCCCCTGCCTGCGCCCAGCCACCCCACCCTTCCCCAGCCCCACCGCAGCTTGGGATCCACTCATTCAAGAAACAGTCCTGTGGAACCCAGAACAGGGGGACCAGGTACAGAAAAATGAAGGAGGTGAGGGGAGCAGCGGGCATGGTTTCTACCTCAGGAAGCTTGCCGGTGGTTATCACTCTGTTTCCATGGGCTTAAAGCACTGCTCCTTAACCTTTATCATCCAATTTCACCTGATAGTCTCAAGGCGTGGCATCACCAGGGAGTAAAATCCCAGGGAGAAGCTGCACTCACAAGGACTAAAAGGGCTCACAGCACATCACGGGCCACCTCCTGCACTCATCCATGTGAGGACCCAGCAAAGCCAGACCCCGCAGACGATCATACAGAGAGATGCAGAGGAGACCAAGAGGCCAAGGGCAGCTTGATGGAGTCTAGACCTCCCAGTCCGGCATTCCTGAAATGGGAAGGCAGAGCGCGTTTTCGGCCTGCAGAAGCTGGAGGGCCTGGCGGGGACCCGAGGGGCGCGCCCGAGAACCTGACCCGCCATGCCCTCATCCCAAGCTGCCCTGGGAAGAGGGAGCAAAAACACCAGCCATCTGAACAGCCTCACCCCGCGCCCGATGGAAACCGATAGCCCCTCCTGCCGAGCTCCAGCTGAATTTTTCAAGGAGTTGCAGGTTACACCCAGTCCAGGCCAACAAAGGTTTCCTTTGAGTTAAACAATGTATAGCTGAACCGGAAGAGGGAAGGCGACCACAGAAAAGGTGTTGGGTTACAAGGCACAGGAACCAGATCGCTTTACCACCAAGACTTGTTTTCTGCAAATCGCCCCTATGAAAAGGCAGCACGACACCGTCCCATAAATCAAAGCCCACCTCAAACGCATCCCATCAGGGGCTGGCGCGGGGACACCCGATCCTGTCCTCCTGGAGAAAGACCGGGGCTGGGGGACTGGGGTCCTTTGTGGAAGCCACCGTCGTTAGTGCACATTTATGAAGAAACAGAAACGAACACCGGGATCAGATGCTTAGAACCGCTCCTCACGCACAGTTCGAGTTTTCACCCCCCGCACATTAACTGTTCCCCATAATGTTCTATCTTTTTGCCATATATAATTAATTTTACCAGCCATCTCCAACTTATCCCATAGGCTGGTGCCGGTTCTCTTAAACAGTACACTGCTGAGAAATTGATTTGTTGGCTCCCTGTGCCTAAAGAACCTACATAATGAAATATGTATAAATGTCACTGGTCGGGCTGCTTCTGAGGATAGAGTCCAAGAAGGCGCTCCTTCCACCCCCCTGCACAGGGGTCCACTCGTGGCACATATCCTCATGGATTACTCACAGGCCCCCACACAAAAACCAGTGAATTACACTGCATTTTCTTCTAAAACCTCCTATTTATCCTTAACTGGTACAAGTCTAAGGGAATTATCTTAATTGCTATGTGCAAAGAATGAATTGCAATGTTAACCAAGAAGACTTTATTTTTAACAGCTTGGAGCCAGGTGGGAGTGACCGAGTTTGCCAAAAATAAAGGAATCAATCAATGATCAATCAGTCAGTCGAGCAAATGTGTTCTGCTGGGAGCTCCAGGCAAACAGTCACGGGGACCCTACTTCCACCTGGGGACAGCTGGATTCTCAGCTATTTCCCAAAGGCGGGATTCAGAAAATGCTTAAACGTGGATCCAGAAACTGGATGATGAAGGACTGAAAATACCAGGGCTCTCTCCATGTCACATGGGCAGTACATGGAGTATTTCTTTAGCGTCTGCAGCAGAGGGAGGGGAGGCTACATTTAAGGTAATGCCAGATTACACTTGAACCTAGGGAGGCGGCGTGTGTTCCTCCATTAACAAAGCTTGATGGGGGCACAACAGGAATTGCTTACAACCCAGACCAGGCTCAAAGAAAGTTCCTGGTCCAGGCATTCTAGAAGTCATAGTTAACAGTGGCAACACACAAGCCCTACCCAAAAATATTCACAGGATAAAACTACCTTTTCCTTTCCTGCTAATCACTCTGGGAACGCCTGATCAGAGCTCCCAACATTTTCACTGGAGAAAGTTCACTTCCTTGCCCACGCACATACCTTATAATCCTTATTACATAGCTTACTGTAAACAAAGTATCCTTTCCTTCCACCAGCGGAGGCGTAACCCTCAGGCCATCACCTCCCTCCCACTCCTCCCTGTTCTAACACCCGTACCTCAAGCCTCAGGGGAAAAGGACAAGGATCTGTCCACTGACAATCACCTTCGATGTCCCAGAACATGGGCTGCTGTTCCCCAGGCCACTGCGGGGGACCAGGGGTAGGACAGCCTCTCTTGGGGGCTTGTTTGGGCATCCGTGACGGCTGGCCTTCCGGGAGCTGGCTCTGTGCATCATGGCTACACCCTTGGGGGCAAGCAGCCATCCATGGTCAGCCCCCACTTCACATGGACCAAGTGCAAGGGGAAGGGACAGATTCGTGGCACACTTGACATTAGGAACATACCAGAGAGCAGTGACCCCAGAAGTTCTCACCAACTGCAAAGGGGTCCTGTGATGATGCTGGCACAGCCCGTAATGGTACTGCGGTGTTTGGGCAGAGGACAAGGGGAAGCCTGAGCCTGGGCTACACCATTAGGGTCTCCAGCTCTGTTCTCTCACAGGTCCTGCGTGCCAGCAAAGAGATCTGACTGTCAAGTTCCTCCCTTTTCCGGGAGAGGGAGACGGGCCACACGTCCACGTTTCCCAGCATGACCCGTGGGTGGGTGCTGCACAAGGCTGCGGTTCCTGCCGCACCACGGCTCGCCAGCCGGGCCCACCAGCAGGAGCACAATTCGGCAGAGACCCACCCTGGCCCAGAACCCCAGGAAGTACCAACAGGCTTGCTTATTCCGGACACACGGAGGACAGAGTGAAAATTCAAAACCGTCTGTTCCATTCCGTGCCTCCCTGGCTGGTTAAGCGGCTGTGACAAGGACCATGGTCCTGAGGAGTGGGACACGGGCAAACATCAACAACACGAAACAAACCCACCAGGACGAGTCCGGAGGCTGGGCCCATACGGCGTGGACAAAGAGGAACCCCGAGAACAAGGACAAGGGGGGGCCTCGGCTGGGTGATCTCCGCCAAGCCACGGCAGGATTCAGAGATTCTCGGGAGGAAGGAACACGGGCGGAATCGACACCTCCCAGAGAACGGCTCCCATGGGAGCTTGGATCTGCGGCTCAGGAAATAAAATCCAAACAAGACTGAAGCACCCAGAGCCCAGCTGGGGCCTCCTCCCGCCTCCGCAGAGCTGGCTGAGACCCCACCGGTGCCCCCCAACCTCCTCTCAGCCTCCTGACTGTTCCTCATCCAGAGAGCCACCCCCCCCTCCCAGAGAAGGCCTGCAAGTCTATCTCCGGTTTGCGGTTTCCGATGTCGGCAGTCTTGCCTCTGGCCAAAAAGCTGGAGCGATCCCACGTCCCTCGTGCAGGCCAAGAGCTCAGGAGGACCCCGGAGGCTACAGCGCCAGGGCCAACACACTCACCCCACGGTGTAGCTATCGGCTTCTAGAGTAGGGCAACACTGCCCTTCTGTTTATCGAGAAAGAAATCAGTCTTGGCAGAAACAAGGCAGAGGCCCCAACGGCCAGGCAGAGGGCTCCATGGAACCCTGCTGGCCCACGCAAGCTGCACTGCGGATGGTCAGCTCAGCCTGGCGCCCACAGAAGGCCGAGTGAGGCTCTCCCCACCGAGTAGGCACAGCCATCACCGGGGCCCTGGGGACCCCTCGCTTCCACCTTTCCTTGTGCAAGGAGGGGGGGGGCTTGTGAAGTGGACTGGGCTTGCAGATCCTTATTACGACCTGTAAGAGTAACTCAGTGCCCAAGCTTCTCGGGGTGCGAGCAGCCGGATTCGCGGCCATGACTTGGCCAAACCACAGCCAGTGCGACCCCATCATCATTTCCGGAATAAAGGTCGAGAGCTTTGATTTGCACTTCCACGTATCTGCAGATGGTTAACAAAAAGCGCTTCCTCCTACCGCTTCTGTTGCGATCCCAAGCTAACGGGGGGCTGTCGCGCGAGTGGTCAGTTACAGCAGTCCTAGAACAACACCCCGTCTGACCTGATGCAGAACGGATTCTGGTTCCAGGAGAAACCAGCAAGCCAGAGGGCATTTGGGGTTTCCATTTTAACAAGTAGCAACATACAGAACGAAGAGTGAAACTACCCCAAAAACGCCAAGATGTAAACTTCCATGTCATAATTCATTCATGATGACAAAATGAGCCTCTCTGCAGGAAGAAAACTCAACTGTTTCATGTGAAATTTATTTTTAAAAAGGCTATAAACCAAAATAATGAAGACTAGAGTAACAGGCACACGACGCTCTTCAATGAGGACGTCCTCAAAAATACCAAGGTCAGAAAGGCCGTAGAAACTGTTCTAGAGCCTCGAAGGTTTGCCATCCTGAGGCTGTGGCTTTTCATGAGTTTTGTGCAAAACATCTACTTCCTTCTCCTCCGCCCACATTAAACAAGATTTGTCTAGACTGGAGACCTCAGCAGGTGAGTTACCGAGTTGAAATCAACACGTGGGTCCCTCCTCAGGCGGCAATGCCAGGTGTCCCTCTTAGGCTGTTGTGTATCGACCAGACTCAGCAGCTGGCAAAAACAGGGCTACAACCTACTGGGCACAGTGACGAGCCACAGACCAGAGCTCTGAGAGCCAACACACGTGTCCAGGGACATGCGGGAACCCCAGCCCCCCTGTACTTGTGAGGGTGGTCAGGGCAAAGAACTCCCCAGCAGGATGTGGGGCACGGGGGGCTACAACCCAACAGGGTTTGGTCCTAGACAGATCACCCTCCCGGCACAACGGCCATGCTGTGGCTGTGGACGACTCCAGGGTGATCCCGAACACCTTGAGCTCCTCCAAGGTGCTGTTTCCCCAAATGATGCCCCAAACACAGAAGCGGGAATGAGTGTATCAGGCCAAGTGTCTGAGCACTTCAGTTCTGGGGAAAAATTTGTTCTCAGGAGCAGTGTTGTAACCGCATTGATACAGATGCATTTCTGGAAAGTGAACATTCTTCTCTGAGATTGAAACAATCAAAAAATGGAGCCTTCATGGTTCAATTATCAGGCTGAGTCCAATGAAAACGTGGTTCCTCAACCATTTTTGATATATATATATATATATATATATTTTTTTTTTTTTTTTTTTTTAAAAAGCCCATTTCTTCTATTTCATTTTTACTATGAATTCTTACATTCCTAACTTCGGAGAAGAGTTTTCCAATCCTGTGGTTTCTGTAAAATGTACTAAGCATTACTCTCCAGTTCTGGGTATCCAATGCATATGTTCCCCTGGCCAGCAGTGAGCCTCAAGCACCTTTCAGTGAAGTACTTGACACAAGCCACCACCAGTGTCTGGACACAGAACTGGACGCCTGTGGGAGGGAGTCTGCTGGTTTGCCATCACCATGGTCATGACCCACTGAAACCATCTTCGGCCCCAGCACCCAATACTGAAACCAGCAGGTCCACAAAGATTCTGTAAAAACATCTCTCTGCCTGAGGAACCTGGATTAGACTCCAGCACATGGAGTCTTCAAGGAAAGTTTCTTTGAGAAGGATGCATGAATGAAAAGAGTTAATATTGGTCTTGAAGGGCAAAACTGAAGGTCTATGGCTGAGCGCAGCCATCATGACTTACTAATAAATACACCCATCTCTCCCCAAAGGGATGTTCAGTATTTCTAGTCTCCCGCCCTCCCCAGTGCTAAGGTTCCTAGAATTGTTTCAAGAACATGGAGTCTCTCTGAACCACACACTCCACTGTGGCCTTTGGTAGGTCAAGCCCTCTCAGGTCACTCCCAGGAGAAGCTTCAGGACTACAACACCAAATTTCATCTTTAAAAAGGCAGGGGACTTAGGGGACCAGAGCCCAACTACTGAATTCCCACGTAAGACTTCCAAATCCCTAGAAGAGACTGAGGTCCCAGGTAGTTTTCCATCAGATCCGCAACTGCCCCTACCCCATGGGGAGGGGTGGGGGGAATACACAGTGAGACCCTTCCCTGTGCCCCAAGTCTGTCTGCTGGTCAGCAGTCTGTCTGCTGGTTAGGGTCGGGCTGTGGTTGTGCTCAGCCTCCCACCCACTGGTGCTCACAGAGGAATACTGCACGCAGGTCTCTAACGGAGACCAGGTCCAAGAAAGCTGGGCCCAAGCCCACAGGGGTGCACCTGCCCAATCTCCAAACCAGAGACTACACGCTATCCAACACTTTGGGCAACATGCCCAGGGGTTTGACAGAAAGGACACTGAGAAAATTCGCTCTCACACTCTTTGTCTTGCTTTTAAACGATGCTGTTAGCTCAAGGAGAAAACATTTTTTTCCCAGCAGGGTTAACATCAATCACTCCCGAGAAGTTGCCATTTTGAGACTTTGAGTTAAGACGCGGGTTTTGTGAAAAATGGCAAGCGGCGCGTTGCGACCAGACTCCGGACCTCCAAACCTTGCTCTGGGTAAAGGACTGAACTACATCGATAGAGGATTTTCTCAGCCACACTCCAAGGGAGTGCGGGCAAAATTGAATGCTCTCCTCGGAGCACACCCACATCCCCAATCAACGCCACCAGAAAAAAATCGTTTCCTGCTCAAGACATCCTGGAGGCTGGCAGCTCTTAAAATCCAAGCTCATCAGCAAGCGGCTTTCTTTCTAAAGACGTCCGACTACCTTTTCACTTGGGGTGGCATGAGACTATCTCCTCAATTCATTTTTATTCTTTGTAATTAATACGTCAAGAAGTCCTAAACACGACTTCCATTCTGCCTTGAGTTTCCTAGTAGTATAATTTCCGTTGACTTATCTCTGTAGCAGCAGCGACAGCAGAAACAATCACTTTACACTGAACTATATTGCTTCAGAGTTAATTACATGTATTTTGCTTTTGATAAATGAAAATACCAGATGCAATTAATTGAAAGACAGTCCATAGGATCCCGCTATTAGACATCCCAATGAAACACCCCGAGCCTGCTGGCAATCCATAGCCATCAACTAATTGAAAACGCATTCCAGAGGGGTTTTAAAAAAAATCTGAGCTTTTACCTGGAGATATTTTACAGGAACTCACCAATATAAATCTGTCCACAAACTATAGTTCACACGATGGGCTGTCCGTCCTTTGAAGGGAATCCAGCGTCATTGGTTCAAAACCATTTAAGGCGATGAAAGTCTGAAAGTACAATAAATTGGGTCAGTGGTGCCAGAGCAGTGATTTTTTTTCCCCTCTGTTGTTTACATCTAGCCATTCCTTAATTGCATTTTTCCAATGCGTTCGATTCTAAGCTACCAGAGGTTATTAAATGGTTTCATTAAAAATACTATTTGTCTTGCTTTAGTCACACACCAGATCAAATTAAACAGTAGAGCACCAGAACAAATGAACCCTTTCCATCTATTCTGACACAGAGCCAAGTGTGCAAGACCAGAAGGTGATATTGTGTCATCACCGTGAAAATGTCATTTACATCTCTTTACGTCTCCAAGTAGCCAGCACAGGGACAACATAATCAATACCTCCAAGCAGAAAGTATTACCAACTGTTGGAGAAATATGGAAGTATGAAGTGCAATTCACGAGCCCCTGGTTTATAAGTGCTATTAGCATAAATGCTGACAACTGTTAATCTGCTGTAACTCTGATTAACGGTTGCAGTTGTCCATTAATAGAAGGCATTTTAACTTACTACTGAAATTGATTACTCAGTTAAGAATTCAATCCTAATGTTCAATAAAACTGCACTTTCTTGGCAAATGCAATATGAAAGGAGGTGATGCATTAAACAGCACTCACATTTATTCTACTATACAAGGGACGAAGAGGAAATCTATTGTGGTGTCATCACTTATCTGAACCACTTCCTTTAGGCACAGAGTTGTGGGAGGGGCAGGTGGGGAAGGGACCGCTGGGGCAGACAAAACACGCAAGCACCCGGTCAAGCATGTCCGAAGGCCTTTTCAAGGACGTTCCCATGAAGAACAGAGAGGATTGCAACACTGCCCCTACCACGCAACCAGACTGTCCACACTGCAAGGCAGTAGTTCTCAAGGCCCGTGAGAAAGGAGAGGTATGCGTCCCGGAAATGAACTGTTGCAGCCAACCCAGACCACTCCCGGGCCCATCTTATAATCAATCAGGATTCATGTGGTTGATTAATATTTTGAAAAGGGCATGAAATTACAGAAACCAGCTTCCTGGCTACACTCTACTTTTCAAACCATTTGAATCTTAGGAAGCTAGAGTTTACTAATATGCTTTTCCCTCCGTCCTTTATTTATTTATTTTTTTAAGTAGGCTTCACGCCCAGCATGGAGGGGCCTGAATTCACCACCCTGAGAGCAAGACCTGAGGCAAGAGCAAAAGCCAGACACTCAACCAACGGAAACACCCAGGTGCCTCACTTTCTCCTCCTTTAAAACAACAGGGTCATCTCTTGGGATCCAATCCTGTGACATAACCTGCCCAATTACACAGCAAGGCAGAGAAAGGAACCACTGGACCTCCCAGGTCTGTGTACTTCCCATTCAGAAAAAGACCATACTTGTGTTTTCTGTTCAGTGTGATGAAGCAGAGCACCCAGGGGCGTTACCCAGCTCCCACAGCACAGCCAGAAAGAACGGAGTCAAGGGCAGGCAAGGCTCTGAAGAACTCCTTAGAAGGACAACCCCTACAGTCAGGGTTAGCACACCCAACGACAAAAAGGAATTCCACTCCCACACCACCTTATGCCCCCAAGTCTCCAATTCAGGGAGGGGACAGAGACATGTCAGCCGTTATTCATTAAGAGCTGGGAGGGGAAGAGCCGGCACTGGGTCTCTCAGCAGTGCCCAGCATCTAACAACGCAATTACGTTTCATGTTCAATAAGTAAGCATTTACTCTACCTAGGAACCATCCTGAAATTTTCAGGAGGCAAGAGCTCGCCAAGCAAACTCCTGTTCACCCTTCAAAACCCATCTCCTAGAGATCTTCGTAACACCTTCCTGCTCCAGCTGCCAGGCTGTTTACATACCCTGACCATCTCCAAGTCTCTTCAGTGTTAAATGTCTTGATCGCGTTCATCTCTAGATTTCTCGAGGTGTGGAACACAGTTGAAAATCAAATATTTAACCAACTGCATAACGGAATCGATCCCCTTGGTCTAGCACTGTGCATCCTAGTAGGTCACGGGCTTCTTTTCTTTGTTTCCAGTGCTTTGCACAACGGACACAGATGTTTACGTACACATATACGTAAGCGATGTATTTCCAAAAACAAAAGGAAATTATATGTACGTCTGACCCTCAGGCGACAGGAGTGTGAAGTGTGGAGGTCCACTTATATGCAGATTTTTTTCAACGCAGTAAAGTCCTGTAAATGTATTTTCTCTGGTGATTTTCTTAACAATTTCTTTTTTTCTAGCTGGCTTTATTTTGAGAATACAGCCTCTGATATGAATAACAGGCAAAACGCATCCATCCACCATGTACATGGTGGTGAAGGCTTCTGGTCAATCACCGGTTACTGGAAGTTAAGTTGTGGGGAGTCTGAAGTTCTACGAGGATTCTGACTTGCTCCCTAACCCTCGTGCTGTTCAAGGGTCGGCTCTGTAATAGGAGGGGTCCCTTTCAGAAAGGAGGGAGGGAAGGAAAAGTTATTGGGGAAGTGAAACGGACAGGGTGTGCAAAGTTACTTCTTGTATTTAAACGAAGCTTAAGGAGAAATACACTAACATGTTCCCACTTAGCCTTGGTGGGTACCGAGTCTTACTTTGACATAATGCCTCAAAGGGAAACTAATTCAATAAGAAACGGACAACTCTTCCCTTTAGAAGGCTTCACAGAGGAGGTGACAAACTCAGGAGAGCCTGCAGACTGCTACAGAGGAGATTAAGAACACCAAAAAGGCTTGGAAACCTGCCAGAATCTTGAAAGCCAGCGCCCACTGTTACTTGAAGGTGGTGAGAAGTACTTTTAAAAACGGGGGCCACAGAAAAGGCCACAGCTCCGCAAGCCCTTGTTTCGGCAGATACCGGAGGGCTGCACCACGGACAGGAGGGCCGTGAAGCTCCCCCAGGACCACACAACGAGACGCGGAAGCACGGCTCCTCCACAAGCACACTCAGGAGCCCGAGCGGGCCCGTCCCACCCAGTGTCTCGGCCACAGCGGGCAAGGCCAGGCGGCTCCCGTGTCCTGCCAGAGAGAAAGGCTTCCTATTTTTGGCCTGTACCATCAACCTGGGTAAAGCTATTAAACAGCACGTGGTAAGTGTTCCACCCATATTTTGGGGTAACCAGGGGCATGCACTCAAGCACTGAGCCCATGTTGGGGAGAAGCCGCAGCACCCAGACCCTGGAGGAATGCCAGCCATGCTGTGTCCCCCGTGGGGCTTTCTACATACAGGAAACAGAACATTTAGGATACCTCGCCTAGAAGGATCTTCTCCTCCCAGATTTCTAGTTCCTTCTCACTGGAAGCCAGGCAGATGAAAGTCACTGTTAGGTATACAGTGAGTAAGACCACCTTCCTGAAATGGAGTAAGAGGGACACCAAGGAAATCCACATGTACCGGAGCAAGGTCAAGCGGTGTGGGGGGGTGGGGAGTGGGGGGGGCGGACTGAGGCTTCTGTCCTGGCTCATTCGAGGAGGACCTGTCGTGCCTGAACTTCAACCGTCCTTCCCCAGGGCTCTCGTGCCCCGCGTGGCACCAAAGGCCGTCCAGCACCCAGACGGCAGGGTGGGGAGGTCCCCCGGGCGGCTCTGCCTGGGCTCTCCCACCCTCCCCGCTGCAGCGGGCATCTCTCCTGGAACAAAACACCCACCGACTTGCACTTGCTCTGGTGCGTTCTTCTCATGCTACTTCTCGCATCTGACCCACCAGCTCCCTCTGCCACTTGGAGCCTGTCTGAACCCCACCTGGCTTCTGTGCTCTGACTCACCCGTGTGTCCTCCAGGCTTTAAAACTCCCGTCCTATTGTCCTGCCATGAGCGGTAGGGGCTGCTTTACCTGCTGGATCTAAGTGGAGCTCCTCCCCACCTCGTCCCCCTCACTATCCTTGTCCCCTGGTACAGTACAGCTCAGCTTGGGCCATTCTTAGAAGGGAAAAGACCCTCAAGGGCAGATGTGGACAGGGCCGGTGGCCCAGGCATCCACATTTACCACTTAAACAGAAAACCTGAAAGCAGTCTGGCAGATCACCCCTTAGGCAACTGAAGGGCCACTGGGCAGGGCCACGGGGAAGAGCACAGAGCACGGGCAGGACACCACGCCAGAGAATCCCAGGCTCCATGGGTGAGAATGACCAGCCCGCTTCCTAGGCCTCTGCCCTAGCTGGAGACGGAGAAGACCCCACTGGCTTCAAGGACGGGGACCTTCCAAAGAGATAAGGAAGCCCAGCCCAGGGCCAGTGTCCGTCAACTACTCGGCCAACGCTAGACATCATCCGATTCGGCACTCGGCTCCGGGACAAGCTCATGGTCATCAGCATCTTCCGAACCAAACTCACCTCTGCCCACATCCCGAGATAAATGGTTCCCATTTGACACAGGCATGCGATACTCCTAACTGAGTCCCTGAGCCCCACACGCCCCATCCTGCCTGGCCCTCACTCAGTGCACCCTGTGCCCAGGCTGTGCTCAGAAAAGAAACAAGAGACCAGGGAAAGCATCTGGAACCCCAGCCTTCCCTCTTGGCAGTGCTCCTCTGACACAGAGGCCGCCAAGCAGAGCTCTCCGGAGGGGGCCCATCCTTAGGGCACTGATGACGGAGCCATGCTAACATGACAGGTCGGCACCCCGGGGCCTGCCCACCTCTCCACAGCCCCCAGGCACCCCCCCATCCTGCTGCCCGTCTGAGCCCCAGGGTGGGGCCCCCCAGCCCACAAGACTGGCCCATGGGGCTGCTGAGAGAGGGGCCCACAACAACGAAACTCAAGCCAAAGCTTCAGAGAAAGCTCACCCAACCTCTCAAGGGCCTTGGGTGAGGTCCCCAGGGAGCCCATCGTGACCTGAAGGTCGGTGGGTCCCACCCTAGGCAGACCTGTCCCCGTCTATTCTCCCCTCCCCCCGGACACCCAGGCCCCCGTCACTGCTGGGGAGCACGAGTCTGAGAGGGCAGTGACCCTTAGTCACGGGACCACAAGAGGGATGTGAGGGCATGAAAGGGGGTGCCAGGGCTTTCCCTGATATCCACAGTGTGTCCTCTTAACATCTCAAGTTCAAAGGCAACAGATAGGGAAAAGCCTCAGGCAGGCATGAAACCTGAAAGTTCACGGAAAAACCAAACTCCTGCTCGTGAAATGGACCTGCCTATATCACAAGTCCTCCCAGCCAGGCGGACGGACACACGCCCACAGAGGTCACATGCCACGAGCACCCTGGCCCCTGTTCCAGAATGACAAGGGCAGGGCGGTTGGTTCTCTGTGTCCACACCCGGTGGACCAGCCCCCGCTTCACACTCTGGCCACCTCGGCTGGTCTCTCCACTGGGAGGGTGAGACCTACCACCTCCAGCTATGACCCTCACTCTTCAGAGTCCCTCTGAGGATGTGTGGGGCAAAGCAACCCACAAGACTATGGAGATGGCAGCAGGGTCTCCCGGCAGACTGGAAGAGCCAGGCGATCTCGCGCCCGGGGAGCAAGGTGGGGAGCGGGAGGGCCAGCAGGGGAGGGATGCCAGTGCTGCAGCCTTCTGCCTCGGAGCACGGGGGGCCCCAGGGAGGACCTACCCTGCGATCGGGATGCCAGGCCAACACTGCAATGCATAAGCCCCAGGGGCCCAGAACGGCGCCCCCCCACCCCTCTGCCACCCAGACTTTAATTGTCAACTGTCCCTGGGAAAGTCCAGCTCATCCCGCCCGGATCAGTACAGAATTCCAGTTTGGCCATTACATGGCGTAAAGAGCAAGCGAAGGACAATGTCCCCCCGAGAGCAGAATGTTCCGCGCACGTTGGACAGGACGGAGCGGACACGATGCGATCGGAGACGCCGCCGCCCCAGTCCAGCCAGGTTACGCCTCCCCAGGACTCAGTTCTACGTACAACTGCCTAATAATAAATAAACCATATTAATTAGCTTTGAAACAATTAGCCTTTATTCAGGGGAAGGAAAAAAACCACCCCGACAACCCTGCAAGCTAATTCTTTCCAGGTCCCTCTACGGCCCACGCTGGCATCGAGACACTTAGGGTCAAATCAACACTTCGTTATAATCCCCTCGATGTCCCAGAGTTTCAACTTCAATAAGAAAAATGCCCACAAGGCAGGAACTTTACATACACAGTCTTTGTGGCGAATGTTTATGGAAATTTTGTAATATTAAATACGTTCAGCTGGTTTTAAGTTTTAAGAAAGTAAAGGCCCAACAGCCAAGATTTTAGAGCCCTTGTCTTCACAAGAAGGGCAGCCAATGGAAAACTGTAAGGGGAGACTTGGAACGCTGCCATTTTTTTAACGAAAACAAAATAGGATATTTTCTCAGTGTTGTCTCAGATGTAGTCAATTAATTTGTCCCTTTCTCTGCTCTGTTCCCAGATTTTTACTTCTGTGCCCTATAAGCCCGCACATCTGAGACAGGCCAGGTGACCAGGGGAGCGAAGCCTTGTAGCGCTGGGAGGTGTGGCAGAACGCCCCGTCCTGAGCGGCGGGTCCACCGGGGAAATAAACAAGGACACGGGCAGCCAGGTTGCAGGAGGCCTGGCGACAACTGCAAAAATGACCATGGAAAGCCAATCGATCAACGGGTGCGGCTGCTCAGGCCTGGCAGAGGCCACGGTTTTGGGGGGAAAATAAATAGATCCATAAGCATCAACCCACACTCGCAATGACGTCATTTTGTGTAGTCAAGCTGCGTTCCCACACCCCAAACTGCCCAGCTGGCCAGGGGAGGGAAGGCAGCTGGCCTGAGCTGTCTGACCCTCGGCTCGAAGAAGCCCGTCTGAGAAGTTGGAGACACCATGAAGCTGCCTTGTTAACTCGGAAAAGACCAGAGGAGTGGAAGGAATCCCTCGCAGGGGGCTGGGACCCCCTTCAAATCAGCCTGGCTCTCAGGGAAGCTGGGCCTCGGAGGCCTCTGCAGATGGTACCAGGACCCACTTTCCAGCACAGGAGGACCGAGGATAATCCCACACGGCCAATCAGACACCTGTAGCTGGCTTTTCACGGTTCCGAACCGTAACTGAAGAGAAACCTACAGGCCGAGGCACACAGCCCTCTGTGTAAGAGGGCCTGGAACCTGCCAGGAAGGCAAGCAGAGACGGGCTCCCTGAGGGCAGAGCCCAGCTGGTGGAACCTTCCCGGCCATCTGGAAGGCAGGCCCTGGCCCGGGTGTTCTCTCTGGGAGAGTGGCAGGCCCCACAGAGGAATCTAAGCTCCTTTCCCGCAGGCACTCCATCTAACCCCAAGTGACAAGGGTCCGGCGGGAAGCGGGGCGGCGGGGGGGGTGTCTCCTGATGCTCAGTCCCACTGCAACATCAAACTTGCAGGCTGATGGTCTTTAAAATAAAATCCACCGATGACAAGGTGGAACGCTGAAGGGTCAGTGAGACAAACCACCACACACGGCGGTAGGAATAGCAGGGCTCCCTTTCTGGAAAGTGAGATTTCATCCTTCACCCCGTTCTACCCCCAGGCAGGGTCAGAGGAGAGACCAGCATTTACATAAAATATGAAACCATCTAAGATGCCCCCTCCATAGTCAGGTAACTCTCACTCCTGGTAAACAACAGACATATACCTATATTTGCTGTACCCGTGCATCTGGCAGTATGACACCTGTACCAACAGCTTATATATTTTTTAAAAAATTAAATACTTAACATAGGAAAAATACTTTATAGGTTAAGCGGAAAAATATGAAATATGCAGAATAATCCAATTATAATTTTAAAATATTCTTTAAATGGTGTTCATTTTCTGCGTGTATACTTCTATATAAGAGACAAAAACTACATCCAAAGGTTATTTCTCTATGCTAAGATTAAAGATGGTTTTTTAAATGTAAGTCTTTTAGATCATGAAAATCATTTAATTTTCTTCATACTTGCCTATATTTCTCCATGCCCTACAAAGAGCAGACTTCCTCCAATCTGGAAAATGCACGGTGAAGACGCTGTGGGCGCTTCCATCAGGAGGAAGCTGAAGCTAGGAGGACAAAGGGGGAGTCCCCAGGTCACTGCAGCCAACTCCCTAGGTGGGTTTTGAAGCAAGTAAGGTATCCGCCACATCCCTGAGCAAGTTCAGTCTGTAACAGGGTGTCTCTCCAGTGGATGCTGATGCCTAGTTTGAATTCCAGTGGCCCAGCCACCTGGAAGAATTGGGGGGCGGGGGACACCAACACTGGGGAATCCCTGGGCCCCGATGGGGAGCTTGCCACCCCATGCATCCCTGGGCTGCTGGAGAACAACACAGCAGCACTAGCGGCAGAGAACAGAGCAGACTTCTCAGCCGACTCGGCCAAGTTCTTGGCCGTGGATCAGACTGCAGAGGAACGAGCACCGGGAAGTACTACGGGACGGAGAGCAGAGTCCCCAATCCCTAAAGAATGACTTACACGAAGAGTGATCAGTGATCGGCTTTGGACATCCACCCGATCCATCAACTGGCTCCACGTAGAAATCAGAGCAGGGCAGTGAAGCAGGGTAAAATTCAGGCGGACGGGTAACCCCTGCTCTCCCCCACCTCATGCCCTCACCCCAACCCCTCTATATACTATAGAAGCCAATCACAGCCACGCCAGCTTGGACACAATCCGATTTTTATGGTGGAGAACTGGGACTCCAACCCACAGTCAAGAGCCTTGGAAGGAGGCTGTGTGTGGTCCTGGACACCTTCATCCGCTGAGCCCAGGGGGTGACCATCGGTTCCTCGTTTGTGGGATTCCTGGGACACGGCGGGTAAAGCGCTCAGAGGGGGCTTCAGGGCACACCAGGAAGCCCTATCATTTAACAGATACTTTCTTTACTGACACGACTGTGTAAATTCAAGAATCCAAAGTCCTAGAAGGAAAGAAAGAAGGAAAAAAAAAAAAGCCCGTAGGAAATTGGGTTCCGTTTTTATCTCAAAGCAAATTTATTCAAACCCAAACCTCAAGGTTCAGAGAGGATTTAAGTGTAAAATGAAGAACGTCGCTGCCATCAAACTGAGCAGCTGTGGTACCTGCAACAGAGGGAAGACTTTGCTCTTTAAAATCCACGTACGAGGTCGGGAGCTTGGCAGAGAACTGCACGTGGGGAAATTCTGCAATACAGACACGAGCGAGGCCCCGGAGGTCGAACTGAGGATTGACTCGGGCATCCAGAGTGTATTTCCTTTAGAGGCAAAAAGCTTTGTTTTTAAGAATAAATTAGGGGTGTGTGGGTGGCTCAGTTGGTTAAGCGAGTGCCTTCAGCTCAGGTCATGATCCTGGAGTCCTGGGATTGAGTCCCGCACTGGGCTCCCTGCTTGGAGGGAGCGTCTGCTTCTCCCTCTGAACTCTCCCCTCTCATGCTCTCTCTCATTCTCTCTAATAAATAAATAAAATCTTTAAAAAAATAAATAAATAAATCAGAGTCAGAGGAGACCTTCTTGAAGGAAAAAACCGAGACCCAGATCACCTGACCCATCAGAGACCAAGGCAAGTTGGAGCGTGCCTTGGTCCTTTCCACTCCCTGCCCCGACACACTGTCAGAACACAAAAGCCCCACAACAGACCAGACAGCCTCTTCACCCATGACCCCGGCTCAGACTACCCAGCCCCATGATCCCTGATACAGATGCCAGACCCTCTTAATCCAG
Organism: Lontra canadensis; assembly: GCF_010015895.1. Classification (NCBI taxonomy): domain Eukaryota; kingdom Metazoa; phylum Chordata; class Mammalia; order Carnivora; family Mustelidae; genus Lontra; species Lontra canadensis. The sequence continues at coordinate 6,819,511 of NW_022631073.1, read as the reverse complement.
AGGAATCCAGGGTCAGGAGAGAAAAACCAAATGCCAGCCCAGCCCAGGGGCCCCTTGCCCAACTGCAGGACCCCATCCTAAGAGCCAGGTGGGGTTTTTTTCAGCGCAGCTGCCTTCCAGGTGCAGGATCAACCTACAACCAGCAGCAAGGCCGGCCCAACAGCCTCATCTAGGAAAAGGAACAGAGGAGTCCCTAAGGAGCATGTAAATATCACCTATTGATTCATACACATCAGGTAAATAACCCTGGGAATCCCCAACTTCCTTCCACACACACCTCGTTAGTCCACTGTGTTTCATGAATTCTGAAAGTACAGACAACCTTTTAGCACGGATGGTCACAAGGCCAGTAACTGCTCAGGGCTGTCCTCTCTCACAAGATGACCGTGTAAACACACACACACCTGTCTGTGCACAACACCGCACACCTGGGCTTCCCGGAGGGGCGGCCGCTCAGTGTCCCTCTGGAATTAGGTTCCCAGGACGTGTGCGTTTACAGCAGTCATGAAGGCACGCCCAAGCCACCCGGGGGGGGGGCCACATGGACTCCCGAAGCCCCATGGATGCTGCCTTCCCCTCCTTTGTGCATCAAGTCTGAACCCCACATGTCGCTATTGTCACCATGTGACTGCTAAGGAAACAAAACCTCAATATTCCATGATCCAAGACCCCAAGTTGGGGGTCTTCACATCCTGCAGTCAATGAGCACGATGCAAAGGCACTCAACACAGATGAACAAACTCCCAGGGGGATGGCAGCTCCTTCTGGGTTACCCGATCCAGCCAAGACAATGTGGCAGGACTCACGTGTCACTGCGTGGCCGGTCACAGAGCGGGGCGGGGGGACATACGCAAAGGGGAGGCCGGTGATGCCCAGTTCCTCTTGACATCAAGCAGCTGGGTGGAAGGGAGATGGGCGGGGGCTTCAGCACTCGGGTCCCCACAGTGGGTTTCTTCTTACCCACTTCTGGTCTAAGACTGGGTCAGAAATTTTTGGGATGGAATATTCCTCATCAATAAGAGAACACACCAGTGACACATGGAAGAATTTGAATGAACCTCCAAGGGAATCACGCCACGAAAAAATTCAATCCCCAAAAGCCACGTATTCTCTGACTCCGTGTAGGTAACATCCTCATGTGACAAAATTAGATGAAAACACAGATTTGTGGTTCTCAGGGTGAGGGACTGAGAAGACCGCAGGATACTCCAATCCTCGAATGTTCTCTGAGCAAGCCAGGCCTTGGCCACCGGAACAGAGTGTGGCTGTAAGTGGACAAAAGAGGGGAGGTCCTTGGGGCCATGGAATGGTTCTGAATTTTTTTTTCTTTTTTAAGAAATTCATTTATTTGGCAGAGTGAGAGATGGAGATTGAGCACAAGCGGTGGGAGAGGGAGAGGAAAAAGCAGACGCCCCACTCAGCAGGGAGCCCGACGTGGGGCTTGATCCCAGGACCCTGAGATCATGACCTGAGCCGAAGGCAGACGCTTAACGACTGAGCCACCCAGGTTCCCCGGCACTGTTATGTACCTTGACCACAGAGGGCCAACGCTGGACCTGACACTTTGTGGACGACAACACAGAAGTAAACCCACCCCTGAAAGAACATGTGAGCACTGGGGAAATCTACAGGCTATCTGGGATCCATCGGTATCAATTTCCTGGTCGTGTTAAATGTTACTATTATTTTGCGAGATGTTACCACTGGGGAAGACTAGATAGGGTATTATTACAACTACATGGGATTCGAGGATTACTTCAAAATAAGTTTAATTACAAAAATAACCAGCTTTGTCCTGGTTTTTTGGTTTTGTTTTGTTTAGTGGGGCTCATGTTGACCATAGATAGGGTAAGTCCTTTCTTTTGTGGACTGCCCTGTTTACAAAAAGGAGCCACGAGGAGCCAACGCTGGGAACAGGACTTACACACTGTCTAGGGCCCACGGGCCAGCCTGCCTCTCAAGAGCCAGAGGTTCCAGCCCCTGAACCCTGACCTTCTCCACCGCAGTCCGCAAAGATGCCTTGCTATGTGAATTCTTTCCTGGGAACAGGCAAAACTCACTGGTTTTTCTCTGCCAGCTGCTGTGAAGGCCTGGCACTCCCTAGGTCACATGTGACAGAGGGTGCCCAACCTGGTCTAGCAGCCCGGGAAAGGACAGGAGAGAAAAATCAGCCCCAGGAGCTGGTCTGTGCTGGTGAGTGGGCATCCTGGTGGGGAACTAAATCCAGGCCTCCCTGACCCAACGTGGCTGAATCGAAAATACAGCCAGGAGGCTGGAACCGGCCAAGACCGTCCGCGGCTGATACCCCCGGCTGTACACTGGGCTGGCCACCTTCCAACACCCAGCTCACTCAAAGAAAGTTCTGGAGCTGAAGTGTCCCAGCAGATCACCGGGGTCAGCCGAGCCACCTGTCTGAGTGGACCCACAGCGACATTCCTGCTTTTCCAGCAGTCTTCTAGGACGAAACCTGACCACACCGTATCCATCTAAAGGTCTTTTGTGGCATTCTGTCCGGCCTCTGAGATCCCCTGTTGCCTCCCTTTTAAGGAGAGCTGGCATACTCACTCCTCCCGCTTGCCGGTAACTCCCTGCTGATCCAAAGAACCCAAGGAAGCAAATTATGGGAGCGTCTTTACTGTTTCTGCCTTTATTGTCTTCAGGGCTATAGTTTTTTTCAATTCTTTCAATGGGAGTTTATCCTTAATGTCTCCCGGAGAAAGTAACAAAAACATCTCCCTCTCCCCAAAATGTACCATTAGATACAGAGTACAGCGGAGAAGGATTTCAATAATAATGCTATTTTTTTCTGCTTCTAGAAACCTTTAAATAGCCACTTACTCAAAAAGCTGAATGTTTTCAAATCGCCCAACACTGCCCAGCTTCAAAGCTGCTGAGCAAATAACCAGCAACTCCTCCACGGAAATAAAAATTACATTCTATGCAAATTAAATATATAATTTGATTAAATGTGTTTATGTCTTTGTGATGACATTTAAAATAGAAGCAATCATTTTCGTTCTTAAAAGAAAAACTCTTTCAAATATAATTCGAAGCTGTCAAACCCACCTTCGGCTACAGATCTCTTAAATGTCACATACCTTCGAAAGGGGATGGCAGTTTCCTTTTAAATATGCAATTCCAAGCAGTGCGTTCCAAATCAAGCACGTATTAAAACACACCGCTGGCATTTATCCTGATTAAGTTTAGCCTCCGTGCCCCTGTTCCTGATGGACTTGCTTGGGCCCTGGCCTATCTCCCCCACTCTGCCCACTTCCCTCCCCATACTACTCAGGTTAGTGCCCCGTGGCTGGTTGCAAACCACAGGGCCCAGCACCAAGTCACACCCCTAAAGCCTTAAGGCGGGGGCAAAGATAACTTCCTGCGATTCCTACAGTTTTCCTCCCAGATATGTCGCTGAACTCTGTGTTACCCAATTTTGGCATGGCATCAACAGCCCAACTGTAAGACAATGTTAAATCAGATGCAAAGAAAACCCCGAACTCATTCTCCCAAGTCAATGACCTACATATCCAATTGCTTATTCTCCAACTCAGTAGCAAACACCATGCTATATTTAAACATAGAGCACAGATATAGCTTTCTTCTGAAACGTTAGTGATACAGACAAGCATTCCACTTGAGCCCTCCTCTCCTCAAGTTAAAGACTGTAAACCTTGTTAAGATCAACTGTGGAACTCTGAAGGGACAAGTGTGGCTCGTGTCTCTGTTATTTTAGTAAGGCAGCAAGTGTCATTTTTGTAAAAAGCCAAGTGTGAGCAGCATCTCCACTGGAACGTAAGTAAAATGAACCCTGGTTCACCCTTGTCTCCCCAGTACCTGGCATAAAGCAAGAAGCTCAGAAAGAAAAGGAATAATGACTTCAAGTCAGTTAAGCGTGGGTAACAAGCATGTTGCATACCAAGTGTCCAAAGGGGATGCAAATGCCCCCTGTTGAACCCTGACACCCAAATAATCTTGCAGCCAGCAGGGATGACAGCAAAAGGAGCAGAGAGCTCTCAGAAGCTCTTGGTAGGTCAGCCAAATACAAGGAGGCATGGGCAAGTCAAGCCCCCACAGCCAATGCTGGAAGAGGATAGGAGGCACCCAGGGAGAGGCCCCTGGAGGGCTCAGCTGTCAGGCGTCTGCCTTCAGCTCAGGTTATGATCCCAAGGTCCTGGGATCGAGCCCACACTGGGCTCCCTGCTCTGCAGGAAGCCTAGTCTCTCTCTCCTACTCCCCATGCTTGTGTTCCCTCTCTCACTCTGTTTCTGTCCAAATAATAAATAAAATCTAAAAAAAAAAAAAAAAAAAAAAAAAAGAAGGCATCAAGGTAGAGGGTTTGAAAGCCAAACAGAAAACCAATCAGAAGACAGCCCAGCCCAACACCTCAACAGGTGCCTCCATCCTGAGAAAGGAAAGCTGCTGGGGACGGGGGTGGGGTGCAGTAAGCAAGAAGCCAGAGGAGCCTTCCAAGCAGACTGCAGTGCAGCAGGGGGAGGAGAGGACCAGGATGACCAGGACACACTTGACAACCACGGCCGAAACCCAGGCTGTAGTTTGGAATTCTTCCTGTGGGCACCTTCCTGCCTTGTCCAACTGTGTGGCAAGGCACCTTGCCCCTCAGAAAGCATCTTCTCATAGGTATGGGAGAGGAATGCCACCCACACACACCAAGACCTTTTAACTCAAGTTCTTTTTCTTTTTTCCCTAACTCAAGTTTTAGTTCCACTTAAAAATAGGCGATCACGAACATTAAAGCCAATCCTCAAGTGACCAGTGCTTGACAGAAATCAAGTGTGGAAGAGGAAGAGTTACTGCAAAAGGGCTTTCTCCTTTTCTTTGGACTCAGGTAAAGCTCCCTTCATTGGGCAGCAAACTCCAGCCCCACGGCAGAGAGGAAAGAGGCCAAGAAACACGACCCATGAGGCCAGACTCTTCAACCTGACCCATGACACCAACGGGGAAGATGGAAAACACGGATGGGCTGAAGTACTCAGTGGGGCAGTCCTTCAGTAAAATGTTTTGTAGCTTTTGGCCACACTGATCCTTCTGCATGGTTCCTGCTCCCCTAGCCTCCTCCTCAGAGGAGCCTTCCCAGTTAACACCACTCACACTCCCATCTCCCCACGCCTTGCCCACAGAAGTGATCAGCCAGTTCCTGCCAGTCCTCTCTGGGGCTTCACTAACCCTAATCCTTTTGGGCCTTGCTGCCAACCTTTCCTTCCTATCACCTCCCCCACTGCCATAAATTTATTCTTCTCTCTCTCTCTCACAAACTCTCTCTCTCACACACACACAATATATATATATAAATATATATTAACATATACATTAAAAAAAAAACTGGTGTGGACTCCTAATGGTCAAAACTAATAGCCCTTTCTCAGCTGCCATCTAGCTCCCTGGCTGGTAGACCTCCCCCTCCCCCCATACATAACTCTCTACCTTACGCACCCGGATCTTGCACCAACTGAGAAGCAGGTACTATTAAGAGAGCCAGATTTGAAGATAAATGAAACCTAACCTTGCCTTCAAGGAGTTCGAACAAGGAACAAGAATAGAATGCCAGTGCTGGAAGGAGAGACGGCCCCTCCGTCTGAGCTCCCATTTGGATGCTCCCAAGTCCATTTCCTTCAGCCAGTCTCCCCCAGGAGCTCGAATGCACCTCACACCTGCCCACCTGCCCTCAAACTCAGCTCACCCCCATGACGGCCCTACCACTTGGGAGTTCAGGACTCTAACCAGGCCAGCGTCTACATTTGTCCACCTCTCTGTCTGACAGATCGGCAAGTAATCCCAGCGTTACCCCTATATGCCAGTCCCGGGGCAGGAAGTTAAAACTCCTAACCATCATCTCTAAAACATCTATCAAGAGCCCAGCAAATTGAGTTTTTGGAAGAGAGCATGACCTCATCCAATTCAACTGGTCGGTATCAACTGGCCTTGTCCTTGAAGCATTTTAAATTTCATTCCAAATCAAATGACCACCTTAGAACGAGGGCTCCTCACAGATTGGCTTCCTCTGAATTGTCCCTCAACATGCTTGTGATTTTCCAGTGGACCCAGGCACAAGCTGCAGCCTGACCTGTGCTACCAGACTTTGGTTAATGGTAACTCTCCATCCCCCTGTACCAGAGCATTTCTCTGTGATCAGCTCAAGGGCACAAGTTTTCTCCCTAAACTCAGAGAGCTGTTCATGGCCAACTGTCCTGAAATTTATGTTTGTTGTATTTGCATGTTTTATCAACTCTGGTCCTTCCCCAATTTCATCCCCTCTTACAGCAGTCTATTTTATTGAGTCCTCGAAGTACTTTCTCAAAATGGGTAGGATATAAATAAGTAAATGGAATCCACTCAAGGACACATTAGTACCCCTTTATTATAAACCAGGTCTTCAAACATACTGGTCCCAGGGAAACTTGGAGAAGCTTTCCCGAGGCCAGTGAAGCCAACACACACAGATTGCTGGGTTTTGCAGTGCTCGGCTCACAGGGGAGCAGATTTGCATGGAGGGGTCCAGAACACCACCTTAACCAGTATCTTCACACTGAAAATAACTAAAAATGCAAGTGTTACTACGTGAATTATCAGTGGGCTCCAGAAATCAAGTGTGGGAATCCAGAAATGCAAACAGGTAGGCACAGATGTTAAGAACCAGAACTAGACCTTGACCCTCAAGCTTCATTGAAGAACACGGCATCTGGCAGGGAGGGGAGACCACAAGGCAAGGGAGAGCACGAGGGGGGCCATTCTGAATATCCAGGGAAAGCCAAGCCAAGCCAGCCCCCTCTAAACACAAACGGCATGGCTACTTTCTCCAGAGTAGTGAACCCCACAGCCTACCCCAAGCAGTGCAAATGGGGTAGACTCTGCATCTATCTTGTTAATGGAGGGGCCAAGGGCAAGAAGGATGCCCCCCACCCACTGCACCGGCCTCCAGCAGAAGGCTGGCCTTCTGTTAAATGGCTTAAAAAACAGCTCCATTTCCCTACATGATGGGTAGCATTATAAAATTTCATAACTGCTTTAGAAAACTAAACAATATACCTATTCTGTGACCAGTAATTCCATTTCCAGGAATTTACCCAAGAGAAATGAAAATGTAGGTCCATAAAAAGACATGTGCAAGAATGACCCTTAGCAGCTTTAGTCAGAATAGCCCAAAGCTGGAAATAGCCCAAGTATCCATAAACAGGAAAATGGGCAAACAGGGTGGCAGATTCCCACCAGGGAACCCCAGAAGGGGCAGGTGACTGCCCCAGATGAAACATTCAAGTAGCTCAAAAATACTATGTTGATGTAGATAGAAAAGGCTTTTGCAAAAACGGTACATGTGCTATGATATACATGAATTACATGTATGTTACATAGTATTGGTTTCACAAACAAGCAAAATTAATCATGGGGGCGGTCAGGGTTGCCCGAGGTGATCGGAGAGACGGGAGTGCAGACTGCATGGGAAGGGCCAGGAGGGAAATTTCTGGAGCAACGCCACGTTCTGGATCTTGAAAGGGCACAGGTGTGTGCATTTGCCAATGAACTGATCGGCACCCTTGGGATCTATGCATTTCCTCTTACCAATGCCCCCCCAACACCTTCCCGAAGTTTCAACTCAAAGATAAACAAAACAAAGAGGAACCACAAGCAAGTCCCTGTCAGGTAAGGAGATGCGCGCCCAGGGACTAGGGGTAAAGGTGAGTAGGATCCGGAAAGGCAGCCAAGAAATGTCACCAAGGAAAAGCCAGGCTGCTAGGCAGAGGGCAGGAGCGCCGGAGCCCTCGGGTGGGGGTGGGCACACGTGCTCACAGCAGAATCATGTCCACTCGGGGAGCCTTTCATGCAGGTCTGTCCACAAAAGTCCTGTCTCTGGAATGAGGCCCACAGGAACCCTGAGGGGCAGGGGCCATTTCCCCATCAAGAGCAGGAATCTGGGCAGCCCAGGTAGAATGTCCACCCAAATTCAAGTGTGGGAAGCACACAACGTCACGCAGTCGTCCACGCAGTCCACAAGCAGACTTCTGAGTCCCAGAAGGCGAGGCCAGGGGCATGCTTCAGACGGTGTGCCAGTGCGGGCTAATAAACCTGGAGGCCCCCCGCCCAGGAAAAGAGCCACTGTCTGAGTACAGGGTCAAGGGCGTGCCCCTGCAGTGCGGGTTCTTGTGGCCCCAGGCAGACAAGGGGAACCCCAAGAGCAGCCGGCAGGGTTTTGGGTCCCTTCTCCAAGCCTCTTCGGGGGTGGCACAGCCTTGTGGGCATAAATAGCTCCCCAGGAGCCAAGTGATGACCAGGGCCCATCTGGGACACTCGTGAATGCCACCCGCTGTCACCCAGCCGTCAGAAGGGCCATGTCCTGTCAAAGTCGGGACTCCTCCATCTCAAGGTATGCCCCCAGGACAGGTCACATGTGGGCTGGACATACCAGCCTCTTGTATCACTCAAGAGGCTTTCAAAGGATTAAGCCTAGAAAATGCATGTGAGCTCCTGAGCGAAACAGGGCGCGTGGACCCTCCAAAGGCTGCCCCTGCACTCTCATTCCAGATGCTTCACCCGGACGGCGGGCAAAGGACAATAAAAGCACGTGTGAGAGGCGGGAACAGTGAAGCAAGGGCAAGGAGCCGAACCCTGATGGAACCCGTGCTTGGACTTGGGCCGCACCTGGAATCCCTGAGCACAGGCCCCGCATTTTGAGTCAGGCAAGCTGCACTGGGAGAGGAAGCATGGCTTGCTGCCCAAACTAGAAGAAATTCCTGGGCACGATCCCTCTGACCTACTTTAAAGTCTGATGTGTGTTGAGTGTGGGTCCTCCAAAAACAAGGCCCGACGAGCTATGCAAGACTTCCTGGGGAAGGGAGTCAGAGGGAGATTCGGGTCGGGCTCCCGCAGAGGACACAGGGAAGGAATGAGTCCAGGTGGGAGAAACCTCCACCGGTTGTGCAGCTCCAGGCCAGAGGGGACCACTTGGGCAGAGCTGGTGGGCTCCCAGTCTTCCAGGGAAGGCCTGGGGGGCCTCAGTCAGCTGGGTGTCCAACTGGTCATTTCGGCTCAGGTCATGATCTTGACTGAGGCCTGTTCGGGCTCCAGCCTCAGCAGGAACTCTGCTTAAGAGTCTCCCCCAACTCCCATCTCAAATAAATAAATCTTTTTAAAAAAGGAAAGAAGGACGGACGGAAGGACAGAGAGACGGGAGGAAGGATGGACGGAGGGAACGACGGATGGAGGGCTGGCATCACCTCCATGCTAGGCCCCCTGCTGGGGGCAGCCCATGGGAGCCGAGGCTCTGAATGCCAAGCCGCACTCCAGATGGGCCCCCAGTGGATTCCATTCCCAGAAGCTGTCAGAGAGGCACCTTTTCGTGGCTGCCACCCCATACCACGACCCCGCTACAGTTTTACCACTGGAGACTTCATTTGGAACTCTCCACACACTGACCATCCACTCTCAGGGCCACGTGACTGCATCCCACAGCCCAGGAGTGGCTGGCATTTGGCAGATGTGAGGTAGGGAGCCTTCCAAGGATGCCCATCCTCAGGGACTCACAGCCTAGCAGGAGGGCCCCCCACCCCAACAGCAAACAAGATGGGGTGGGAGACGGGACTCTCCAGGACAAAGCCCGTCAGTGGACACGAGGTGGCTGCGATTGGGAGAAGGAGCCACCTTCTCACTGAGGCAGAGTGTGACGCAGGGTTGGCTTGGATGAACTATCTGGGTCATCAACTTCCCGAACTAGGGTGTTACCAGTTACATTCACACTGCTTCCACGAACCCAGATCCGAGCGTCTGCTCAGCACAACACGAGCTTATTTCTGTGTTACACAAGGACCAGTGCTCCTGACCACCAGCAGCTCTTCACAGGGACTCAGGATGCTAGGCGATCTGCTAGACAGTCAAGGCGGAAACAGGATAAGTGGGTAAAGCACACTTGTTTCTGAATTACTTCTGCCGGGAAGGGACACCTATTCCGCCCAGGACTCCACTGGCAGGAATGGTCCTGGGCCTTTAGGGAGATGCCCAGGTGGCCACCAGGGAGCCACCCCAGCCTTCAGTCCCCACCAGCGAAGGGAAGCATGGGACTCCAGTGGACATCTGGTCATCTCCTCCACACACACCTGCTAAGTTGGCCTCAGGACAGCCTTATTTGGGGAGCAATACAGGCCTCTGGTTCTCTGAACACAAGAATCCAAGGTTATTGGACCATGGGACCAGACCTGAAAAGAGAAACGCATCTCTTCCATTTTCCTGGGGCCACACAACCACAGCATCGAAGTGGAAATCCTGTCGCAGCTTGACTTTCACTGATCGACTTAAAAAGTTCTAAGTTTTATTGGAAAAGGCCCAACCCTCACACTTTCAAGTTTGCGAAATGCTTTCATGTTCATCAAGTCTAAGATACCATCAAACCTGATCCCCAGCATTATTTCATAAACCACTAGGAAAGAAGAAAAAAAAAGAAGAAAAGAAAAGATACCGTCCATTCAACTAAGGACACAATCTATTTCATGACTGTTCAATCCCGGAGATGTTAGAACGGTAAACACCAAGGAAGTAACAATGTTGTTTCTGTTGAAGTCTTCCAACAACCCAGGAAGGAGGACAGACATCACCATCTCATAGACTGGGGGCCCCAGCCCCCGTGCTGGGTTGGGGGACCTGCCAGAGCTTATGGAGGTGGGGAGGTGGTGTTCCAACTGGCCTGACTTAGCACCTACACCTGTGTCGAGACACAGCCCTTCTGCCAACTCTCCCAAACGAAGCCACCCTCCAGCCCCCTCACACCCGTACAGGCTCCGCTTCAAATGGCCAATCAAGCACCTTGGATAGAATATTCTTATAAACTCATTTGAATTAAAAAAAACACACACACTCCACTAAAATATGGATTTTCATCTGCATAACACTTTATCAACCAATTCTGCAACATTCGAGTGAGAACAGATGATGTACGGAAACATCAAAAACAAGGATCCGATCTGGTAAACAGTTGAGCGCTATTTTCACATCATCCTAATGAATTGTTTCAATAAACGCAAATCAGCAAACACTCTGAAAATTCTAATGGTACGGCACAAAATCACGCTTTGAATGACAGCCCCAGAGAGCGAACTCTTTTCAGCAAGTGACAGATACCCCAAGAGAAAAATCAGAATGGATGGCTCCGTTCAAAGGGTCCCCTTACGGCGGGTGGGTCTGAACTCGGCCCTGGGCACGCTGCCCACATACAGCTCCCTGGACTGTGAGGGAAGCCAGTGGAGGAGCTCTAGTCCCCTGGATCCTGCCCAAATGGCTCAATCTGATAGCAGGTGCCTGGAGTGTGCAAATGTGTGTACAGTGGGTGGGCCAGCCGTCAAAAGACGCCGCACAGATTTCTGGTCAACCTCTTAGCCAGAGGCAGGCTCCTGCCTCTCGATCCATCTCGGCAGGGTCCCCAGTGCAGGAAGTGTCTGAGGATACAAATGGGACACAGGCCCAGACGGGCCCAGACTCCCCCAGGGCCCCACTCAGCTGCCCGCCCACCCTCTACGGGGTGTCTGAATCCCGTGTGCCTTAAACCTCAGCAGTGACTCCACGAGCACTTTCTATAGCGCCAGAGTGCAGTGAGCAGGGGACGGGGGAAGCACAGACACACACAGAGGCAGCTCTTCTGAGAGCGTCTGGGTAGCCTTCCTCACCCTTCATCTTCTCCATCTGGAAACAAGGGTCGTGGCCGGTAGGCTGTCCTTAGAACACATCTGAACACAACTGTCGACTACAAACCACTATAAAAAAGACTGGACTGGTCTTTGGAAATGACGTTTTTACCTCAGACAGTTAACAAATTCAGAGTTGTTTTTACAAAAAGGTACCCTGAAGTCTAAGAGCTTCCTTAAAAAAAAAAAAAACAAGCAAAGCGACCTCTCCAGACTGGGAGCTCCGTGGGGACAAGGAAGTGGCCGCTTCTTACTGTGTTCCTCCTGGAGCCTAACGCGTGGGAATCCACACACGATTAACTGAATTCTGAGTGCCTGACAGAGACTTCCTGGCTGTGGCCCCAAGATTACAGGAGTTCATTTATGTCTGTTTTTTTCTTTTGCGTGGACAGTGAAATTTGGTTCCAAAAAGAAAGGCACATAAAAAGCATCTAAGACCTTCACTGGTATGATTTTAAGCACGAAACAAGATCAGATTTTAAACGCATGTCAGCAGCAGGAACAAACACAAGCATCTGAAAGCCACAAGCACGTTGTTTTCTACTTGCTGTAGGTCCACAGGATCTAAGCAGCCCCCGCTGGCCAGCCCCACACAGCTGCAACTCTCACACCCATCACGTACCCTAGTCCGGCAGCCTCTCCGTCGGGTCACTGTCAGGACTCCCGACTCACGGACCCGGAGACGGAGGCTCGGAGCCTCGTGCCATAGTCCACGGCAGCAAAAGCAGAGATTCAAACTGAGCTCAACTCCAGAGCACCCAGTGGAAGGCCACTCGTGACCTGCCCGGCAAAGGCCAGCAGGGCAGGAGGAATACGGTAAATGCGATCGCGCTGGGCTTCAAGACGGACTCCCACGGACTTCCGCTCCCGCCACCCCTCCCCCCCACCCAGGTGGCCCAAGGGGGCCCCCAGCTGCGTCCTCTCAGCCCCGCCTGCTGGCTGCCCCTGCCCCACCACACCAGTGGCTTCATCCAGGTTCCTGGGATTATTAGAATCTCAAACCCTTTCCCTTCCCTAATAAAGGTGAGGCAGCCAGATCACATCCCACAGGGGGCCATGGGACACGGCCACCCACTCAGCCCAGCTAGAAGATCCTCTCCTTGGTCCAGGAATCACACTTCCTCCTCTGTGGGGGCCCCAGCTCCCCTCATCCCTCCCCCACCCCAGGGCCTTCACCAAAACCAAAGCCCAGTGTCCTGCAAGCAGACAATTCCTGGCAACTCCTCAGAGCTTCCCCTGTTCCCCCTTCAGCACCCACTCAACCTTCGCTGCCTCCCCCTCCCGTCCCATATCTCCCCACCCCACCCCCACCGACTCGGAACCCCACGCAAGGGCTCTAAACATTAGGTCCCAGGCTCCTGCGAGAACTACTGATGGTTGGGTTCTTTTCCTAAAAAATGCATAAGACCCTCCCCACCCCATCCCCTTGGCTAGAGCCATTTCTGGGGCTCACACCCACCCCCAGGGATGGAGCCCTGAGAGGTCCACTGGCCTGAGCCCTGCCTCCAGCTTTGTTCCTGAAGCAAGAGCCCACTTTCCTTCCCACTGACCACTGACCCGGGCAGGAAGATCTGACGCTCCAGGAAGCTACTTCTCACCAGGCGGGAGGCGCAGCTTTCCTTTCCTATAAGCAGGAGGGGCCCTGAGGCAGCTGGAATCCCAGCAGCTAGGCCACCCCCCCACCCCCTCTTGTGCTCAGGGCCACCTGTCCGCAAACCTGACCCCACTTTGACTCCACGAGAGCCTTGCAGAGGAAACGGCACAGTCCCAAAGACCCTCACCTGTTGGTGGGAAACTGGCCGGCGGCTCCGGCTTCTGACACTGGGCGGTGAGCGGCTCTGGGTCACCTGGCGTCTGGCCCTGCAGAACGGGTGTACCTGTCAGATGTGCGTCTGAGGAGCTGTGTTCCCAGGAAGGCTATCTCGGCCCCCCGACCACGTCTGTGGGTGCGTGCCCTGTGGCCACGGGCAGAAAGGGGCGAGCGGCCCCAGCTGAGGGCGGGTAAGCTGGGCGGTGGCTCTCTGTCTGGAGGCCCATTCGAATCATCTGGGAGCTTTTCAAACGACCCAAGGCAGGTCCCACCCCAGGACCGGGGACTCAGAACCTGAAGGTGGAGGCTGGGCTCAGACCTTCTGTCAAAGCTCCCAGGTGATGTCAGGTCCAGACAGGGATGAGGAAGATGGGGCCGGAGGGGGCCAGGTGGAGGGCAGGGCAGCCTCCGGGACAGACAAGCTGGAGGGAACTCAGCAGTCTCTCCTCACGGCCACCTGCAATTCACAGCCCAGAGGCCGCTCCCTTCAAGACGCCTTCCCTGACCTCAGTGCCTGTGGCCAGGAGCCTGGGTCCCGCGCACCCCCTGCGTCCCGCCCCTGCCTGGCTCCCCACCCTGCTCACTGTCCTCTGGTTGGGAGATCTGCTCCCTGGGGGCGGGACCACTGTCAGGCTTTATCAGGCTGCCGTCCCCAGGCCTGGCTCCGCCTCGGCCACGATTTATGCCACGTCCCACCCCACAACAGCTCAAGAGCCCTGAAAGGAGGAAAGGCCCATTTCCCCTCCGTGTGCCCAGAGAAGGAAGAGGCAACAAGGAAAGCAAACCCACCCACATAGCCCACTCTCTTGGGAATCACCCTTCTCAGCACCTCAGGCCTCCCTATTCGGGTGCCATTTTACTCCTGAAACCACCCCGCAGAGACGTCCCTGAACTCACACTGTGAACCCGCCACAGGCCAGGGGCTGCGGATCGCGGACCCCACAGTCTGTTACAAAACACTAAGTATGACTCCCTCCCAAATAGCTCCACTCAGCCACGGACATCTAGGGACAGACACATACAACACGTTCTCCCCAGAGGCTAACAGGATGTCTCCCCAGATGTACTGCCTGTAGCCTTGAGAGAGGCCAGAGCGATTTCCAGCGGGCTCTGGGCAGGCGGAGGCTGGGGTTGGGGGGGTAGCATTAGGAGGGTCCAGGTCACCAAACTCTCCCCGCCCAAATCTTCAGCAGTGACATAATCTCCAAGATGAGATATTTATTTTTTACAAAATAACATGTTCCTGCTTACCTAAAAACCTAAGTTCCCCAACTGGGTCCTTCACACCCCAATGGTGCCCAAGTCACAATTCACCAAAGTGTGGAAAGCACCAAGAATTTCAGAGAAGGGTCTCAAAAGAAAAAGGGACAGGGAAATCAAGGTGACAGAAGACGGGTATAGGAAGAAAAGCTCCAGTCTGATCAGAACGGGTTCTGTGTTTTACAGAGGGCTACGATCCAGGCCTAAAGAGATGTGGGTCCCCCTTCTGGGTGCAGCCACAGGGACCCAACCCAGAGCAGGGCCTTGGGGACCCCTGGCTCAACATCCAGCCCCCTGTCCCCATTGTCTCCATCCCCCACCAGGCAGCCAGCAGCTGGTTCCCTTCAAGGAGGGTGAACAACACACACGATATCAAGGGTCAGACTTTATCTTTTAAATGCACAGTGTGCCTGGGCCAAAAACAAAACAAAAAGGCTTTCCAAGATGCTTTCCAAATTCCAGAAACACACTGGGCTGGAAAAACGGAGCCCAGTTTCCTCTTATTTTTAATCTAACATTGGCGAGGTTTATAATAAAAGAGAATTACCTATTTATTTGCTTACCTTACATGGAAAGACAATAAATTGGAAAGGCTTCATAAATCTCGCAGGGAAGTCCTTTAAACAAGGACTGTCAGCAGAAATCCGTAAATAACCTTCTGCCAGTCTCTAGCAATCACCTCCACCACACACTCTTTTCCTTCCTGCTTTTGTACTAATCTTCTAGCAAACAAATCCAATCAAGCACCAAAAAACCGTTTTTATTCTTATCGAGGTGACACTCCGAAAAACACCCAGGAGTCACCGGCTGCTGACGAAGGTGGCCCCGTGAAAATCCTCGGCAGAGACGACCCCAGGGGATGGGCCGAGGGATACCTCTGCACCCCCGAACGCAGCCACACTCTCCCCCGCCCCCGATTTACCAGACCCTGGTAAATCAGCGTGCATCGAAGCACATCACTGGCCAAGCAGCGAACAGATACCTAATGACACAAAGTCCTGCTCAGACTGATGGCAGGTTGCGAGGAGTCGGCCCACCTGGGGGCTGGCTGGTGACAACAGTGTGTCTGCTCCCCGCCCTAGAACCCCAGCGTCAGTGGGGCTGCCTGGATGCAGGCAGCCGCTGGTCCGGTCAAGTTCGCCCATCCCTGTCCCGCCGGGAGTGGAAGGCAGCAGGCTGGCACTCAGAGCAGACCAGGCTCATCCAGGAGGCCCTGTCCCTCGGCCCTGTTCCTCCCACGTTAGCATGACTCGCAAGGCAACTGGTGGATGGGGCTGATTAAAACGACCTTCGGCAGCTCAGAGAGCCGAAGATGGACAGTCTCACACTGAGGTTTCAAGGACTGTGCTAAAAATAAGTTTAAATAAGTGGCAGAAGGAGGCTCGTGGATAATCAAATGAGCAAGACTTGAAAGAGCTGCTGTAATCAATTTACATATTAGGAAAGGAAAATTACCATAACCGGAGGGAAAATTTCTCCAAGCCAAAAAGGTTTAAAAAAAAAAAAAAGAGAGAGAGACCAGCAAACCACTCCCCAGATGTAAACGGGTCAGGAAACTGCCCTCAGAGAGCAGCGCCCTGACACGCCCGTCCGCTCCTAGAGCCTCGAAGCTTCACGGCTCCCGGGTGTGAGCTGCAAGTACAACTCAGGGAACCCAAACCCACCGCCGTCCCCGTCCACAGGCTCGCTCGGATGGTCAGCTCTGCGGAGGTGCACTTTTGCGTTCGGTCCCCCTGCGGTTCCCGCGCATCAGCCGTACCTGAAGACCCGTGTCCCAGCGAGTGACCGAGTTTCCCTGAGCCAAACACACGGAGAACAGCCAGCCCCTGAGCGGCATTTCGCTGCCCTTACGGATGCACCAAGTACCTTTATTTTTATATCCTCCTCCTTGGTGCACTCCCGGTACTCCAGAAAACCCAGCTGTATGATTACTTATCTACCCGAGGAATGTATTTTCCGTATTCCCGAACACACGCCAAGTTCTTTCTTAATTGGCTCCCTTTGAAACAGTCATCTGACAACGTGCATACCTCGGGATGTTCCTGTTCTCCAGCTGCGCCGGGGCATACAGGGCAGCACCGGGCTTACCCCGCCGGCCAAGCACAGCGGCTGCCCCTTCCCTTCCCTCCCAGGCCGCTGGAATGGCAGGATCCACCCAAGGGAGTGGCTTCTCACCTAGAATTTACCCTGTGGACACAGCCGTGGAGCCCACGGCAGGGGAGAGGGAGGGCCTGGGAAGGCCCTGGACAGCCTGGAACCACCGTCCTACTGTGCGCTCACAGCTGTGCACCACCGCCACGGGCCAAGACCCACTGAGAGCTCGGACTGCCATGGACGGCGCGGTCTTGCTTACTGACACCCTTCAGAACATCAAACACTTTTCTGTTACCTGTAGACATTCAACTTTTCCCATAAAACTCCAGCCTCTGAGCAGGTTAAGTCTTCCCACCCCTCCCCAAGGGTGGCGCAGGGAACCGCAGTTACAAGGCTGTGATGGCAGGGTGTGCCCAGAGGACTGCACTGTAGCCACGCCCTGTAGGCTCTCCAGCCTGGGACAGCACTGTCCTCTGAAGCCTCCAGGACAGGGGATGCCAACCTTCCTGCCACTAACCCCAGGCTCTAGTGTCCTTGTACCGAGAAGCTCCCCAAGTCCAATATGCATGTGTCTGCGTATCCAACCACTCACTGGATGGCAGCCCACAGACGACCTCCCCCCGGAGGCCAAGGATGCTTAGACGTGAATTTCAGGCCAGGGCCAAGGTCAGTTTGAGTCAGAGCTCGCAGGCATCAAAGGGCTTCCTAACACACACACACACACCACACACACACGATGCACCGTGAGCCCCTCCAGGAGGAGGAATGCTCTCACCCACCCTAAGTGCTGGGGCCCTAGTGGGGAAGCAAAGAACCAGACTGAAGACATTTCCAGCAGCAACCGGAAAAATCAATAAATGTAGTGATCCCCAGCTAGCAATTTAAAAACTTCCCAGACTCATTTCATAAAATTCCTCCCAACTGAACGGAAATAGGAGGATATTAAATACCATGGAGAGAGCCAGTGGATTTGGCCCCCCATGCAATGTGACAGGGGGCGCGGTCTCCTGCATGTCCCTACTGTCTCATTAAATACCCCTCCTCAGAGACCCTGATCCTACCGGGAGCAGAGGTACTGGGGTGGGAGGCTGAGGGGGCAGCCCACGGCTGGATCTGGCAGCCGCTGACCTTCCCACAGGGAAGTCCTCCAACCCCTCCAGGCTCTCCCCCAAACCACTGCAAGAAGGCAAAAGGGGACCCAAGTGTCTCCCACTGCTCCGTGCCCCCAGGAGTCACAGAACACGAATGGCCACAGCACCCAGGAAGTACGCTGCCTGCCTGCTCCAAAGCCACTTCCCCCAAGGAGGAGGAAGGAGAAAGCTGCCAGCAGTGACGTGGTGGTCGCTCCTGATCCCTCTGGCCCTGGAGCCAGCAGCTGGGGTGGACAGAGGAGCACCTGTCTTTGGGCACCTTCCAAGAGGGGCTGGCAGGACATTGTGCGGAGGAGGATGAGCAGCTGTCCCAGGGACAATGGCCTGAGAAGCACCCTGGCCTGTATGTGTGGGTCTGGAACTCACCCCTCTGGGGAGAGCAAAGGGGACCTTTAGGGGGGTTCATGGGGCAGACAAGATTCCAACTGCAGGGACTGACCCTGGGTCCACCTTATCCACCCTGGGCCAAATGCCTGAAGTCTCGGACATCCTTGGGATGGCATGGGTGCCCGCTCCTCAGAGAGGCCTATCGCTGTGACTAGAGAGCCCCTGAGCCAAGTGAAACCCCTGGGCATCAAAGATGTGCCTCACAGGCCACATCTAGCTACCTCGCCGAACTTTCGAGACCTGGTCTTTCTACTAACAAAAAGGGGCAATTTCCTCCGTGGCCGGCAGGGGCAAGCCGGAAGGGGCAAGCCGGCAGAGGTGAGACGTGAACACAGGACAACTTTCCTCGGTGCTGGAACTGGTTCTGCAGCCACGTGCTGTACGTATCTTTGGCCAAACTTGCAGAACAGCAAGCGGGAAGGGTGAAACTGACACAGGAAAATTACACCTGTGTGAAAGTTTCTCAAAGTGCACCCCCACGAAAGGCCAAAACAAGTAATGAAACAGACATCCTCCCCTGGGCAGTCAACTGCAGTCCCAGAACGGTGACCCCAGCCTCCAGCTCCCCCGGGGAAATCACCTCCGTCCCAATCCCCACCCCCAGAAGGGTCTCCACACAGGCAGGAAGGACCCTGCTGCACACACGCTGGCCGTGTCCCTGAAACTCAGCGGTGCTTTGGAACAATCTTATCAGGGAAGACACTTCCATCACCGCCATGGGGGAAAGGAGAACTGAGACTCCCCTTCAAGCACTGTGCCTTGACTGACCTTACCCCAAAGTCTCCTCCATCCTCAGAGAAGTTCCCTTTAATCTAAGTGCAGAGGCATCCGGTCCAGCCAGGAATGGACAGGCTCCCCCCAGCCCCTCCCTGTTCCCTTCAGAAAGATCCCCAGTGGGGTTGGGTCTGCCCTTGCTGAGGACTGCCACTGTCATCCCGGGGAAGTGTGGGACACGCATGCAAGGGCCAGCCAGTAGCCCTCGAGAGCCCCTGGAGGTCCCCCCAGCCAGAGGAGTCCCCATAGGGAGGGACCCCAAGGCGTGCCCCAATCCAGAGAACTCAGGGACCCCCACCGAAGAAGAAACAGAGGGGCAGCGCTGGAGTTCACCCAAGGTCACACAGCAAACTGAGGGCAGAGCCAGGACAAGACTTGAGCCTTCCCTTGCTGGCCCCTTTTTTAGAGGATCGCCACCACGCGTGTCCCTGACGATGACCAATGGGGGCGGGGGGGCGGCACAGAGGATAAAGTGACCGTGACAAAACAGCCTTCAGCCCTATCTTGGCACCCGGCGTCTCTGCAGAGGAACGTAACAGGGTCATGTCCAGGAGCCCAGAATGAAACAGACACTCAAGCTCTGGCGTGAAATGAGCTGGCGGAAGAGGACCACGGAGCCCGCAGCCTGAGTGCTTGAGCGGACGCCCCCACGCGCCACCCACCGTGCATGCAGCCCAAGCACCACCACCCCGCCAGGCCCCCGGAACCGTCAGTCTGAGCGCCAAAGACTCTTCCGACAGCTCCTCCAACCCCCACGTCGCCCACCGAGGCCACAGCGGGTCCAGTCCCCCAGGCCCCACAGCCATCACTCTAAAGTGCCATGTCTCGGAGCCCTGGGTGGCTCGGTCGGTGAAGCATCTGCCTTCGACTCAGGTCATGATCTCAGGGTGAGTATCAAGCCCCAGATCGGGCTTTCTGCTCAGCGGGGAGTGTTTCTCCCTCTCACTCCCCCTCTGTCCTCTCTCTCCCTCTCTCTCGTGTGGGTTCATGCAAATAAGTACAGAAAATCTTAAAAAAAAAAAAAATAAATAAAGGCATGTCTGGATGTGGTGATCTAACTCAGGGCCACCCCGCAACCCTCTGGGGCCTCTCTTTGCCTCTTCAGACCCAAGGTCCTTCCCACTCCCACAGCTCATTCTCTGCACTCCAACATTAACTACTACTAGAACAGTAATAATAATAATAATATCAGTAATAATGAAGAGTAATAATAACAGTAATGCCCACACTGGAGATCTTCCTCAAGGCATATGTCAAGGGCTTGCCATAATTGATTCACTTCTCCCTCCCAGCTTCCCAGAGCACCTATCACCCCACCATGAAGACCCTCCGGCACAAGGAAGTGGGGTCACTTCCGAAGAACTTCACCAGGGGGCAGGTGTCCCGGACCGAAGGGCCCACCTGGAGGTTATGTTCTTAAGCTCCACACAGCACATCCTCTGTCACAGGGGAGAGAGCGCCGCGAGTGTCAATTCCTCCAGCAGGTCCGCATCACCTACTGCCCACCCATGCCGTGGAGAAGCCCCCTGCGTCCATTCCAGTTCTTGAAAGGTCACCACTATGTTGCTGAAGTTCAGGATAAACGCCCCTTGCTCTCGCCTGGAAGCTGGCACACAGCAGGAGCTCGATTTGCTGAAGAAGCAGATTTTTGTTCAACAGGTCATTTTCAGAAAAAAGCAAATGCATCTCAGTGTCACTGCATAAATTTCCACAAATCAATCCACATTGAGTTACTTTATCATAGAACGTAAAAATTTTAAACCCTATGCATAAAATATGATGCATCTGTTTTTATTTGATCTACAAAATTATAAAGCTTTCCTAAATCTCTTAAAGGTGGTTTTTCCAGTAATGCATAACTGCTTAATTGGGAAGTGTACAAAACATAATTACACTGCCTAACACTACAATATTGCTTATGGGAATATCTTCGTTCATGCGTTCTTCTTTATTTTGTATTTAATCTCTATTAAGATCTCTATATGGAAACAGATAGGTACACTAGTCTTCACAAACATCATAAATCATAGTCATTTCATTCCTAACCCAAGTCCAAAAGCAGCCCCCAAAGAAACTGCTAGCATCCGAAGACTTCCACTTCTCATACTCAAGCAGAGTCGTAGCCCCAGACATCTGTCCCTGTGCCACTTGGCCAGGTCATGGTTAAGGTTAACGGCTTGAATTTCTCTCACAGTAAATGTCTCTGTGTGTAAGTCAAAAGGTATCCCAGTCTTCCCCCAGAAAGCAGCTACCCAAAACAGAAAGGGCAAAAAAAACTCAAGACCACATTTAACCACCTCAGATCAAGGAGTAAGAGGCCCTTTAAATCACTCACCTGAGGACACCATGCATATCTCTCCTCCAAGCTCACCTTGACCCTACCACCTGGAACTCATGCCAAAGGCTCCAGATTCTTCAAACCAGATGGACTTCCCCACACCCCCACCCTGCCTTCCAATCGGTACACACACCCCCATCCTCAGAATTGAGCTATCTGAGGGGCACCTGGAGGGGCTGCTCTGTTAGCATCTGCCTTCAGCTCAGGTCATAACTTTAGGGTCCCCAGATCAAGCCCCAGGTTGGGCTCCCAAATCAGTGGGGAGTCTGCTTGTCCCTCTCCCTCTGCCCCCCCTCCCACTCACGCGCAGGTGTGAGTGCAGACGCGCGTGCACACACTCTCTCAAATAAATAAAACCTTAAAAAAAAAAATTGGGTTATCTGAATACAAAGCCGCTCTTCAGACAGCTTGGTATGGGCAGAGAAGAGGCAGGTCAGAACCAGCTCCATCGTTTTCGAACTGGGAGCCCATCCACGTGGCTTGTGAGACCCCCTCCACCCACTCCCTAAGTGGGGGGAGATAACCCAACCCCCTCACTGCCTCAGGTCAGGGTTGTTACTAAAAAACAAAACAAAGTACGCTCGTGTCTCGCTCGTGTCTCACAAAGTGTTCTACACACAGAATAAAGGTAAGCTGTCATCTATGCGGAAACACAAGCTATCAGCCTCAGCGAAGCCTACTAATTAATAAATCCACTGATTAAGATACAAGGGTCTGCCACAAAATGTGTTTACTTACATTTCAAAAACAGAAGGTGTTGTCCCCAAATCTGTGTTTGGAAACACAGGGAAGGAACACCGCCGGCTTACAAGAGTTACCTACCAGAGGTTCACTGGTTCACTTGCGAAACGAGGACAGGCCTGGCGTTGACCTTGTCGGTGCTCGCCTGCTACACCCACCCTTGCCGTGTGTGTGCAGATTTCCAAAGTGTGCTTCCCTAAAGTGACTCACCTTGTACTAAAATATAATTTGTAAAACCAACTTCTCCCCTTGCCAGCATGCTGTGACACTCAGCCCAGGCCCCGTCGGTGGACACCTCTGACTGGTCAGCAGAAAGTTCCATGGCAAGAGCATCTGAGTACAGATCCAGCTCCACTGTGAACGGGGACACGCAGAATTTCCCTCCCATCCCCAGGAAAGCCTGGTGCTGTTCTAAGGGGTGGAGAATCCCTCTTAAACCAAAAAAAAAAAAAAAAAAAAAAATCAGATTAGCTCAGGCAGAAATCCGTATTTCTGTTTCCAAATCAATTCATTCAGACTTTGAGGAGGAGGGGGTTATTCAAGACATGGAAAATCTTTCAATCATTTGTCGTGCCAAATGTTCAATAACTAGACTCGAGAGTATGGATGTGTGCTGGGGAGCGGTTTGTTGCCCGAGAAGGACAGTCGTGTGCAGCCGGCAGGTTCTGGGCTGGCTGCACTAGGAGCCACCCGGAGGAGGTTGCTAAAAATAGAGCTGTTCTGGCCCCACCTGGACCTTCTCCCACAGTAGGCTGGGTCCAGCTCCAGGAGACTGACTCTTGGCCAGCCGGGGCTCCGGACAAGCCCTGCTCCAGAGGCCACCCTCTCAAACCACCTGGGCACAGGCCCTCCCTGGGGACAGCACGAATCACTCATGCAAAAACCACCAAGCCCACAGCCAGCTTCTTACCGCTTGATACACGCACTGAACCCGTGGGCTCCACTCACGGGCCAGGCCAGAGCAGGACCTGGGGCAGGGGCGGGCTGAGGCGTGCTGGCACTCTCGCTGACCCAGCAGGGCACAAAGGACCCTTTGGATCCGGGACTCTAACTCCAAGGTGGTATTTTAGAGGGATGTAGCAAGCCATGTAGCAGGTAGCTTGAAAAAGGCAGAGATGGAAGGGGACTTAGTCCCTGGTATCTGACCAGCCACCATAGCCCCAGGTACTACCCATGGTTCCCACTCTTCTTAGACCACCACCCCCATCACCAAGAATGATGATGATGAGATAAGACAACCAGCTAACACCTGAGCCCTTCCCACATGTATCAGCCTTTAGTCACTGTGCACCTCTCCCTGGGATTTTCAAGTGGGAAGATGACATTTTGGCCCCTGACCCCTGAGATGCCCTCGCATTCCAGTGCCAGCTGCCTCCCAGGGGCATTTTCAAGGATCATCTTGCTTTCCAAGGGAGATTTTTTTTAAAGGCATGAATTGAGCCCAAAGAAGTTGCTGGTCCATGAAATGAGCAGCCCACCCTGAAGGCAACAAACTGTCCCTTCCGCGGACCCCAGTAGGACATCTTCCAGAACACAGCTCCCCACCCCCGCCCCCCCGCACCCCTGCCTTACCATTTCATGCTCACAGGACCCTACTACTCGAACCTGTAGCCCAACAGGAAATGCAGGGCAGGAGCTCTGTCCAGGGTGGTCATGTGTGCACCCACACAGTGCCTGGCCCCAGTGGGCACCCCGTCAGTCCCCCTGAGTGGATGACTGTCCTGGGAGGAGATGAGCAAGTACCATCCTATCTCCAGGGCCAGGAGCGGGAACACATGCAGCAAACTGGCCACCCAGGGGGGCCCGGGCCAATCACCAGAGCTGCTGCTGGCCAAGGGGCCACCATGTGCCAGGAAGGCAACCCCAACAAGCCATTCTCCGGGACAGGCCCCAGCCCTCCAACTACCTGCTTGGGGCCTGGAGATGGGACGGGAACATGTGAAGGCAAAAACTGGCAGGGAAGGGGGCTGCCCTAGTGCCTTTGGCATAAATTCCCCTAGGGATGTGGCCAGTCAGGGTCCCTGCACTGTGTTTGATCAACTCTGTAGAGAAGGGGTGGGGAGCATGGGGCTGGCTCTCCAGGGGACCCCACCTGTCCAGGGAAGCGGCAGCTGGAGCCCCGACGTGGCCCATCCTGAGGCAGAGGTAGGCAGCACCCAACACTCCTTTCTTTCCTTCTCTCCAAAGTAAGAGAAAATAGGTCTTAAAGAGAAAGTAAATAGCTTACTGGGCATTTCTCAGTAAATGAGGTCTCAGAGTGACCTAATACAGAGTAACATTCCAGTCTAAAAACTATATGAATTTCGGGTTATCACTCTGGCCCCAGAAATCGAGAAGATGGGCTGCTCCCTAGCCTAACCAGCCACCACCCCTATATCCCCGTTTTGTCTTGTTTTTGTTTTTTTTTTTTAAACAGCACCAGGATCTGGATCTCCCACCCTCAAACGCTACTCACTACACACCATTTCCCCTGGCACTCCACCAGGCTCCATAAAACTCACCCATCCTTTGTGCGCAAAGGATTAAACCTCCCATCCACTGTGGGACCGTTTCCCCAGGACCTGGCCCACCCTATGTGCGTAGCAAGCCCCATCTCAAAGCCCAGGGAGCCTTCTCTCCTGTCCCCAACACTCAAGGGGAACCCGTTTCCATTGCCAAGGTCAGGATTCTCTGATCTCCACTGTGGCGGTGTGAGGGACACACAAGGACACCTGTTCCAATGGGCACATGGCACCTCGGGGCAGAAAAGGCTGATCTATTTGTCTGTATTTTGCATTTTTAAAAATGTAACAAATACCTATGATGTGTCAGGCCTGTTCCAAGCAGTTTAAAATTCTGACCCTCATTTTAGATTCAGATTAAGTCCTCTCCAAGGCTTCCGTGAATCCCAAATGCAGTCAAGCAGCTTCCCTGCCTCCTCTGCCACATACACGTTCTCAAACCGTCTGTCCCATCTGAT
This sequence comes from Lontra canadensis, assembly GCF_010015895.1. Taxonomy (NCBI): domain Eukaryota; kingdom Metazoa; phylum Chordata; class Mammalia; order Carnivora; family Mustelidae; genus Lontra; species Lontra canadensis. Next base: position 6,794,313 of record NW_022631073.1, on the reverse strand, counting down.
GCCTCTTCCCCAGCTGGTCAGTCCATATTTATCTTGTTGCCTTTCCTAGGGTCTTGAGGACAGGGGCGACTCTCCTTGGGCCCAGCATCAGTCTGGGAAGGGTGACATTCACAACCTTTCTGTGGGACCTCTCCTCTCCCTCACCCAAGTGCACAGGCAGAGAACACAGATCACCCCGGTTTCCCAGGTGGGCTGCTGGGATGGCCCAGGGCAAAGCTTCTGGATCCGACCCTGGAGCCTGCCCTGCCAAGTGATCACCGGCTTGTGAAACTCCCAGCTCCAGGCAAGGCCAAAAAGTGGTCTTGCAAGACCCCGCCCCGCCCCCTCCCCCACCACCAAGAGAACCCAGACCGGCTGCCCGCCCGTCCCTCTGCCTTGGCACCCTCTGGGTGCCCTCGGCCTGCCACAGCTACCCCAGATGATGAAAGGAATCACAACAAAACAAAACCCAACTTTTTAATCTCTCTGGTGGAGAAACATCTTTTTAAAGAACTAGAGTTATACTTGCAAAGTGCGTTTCAAGTGGTTTTGCTGAGCTGGGGAGGGGCGCAGCTTCGAAGCTCTCGGGCCCACGTGACACACACAGCAAGAACACAAACCGACCAGCGGCCCGTCACAAGCCTCTTCCCTTTTGCGCCCCTGGGACACAGGGGACTCCACTAAGGCAAGGTCACGATCATCACAAAGAAAACTCCAATCACGTGGAGCTGCTTCCTTTGCCTACAACTCAGGAGCACATCTGGCCAGTTCAGGAAGGAAAAAAAATTACCCACGGTTCAAAGTCCTCCTTAAATACTCAGGAAGACATCATTACAGATAGAATTCCAACTTTAATTCTGAAATCTCCTGGCTTTTGTCAGTTGAAGCCACAGTCTTAATCCCAGGCTTAGTTGAAAAATGAGAAGAAAGGATGTGTGTTTTAAAAAAAAAAAAAGAAAGAAAAATCCTCCGCCCTGACTGAAAAGCAACCCACACCTTGGAAGAGCAGGAGAAGAAACAACCTGCACAGGGTCCGAGGCGGAGAAAAATCAGGGCTTGGGAAACCCGGTGTACTCAGTGCGGCAACAACACCGACATGTGGGACACTAATCAGATGGCCCGTGTCCTGCCGGAGGGACCTTTCTACAGAGCCAGGGAACCCCAAAACATGGAACAGGACAGGGACACACACCTTCTACATCACAGATCCGAAGGCCGGTTCTGAGGGCACCCACGACCCCCGGCTCCCATGGAGAGCCTGCATGGTGGGGCCAGCCAGGGACATCGGGGTGTCATCTAGGTGGAGACGCCTTAAGACCGAGCCCTGTTCCCTCTCCAGGCGGCGTGGCCCAAAGCAGCTTCCCCCTTTCTCCTGTGCCCCCGAGTCCCTCTCCTGTGGGGACGGAAGCAGCATGGAGACCTGTTTGAAACCTGCACAGGGGACTTAAAACAGAAAGAATACAATCATTACCTAAGCTAGAGCCGAGCCAGCACACCGGGGCTGATGGGACCAGCTGGTCAAAAGACACCCCCCTTCCGGGCCTTTCCCCTCAGCCCTCCAGAGCAGGAAAAACCCAAGACTGAGTGAGATGGGGCGTCTGCGGAGCCCCCCTGCCCCACCAGCAAGGACTGCGGGCACTTCCCAAGCACACACGTGTTCGCAAAAGGGAGAGCAGCCTGGCAGGGCGGGAAGGTAATCTTGTCAGTGAAGGAAAGCCTGTTTTTCAGGAAAATCTCCGCCTTGTGGGGACCTTACCCTAAAGGAAGCCAAGGTCAGGGAGAGCTCTCACGTCACCTTCTCCGACTGCCATTCAGGTGAGTTCATCACCCAAGCAGGCTCCTCTCCAGATTTCAGGACACACCCAACTTCGTGCCATTCCCTTTCAGTTCTCTGATACACTATTTGAAAAGAAAGCTGCTGCTTTTGTTCACGAGTATGATTTCGAATTCCTTTCTAAGGCCAACACAAACGCAGGGCAGCCACCCAAAGGAGGTTTACCCAGTGGAATCAAGTTTCTGGCCGGTTTTTACAGGAATGGTGCAAACAGACTCTTCCAATTAGATGAAATCCTCCCCATCTTCCCTGTCTCCTCTCCCAGATCCCCCCATGTAGAACACAGGAAGCAACTCCTGTTGGAAGAAGTGCAGCATGAATCCTGTTGGAAAGTGAGCGGCAGCCAGAGGGAGGGAAGGGAGCACCCCCACCCAGCACCTCCAGCCTCTCCCCAAGAAAGGGGCACACACCAGCACGCAGGGGGGCTAGCTTTGAAAAACTCTGAGATCACTAACCTAGACCACAAACTTGTAAATCTGAGTCTGACAAAATGGTACTCTGACCACCAAATACAATTTTACCACCAAAAACCCTAAGCACTGTAAAAGCTATCCACATATTGTGTGTGTGTGTGTGTGTGTGTTGGGAGGGCTGGGGTAGTTGCATCAGACACCCAGGTGGAAAGCAAGGAAGAAATGAGATCAGGAGCACTGAAGGGGTCTAATTTGGCCATCCCCAATTGTACCCAAGTTGCAATTAAAAGCCCAAAGTCTCAATCAATTACAGAGAAACCAGCTCAAGATGGACTTCAGCTAAACTTCTGGCTCCCTTGGTTACTAACCTTTCTGACCCTTGGTTTCTTCACTGGTGAAACAGCATCACTTCTACCTGGGAGAGGATCCGAGGGTAAATGAAGGAACGTAGATGGAACAACAGTACTGGGCCAGGCTACTGAGCTCCTTCGGGATGTCTGTGCTCTGCCTGGACAGTGAGTCTGGGGTCCAGAGGGGCAGAATTATCCCCATGCATCCAAGAGGGCCCCTGACTGCTAAGCCTGCCCGAGGTTTCTCTCAGAAGCCATGCTGTTTATTAACTCAAAAACTGTAGGGAATTTAAAACAGGCCTTGTCCAGGAAACTATCTAGAAATTCCTCCCTGGCATTAGATTGTGAGATGCTAACAAAAGATCACTAATCGAAGTCGGAAATTAAAACAAGCCGACTTCTCAGGGCCCCATGTGATCTGGAAACCAACCCGGGCCCGAGAAAGACGACTTGTTTCTGAGAAGCCCATCTGAATCCTGGGGAGAACATGCCAGATTTGGGGTAAGCCTGGAATTCTCACTTCCATTCTGCTCTCAGGGTCACGGGACAGGCTCCCAACGCAGGAGTTCCTCCTCTGCCAAGGAATCTTGCTGGAACCCCACTGCCAACAGCCTGGTTTGAATCCCAGCTCTGCCCGTTGGGGCAGGGGGTGACAGGTAAGTCACCCCAGTGCCTCCTGAGCCTGACATCACCCCTCCTTACTGTGAAGATCAAATACAACATACACCAAGCGTTCATGTGACAAAGATACTAAGTAAATGCTCAATAAACAGTAGTTAGATGTTACCTTCACAAAACTAACAGTAGTACTTAAAAGGCCTGGGTGGAATCGAGTTTCAAATGAAGTCCACCAGGATAGGAAGAATTACACACACACAAATTCTTTCAGCCGGGAGAAGAGCGGTACAAAGTGGAGAAGCCCAAGACCATCCTGGCTTTAGTCACGGGCCCATCAGGACCCGCAGCGTGACCAGCGGAGTAAGGCCTGGGTAGCCCCCGCGGCGCCATCGTTAGCACCAGTGAAACACCCCAGCTGGAAGGTGGCAGGAGGGGCGACGGCAGGGACACCGCCCAGGGGACGGGATGCCAAGCCGGCCAAGTTGTGCGTTTCTGCCCGCCGAATCAGCCTACCTCCCTGTCGGTTGGGGATGGAGGGGTCCAGACAAGAACAAGGCGACCCCCAAGGTGGGGTCCCTGGAGCCTACGGCCGCTGCGGGGTGGGGTGACTCAGGCATGTCCAGACCTGGTTCAGCTCCGGGCCTCGGGGGCGGGTTCGGGACCCGCCTCGAGTCCTGAGTCGTCTGGTGGTTCCTACCCTGTCCCGCCTCGGGACCGGGAGGGCCGCGAAGGTCTCTGCGGGTGTGGGCGGCGTCCGGCCGGACCCCCCGCCGCCCGGAGTCCGACCCCCCGCAGAAATGCCTGTGGCAGGAAGGAGGAAGTGGGCACGGGGCGGGGGGCAGGGGCCATTTCTATCACCTCTAGATGACTTCCCCCCGGCGAGAAACGGCTGCTATTTACAAGTGAAAGGGACACCGCCAGGGGAGGGGCGCTTCCGGCGGTGTCAGGGGGGGGCACAGGTACGCGAGCCCTGGAGGGGGGAGGGGCGGGGCCACCAGGTACGCGGGTCCGGGGGGGGCGGGGGCGGAGCCCCAGGTTCCCCGGCCCGGAGGGGAGGGCGGGAGTCGGCAGGTCCGCGGGCCCCAGAGGTCAGAGGGTCCCCGCACCCCGGGAGCCGCAGACGCCCGTCCCCCCAGCAAGGCGGCGCACCCCAGCAGCCCCGGCGCGCGGTGAAGCGCGGCCAGACCCCGCCCCCTCCAGGTAGAGCCCGGCCAGGTGCGGCGGCCAGGCTTCTCCCAGGCCCAACTTCGCCCTCCCAGCATCAGAAGGTCAAGCAGGAGACCGGAAGTCGCCCCGTGGTCCCTCAGGGCGGAACGTGGGGGCTTCCCGGGGCCCCCGCACCCCCAGCGCGCTACGGAAACCAGAGGCGGACACCAGCCTCTCCAGGAGTTGGGGGAGGTGATTTCCCTCTTTCTGCGTCGGGCAAAATAGCAATTGCGGTTTACCTAGCCCGCAGGAGCTTCGTGAAGATTAATGACTGCGAAATGGTTTTAAGATCAAAAACATTCTAAGATTTTACTTGTAGGCACTTATATGTGCATACTGATATCTGTACAGGAAAATATACTCTTTATTCATTGCCCTCCTGGAGTGACTTCTAGTTCATAACCAGAAATCGCTGAGAAAAAGGATAAGGTACATCTCTTGAGCGCTCCGGTAGAAATACCATTCCCACTTGGTATCCACGCTGGGCCTCCTGCTCCATCCAGTCCCTGAAGGGCAGACGGAGCAATCGGCCAGCGCCGCGGACCATAGTTCCAACTCTGGGCAAGGGACAGAAAAAAACTTTTAAAATATGTCACCCCCACTGGGAAGAAGATGTAGCGTTTCTCCCCAACCCCACACAGTTCATTAGGCAAGTGTCCCCAAGTGAGGGCTACCCTGGTGGTCTCTGCTGTTTGGAAAGCTTTGTCTGACCTGTCCACACCTCACACAGCAGTCAGCCAAGCTCAGCCCGTGCTAGGAGCCCCTGCAACCATCTGGCCTGGCAGCTTGTCCAGCAAAGTTTCCCTGGTGTCACCACAGCTCCGTCCCTCCCAGCAAAGCAAGTCCATGTGACCAAGTGAGACTGTTCCCCTCCAGGGGGAACATTCCCAGTCCCCTCAACCATTCCAGGACAGGGTGTCAAGCACTCTAGAGGGCTCTCTCTAGCCTAGCTCTCTAGGCTGGCTCACAGCTGGCTCAACCTGGGAGCTGCAACCCACCGCAGGCTCTGCACCACCCAGAAGAGCCTGCGGACACCGCCCCCACCCCTTCCCCAGGCCCACTGGGCCTGAACACGCAGAAGATACACTGTGACTTTGTGCTTCCAGGCCTACTGCGCTAGAGACATCCATCAGCGAAATAATGAAGTCCCAGACAGAGCTCATTCAACGGGAAAGGTGCACAAACTTTTTCCCTGCCTCACACCCCCTACAGCCAAAGAATTTCACCTGCAGTTCCTCTGTCCCCCGCCCACACACCTGGGGCAGGTACACTACTAGCACTTTCCCATTGATTGGGCCCTTTCCACCTTGCTACTGGCTCTCTGCGAGGCCTCAACATTAGGTAGGCTTTTTAAGTTGCCATACTGGAGGGGGCGGGGGGGGATGCCATTAGGCCAGAAGAGTTGACCTCTGTGGTCTTGGTCTACTGTTCCTTCCAAAAAAACTTCCTGGGACTCCTTGACTCCATAATGAAGTTTTTGTCTGTCCTGGACTTGGACAGATTGCTGGAGGCCAGATTTCAGGCCTGGCTGGAGCACAGCAGTGAGTTTACAACCCCTTGGCTAGTCCCAACGCTGCAGAAAGACCCACTGGCCACCTAAGTTACACGTCTTTTAAAAAAGGCCCTTCCAGTGCCTGCCACTACGTAGGCTAGAATGAGAGACAGAAATATGGCCACTATTCCCAATCAATCTTCAAGCCAGGAACAGTGTCTTTCAAGTTGTAATTAAGGGCTTATTTTAATGCAAAAAGCACATTTCTGCTGATCAATAGGTTGCTTCTGAAGGCGGTTAAAGCAACAACACAAAGGAAGGTGCATTTTTTTTTTTTTGCATTTTACAAGTGGGAAAGACTTTAAGAGCCAAATGAATGAAAAGCACTGCCCTCCCCCACCTTCACAACCACAACAACCCTCCCCCACCCCGACTTTTTTTGGACTCCCAGAAAACAACCACCAAAGACCAGCCCACCAAGTTCAGACAACAATAGCTCTTGGGGATTAACATCCTTCTAAATACCACCGGGGAAAATGAAGTCTCTGTCATTATCTACGATAGAATCACAATTCCCCATAAAATCAAAAGCATCACTTGCCCCACAAATAAGAACCCATTCATTTTATCTGCATTTCTGTGAACAGTAAGCCAACTTTTGGCCACTATCTGTTAAATTTAGTTATGGAAACAGTTAAAGCAGATCATCCTTAAAACACTGACTCAAGGAGGGATGGTCTTGATAGAGATGGGAAAGGTCACCTGGCCCTCAAGTTCTCAACCAAGTGCACCTGGATAAAATCAGAACAGGCATCAGCCCCCAACGGTAGTCGATGTCTATGCTGATTCCACTTAGGGCAGAGGGACAAAAGAGAAAGGCCACAGTAATAACTGCCACTTGAACTGCGGCGCTGGAACAGAGCTCTGGAACCCCAGCTCCCACGTGGAAGCAGGAGGGCTCCGTGCATGGGAGAAAAAAGGCATACAGGAGTGTTTTCAGGAATGACAGCAGCTGTCCAACCAAACACGAAAACCCAACAGATACTCACTTTAGCTCTACTTTCCCCAACACTACAGATTAAAAACTACTTCAACATGAGGAATAATAAAAATAAATGTGATAGTTTCCTGTGACTTAAAATGCCTCAATTTCTGGTAAAGGTTGAATAGGATTTCTTTAAAATTGTGTTTTGAGGGGCGGGGAGGCAGGAGTCGTCTGCTTTTTACACTTTTCTTTGAAGAAACCTTCTCTCTGCCTTTAGAATCTTTACTCCAAAAAGCAGATTACCAAGAAGAGCACACAACGGTCCCCAGCAGTCCAAAAGAGACCACCTTCTAAGAAAACTCTGGAAAGGAGACCAGTGGCCCACATTGCCGTGCCAGGCAAAAGGCAGATGAGTATGCCGGTATACCTCTGGTTCCCATCCCCTCCGCAGCTCCCGAAGTTTCCGTGTTCTCGAGCAGTTGGAAGAATGAAGGCCAAACTGCCCCTTGGCTCCCATTGTCAACATTCCACACAAACAATGGCCTGGCTCTCTCCCTATTGTACATTCTGTATTCATTTGTGAATCCCCCACCCCCCGCTTTTTTTTTTTGCACAATGTGCAAAGTCCTTCTTTTCACCGGAGAAGTCCTGAATGCCCAAGTGCAGCCATAAATCTAGGCTTCAAAACATCGATGATGAGAACTAAACACACACTGTAGAATCTGCCCCAACAGTAATTTGTGAGTATCACGCAAGTCACACTGATGGCTTCTGGATGCCATCCATTAAATCATGATCAAAAGAAACACGGAACACCTTGAAAATGGTTCTGAAGTTTTTAGCAATGAGTAAGTATAATTTTCCAAATCCAGAGATGGGGCTTAAAATAAAATAAAATAAAATAAACAAAAAAACCCTTTCCATAGGTCTTTGATACATATTCTGTCAAACACAGACTTGAAGAAAAAATGAACTTCTCGAGCTCATCCGTGGGGAGAAGCCTTGAGTTCTTCCTCCTTTCCCAGTGCTGTAACCTTAACGGCCGCAGTGTGGATTAGGACGTGCTCGCCAGCTGTAAGGGAGAAAACGGTATCTATCCATGCAGTGTGGCTTCAGAGTGTACCCATTCCAGCATTTTCATGTGCCTCCTAGAAGTTTTTCAGTAGTCCACACGAGCACTCCTAAGCTAGCGATTCACAGAAGATCGTGGAGGAAAAGGCACCCCGATATTTCACTATACCGAGACGCTTCTGCTAAGCACAAGTACTTCTCTTCAAAGCGTCAGGCAAAATGCACTCCCATTTTATAATTACTGCAACACTGTGTTCCAGCCTCTGTGATGGAATTACCAGTCAGCCACTGGAAAGATTACCTGAGTTGTGCCCTGCCCAACAGATAAAATTCCCTCCCCTGATCACGCACTTTATGAATCTAAGTCTGTGGCCTGTATCAGGGGGACACAGGACACTTACTTAACCTGCTGCTTGTCACTGATAGATTATTCACAGAGGGACCCAGGCTGCACTCACAGACGACATGATGACAGCCCTTCTCTATTGAAATGACAGTGGTTAAAAAAAAAAAGAAAGAAAGAAAGAAAAGAAAATGACAACGGGATGGCCATTCCACTTTAAATTTGTTCCATTTAGGGAAAGCGGTTAAATGCGGAGAGTGTAACTTTGCATTCAAAAGTGATTCATGAAGGAAAAGGTCTTTTGGTAAATGGCACTGTGGTGCTGGATCTCAAAGAAGGGGTGTGCCCGGGATGCAGGCCCTTGTTGTTTTTAATCCTCGAATCTCAAGGATTTCAAGTGGTGTGAGCCATCCTGAGCTCCCTTTGCTTTAGTATTTCAAACAGTTGCCAACAATATCCTTTTCAAACCCTGGGCACTGCTTGTTCAGTTCTGATTTTATGCACCCATCATTTACTGACCCTGTGGCTAGCTAGCTACGCTGAACACTGAAAAAGCTGTCGGATCATCTGTAGTTTTGTTTGTTTGTTGTTGGGGCTGTGTTTCATCGACTCTCTTTAAAACACTTGCCAGACTTACAGAGATAATTTCTTTGGTGGGGGAGGGGGGGTGTTAAAAGTCAAGAGTAAAGTTATCGATTATTCCCTGAAAGGATAACTGATTGGCTAGTTAATGATTATACAGATAGCAAGTTTTCCTGTTTCATCCTGTGTACACGACCTTATTAACAATGCCAAGGAAAGCAAACTCGACCCTGCAGGGACAGGAACAGGTGTGCCCTGGGTCTTAAAAGGCCAAAATATCTCACAAAGTATGTCACTGGTGTATTTTTACAATGCTAGTAGTGTTTGTTTTTAAGTAGCGAAACTTTTTTTACTTTCTTAACCTTAAGAAGACACACTTTGCAAATATTTCTTCTTTGAGTTGATGACTAAGTCCCAGAATAAGTTGCAACTTGTGCCTAGCAAAGAAACACATTTTAGGGACAAAGAAGTTTTTTGGAAAAATCACAGTTAAGAAAAGGTAATTCACGCTGCCCCTCCCCCAGGAAAACACCCTTTCAAGGGCCAGTTTCAAAAGATCCCAAGTTAAGTCGTAAATAACACAGGGCTTGGAACTCAAACTGCAGAGCAACACCACCCTCCATCCACTCAGCCTTATTAAGGTACAATCAGAAACGGGGGAGACAACATACCACCCCCCCTCAGCCTTACCTTCCCAAACAGGAAAAACGATTAAACCAAAAAATCCTATTGTCAGGTTCAAAACAAGCTCTAAAGCCAAGATTTTTTTAAAAATTCCCTCTAATAACTGCTTTCTACAGGGACAAACTGGGGTCCCCTACCCCTGGGGCACAGAAAAACCAATCAGTGCCATAAATTCCCTTTGCCTTCAACCCTCACTCCCTCTCACTGGGGGCAGAGTGGGGGGAGGGGGTGACCCGACATCAACACTTACACTAAACCCCTCAACGCTCTACAGAAATATGCTGGCTTATTTCCTTTGTTTGGTCCTGTTATACTTGATCAAGTGTGAACGATTAAACCGGCTTCATTAAAGGCAAGTGCATTCACGGTTAACATACAACTTCAATGGCAACTGTAAGCATATTTTGCAAGAAGGAGGGCCTGCTTTTTTGCTTGAAACCTACCATCTCATTAACTTTTCTTTTGGGGGCAATAAAAAGGGCACCAGTTTCTTGTGGGTTTTTTGTTTGTTTGTTTGTTTGTTTGTTTTTTGTTTTTTTACAGGAGAGTGTCACAGCAGTTCAGAGATCTGATGGCAGACAAAAGGATTCTTAGTGTTTCAACTCTAGGATACAGTCCTGTTACTTAAGAAAGAAAAAGAAAGATTGACTGTTTCAATATTAAAGCTGCTCTGACTTAAAGTATTTAATTAGCATTTTGAATATCACTTTATAATTGCTGTAAGAAGTACTCTTTGAAATCAAATGATTATAAAAACAAGATCCTTGAAAGCACCATTACTTCAAAACGTAAAGGATTTATTTAAAAATTTTTCCAAACACTGAAATTCTCTGAAGTACATGAAAACTAGTTCCACTGTGAGAACCCTAGAGGCGGAACAGCAGTCTTAGGTACTGAACACGAGGTTAATTTTACAACTGTCTTTGAACCCAAGCACCTAGTAGAAACTCTTCTTTGAAAGAGTAGTAGGAGAGTTTAATACATTTCGCCGAAGTCGGGAGGCAGAATCACTTTGTAAACTAACCAAAATATCCGTCCCCTCCAAATTATCCATGTCAGATAAAAATATACCAGTCTCTAGAATACCCAACAGAATTGCAAATAAGGCACTTAGCATTTTAAATTCCCAATGCATATTTATAGAATACAATTCTCTTGTCTACCCTTCAAGCCACTCACATCTGACTCTCTAAGAACTTAACCTGATCCCCAATCTTTAAAGAAAAAAAGGTGGGAAAAAACCCAGAAAGATCTGTTTACCCTGGATAGGGCAAGTGAGCCCGGCAGGACGACATAGGCCACTGCCAGCAGCCTCCACCGCAAGGACGCTGAGCGAGCGGGATTTCTACGAAAAATTCCTCCTTCCCCCTGTAAAATACTAAACATGGGGACCCCCTGGAGCCAACTGCTGTTGGGGGCCGCCTCCGGAAAAAGTACTCGGGGTCGGGAAGGGGGGCACCCCACACACCCGCGCGCACACGAACACGCAGGGTCCGTGACCATCCGCCGCGGCCGAGAGCGAGCTACGGGAGGGTGTGTGTGCGCGTGTGTCTCGCCGCGGCCGGCGGTGACCGCGCCGAGCTCCCGGGCCCGCGGCCTCCCAGCGCCAGGACGCTGCGTGGGCTGCGGGCGAAGCAGCTACGCTGCGGGGCCTCCTGCCGGAGAAAGGCCCCGGCGCGCCCCGGCTCCCGCGCGCCTCTGCCCAACTTGCCCCGGAGCGCTGGGCAGAGCGGGAGGGAGAGAAAGAAAGGCGCTTCCCCTCGGCCTCGCGGGTCAGTCCTGCGCCGCGGAGGACGAGGAGGAAGAGGCGACCGCTGCGGCCCGGCTGTCGCTGCGCCGCGCCAGGTCCCCGCCGCCCCGGGCGCGCCCTCGCCAGCCCCTCCTGCGAAACTTTTTCTTTTTGGTTCGCCCCACCCGAAAAGTGCAGCCCGGGAGGGGGAGGCGGGCAGACCGGGTTCGCCGCGGTGGCGGCGGCGGCGGGCGAGGAGGAAGTGGTGCCCGCGGGAGCGCGGACGGGCAGAGGAAATGCTCGGCCCGCTCGGCCCCCGCCCGCGCCCGCCGCCCGGCCAGCCCCGGGCCCCCGCCCCGCTGCGACTTTGGCGGGCCGAGCCCGGCGCGGCAGTGGTGGCGGCGGCGGCAGATGTGGCCCGGCTGCCCGGAGGAGCCAACAATGCGGGGCCGGCAAAACAAAAGGGTTCCACTTCGCCTCCTTTCCCTTCTTTCACTTGCGCTCCCGGGGCGCCGCGCGGGATCCCCGGCCAGCAGGGGCCGCTCCCCTGGGGGCCCTGAGCCGCGCGCGCCCCGGTTTCCCAGCGGACCCCCGCGCTCCCCCCCGCCCCCGCCCCGCAAGCCTAAGGCCCCGCGCGCTCGGACTCCCAGTCCCGGGGGATCCGGCCGTATTGTCCCCGCGGCGCGCCGCGCGCTCGGCCTGGGTCGCGGGCGGCCCCCGCGCGCGCACCCACCGGCCTCGGGGAGCAGGAGCCGGGGGCGCCTAGGAAACCGTCGCCGAGACGCCGCCGCCGCCGCTGCCCTCCGGACGCCGCCGCGCTCGGGATTTCTTTTTTCTTTTTTTTTTTGCCAATCCTGATGGGAAGGAAGGTGACCGCCTACTTCGCATTCATCAACTCTCATCACAACAACAAAAATCCTGGCACAAACGGCAGCCAGCGGGCGCGATTGGCGGCGGGGGGCGGCAGGCAGGGACCTCCAGGCTGGCTCCCACCCCCGGGCGCCGAGCGGGGACACGGGGGCGCAGACCAAAGATGTCCTCGGATGCCGGCTCCGTGTCCTTCGCCCTCCTCCTCCCCCCCCTCGCCGAGTGGCGCAGTGAGGCGCGGGCGCGGCGCCCCCAGCCCGCGGCCGCAGGTGAGGCGGGGGCGGCAGCGGCCCCAGCCCTCCCCCGGGGCCCCTCTTACCTCGTCCCGGGCCGCCGGCTTCCACGGCGAAGGGCGCCCACCCGGGAGGCGGTGGCGGCGGCGGCGGCTCCCGCCCCTCCCACCCCACCCGGCGGCGGTGGCGGTGGCGGCGGCTGTGCGGCCCCCCCTCAGCGCGGCATGGCTCCCGGCTCGGTCCCTCGCTCCTCGGGCCGCCGCCGGCTCCTCAGGGCCGCTCCCGGGCCACCTTAAAATGACACACGCACACAGGGACACACACACAAAAACTTAATCTCTCCAGCTCCCCGCCCCTCCCCCTCCCGCCCTCCCCTCCCCTGCCCTCCCCTCCCGGTCTCTCCCCTCCCCTCCCCACCCTACCCCTCCCCTTCCCTTCCTCCTCCTCCCCTCGCCGCCGAGCCTCTTCCTACTTCCCCACCCACCCCACCCCCTTCCTCCGCCCACCCGGCTCCCGATCCTCCCCACCCCAGTCCCAGCCCCGCGCCCGCTCGCCGGGAAGGGGCTGCGCTGGGGGTCCCCGGCCCGCGCTCGCCCCGCGCCGCGCTCACCCCCAAGAGGATGCTAATTCCAACTTGGATCGGGGGGAGGGAGCGTCCTGGATGCCTTGCGCCTCCCGGCTATTTGCTCTTCTTTATTTGTTTTCTCCTCCGGGGAAGAAGGCGGAAAACGGAGAGAAAGGGAAAGGGAAAGAAGCGGCGCCGGCCGCGACGCTCGGTGCCCGCCGGCTGCGCAGGAGCGAGGCGGGAGGCGAGGTGAGGGTCGCCGCTCGCTCACTCCTCGCTCTTTTTTTTTTTTTTTTTTTTGGGGGGGGGGTAAAGGCGGGGTCTTTCCTTGCAAACCAATGACACAACCCCACATGGGCCGGCCTCGCCCCCTACAGATACTCCTCACTACAAATCGGCTCTCTCGGGGGATTAGTGGCTCCGCGAAAGTGCACACAGGCGCGGCTGGCGGGCGAGGGGGCCGGGCGCGGCGGGCACTCCCTGGCCCGGCCCCGCCCGGGAGGCCCTAGCAAAGCGCTGGGGCCTCGGCGCCGGGGGCGGGGGTCCTGCTACAGCGGCCGGGAGTCCGGCCCTCCCTCCGCTCCCCTTCCTCCTCCGCCCCTTCCACGTGGGGCCCCGGGCGGCCGGCCACGTGGGGGGACGCGAGCCCAGGCCGGCCTGGGCGCAGCGCCCCGGGGTGGCTCTGGCCCCATCGGGCCCCCGCCTGGCCCGCGGCGCCGACCTGCCCCCTTCCCGGCCCCGCGGCTCCAACTTCCTCCTGGGCCCCGCGCCGGCTGCTTCTGCCTTCTCAGGCCCGCGGGGTCAGGCGCGGGCCGGCCACAGGGGGCACTTGCGCTCCCCAAATCCGGATCCGGGAGACGGTGCCCGCGCCTTGCCGGAGAGGCGGCGGTGGCTGTGGGTGCGCGGGAGGGGCCCTGGGTGCTGGAACTTGCAGCGGTTGTGTTCCCTACAAGAAGCAAAACATTTTTTACACATTAAAAAAAAATGTTCCTTCCTGTTGCCTGGATCTCGCCGCGGCTATTTTTAAAGCCTTGTTTCGGGTGGGAGCTCCCGGCCTCGCGGGACGGAGACGCGCGGCGGCCTGGGGGGCCCGAGAGTGGGGGTCCTGGGCTTGCGCGGCGCCCCGACGCGGCGAGCTTAGAGTGTGGACACGAAAGCTAGGGGTCAGGCCGCGCGCCGGCCGCAACTAGATTGAATTCAGTGCCCGTGACCGGCGGCGTTGGAGCCCTGTTTGCGGAGGGAGTCGGCGGCTAAGGACTGGGAGGGCTCCTCCCCCGGCGCCCCAGAGCCTTTCCAACTCCTCTCACTTCCCGAGGTCGCCGCTCGCGGTCCAGGAGCCCCCGTGCAGGCTGAACGGAGCCCCCGGTGTCGATGTTTTAAAACTATATTGAGATGTTACGAACTGGATTGAGATGTTGAGCAGGAAAGGCATGAGTAAGGGGTGTGAGGTCCGGCCTCTGCAGGCCGCAGGCATGGCCATTCTGGGAGCCCAGACGCTCCGTTGGGCCTCCGGCGTCCAGGCTAGGCACTACACCCCGCCGAGCCAAGATAACTTCAGGTGAGGCCTGGAGGCCGGAGAAAGGGCCGTGGAGCCGCATCCTGAAGGGAGTTAGCTGCTCCAGGCCTGTCCGTCTATTAACAGTTTCCAAACTCCTGCTCCGGCCCGCAGCTGGGGAGAGGTGCTCACTGTTCCTTTGCTAAATAAAGTGTACGCAGATGTGGCAAGTGCGGCCGGCGGTGGGGGGGGGGGGGGGGGTTGACTCCTGATGATTGTTTCATCGTCAAACAGGTTTTAAAACACGATGGAAGACCTCCCACGGTGATGGCAGCGCGGGGGCGGGGTGGGGGGCTAGCTCTCAGTAACTAAGATGTCCGTTTATCACACGGCCTGAATAGGCCAGCCCAGCTACGCGGCCCTTGGGTCCGTGGTTCCGTCGGAAAAACTCCCAGACGTGCCCACCCCGTTGTCTCCATCTTCTGGCGACCCCAAATCGTCACAAACATTGTCAGGGCCCTCCTGTCCTCAGCAGTGTGGCCTCAAGGTCTTGGGGCCTAGGACACATAGGACCTGCCCACCCCCAGGCTAGCAGGTGATTTTGTTTCTTAGGCATAAACTATAACTGACGGTAACTAAAGAATTTCTGCTTCCTTATTTCACAGATGATCATTGGTTCTGAGTGGCCCTCTCTTCTCACCCAGAAACCACAAAAAGTCAGCTGGTTTTTTTCCTATCACTTGTCCATTTTCTGGTCTAACACGAGTGGGATTACTTTAGGAATTCCACTTCACTCTTCTTGTTTGGAGAGTGTTTAAAAAGAAGCATCCTCAGAGCCAAAACATTATTTTTCACCTCAATTTGACACCCTGTATTTTAAAATATCAAACCCATTGACCCCCAGCATGTGAATTATTTAAAACTTTTTAATGTTACAAAAAACAAACCAAAAACCCAGACCAATTCAAAAATGGGCAAAGACTTGAACAGACTTTTTTTTTTTTTTAATAAGATTTTACTTGTCAGAGAGAGTGCGTGGGAGCATAAGCAAGGGGAGTGGCAGGCAGAGGGAGATGTCAGCTCCTTGCTAAGCAAGGAGCCTCAGGGACTCAATCCCAGGACCCTGGGATCATGACCTGAGCTGAAGGCAAATGCTTAATGGACCGAACCACCCAGGCACCTCTTGAACAGACAGACATTTCTTAAAGGAAGAATCACAAACGACCGCTGAGCGCGTGAAAAGGTGCTCACCATCACTAACCATCAGGAAATGCTAATCAAAACCACAGTATATACCGCTTCGTGTCCACAGGGATGGCTATCACAAACCGTCATAACAAGTGTCGGTAAAGATGTGGAGAAGTGAGCAAACATGAGACCGCTGGCAGGAATGTAAATTGGTGCACCACTGTGGAAAACAATGTGGCAGTTTCTAAAAAAGTAACATAGATTTAGTGTATGATCCAGTGATTCCAATTTTAGGTGTTTACCCAAAGGAATGCAAAGGGTCTTTAAAAAAAATTGAACACCAATGTTCATAAGAATTATTCACAAGAGCCAGAAGGTGGGAATAACCCAAATGTCCATCCCAGAATGAATGGGTAAACAAAATACGGTTACATGCATGAAATAGAATATTATTCAGCCTTGAAAAGGAATGAAGTTCTGATACCTGCTCTCATGGGGACGAACCTTGAGGACATTATGGTAAGGGAAATAAACCGGACACAGAAAGACAAACATTATATTATGCCACTTATATGAGCTACCTAGAATAGGCAAATTCACAAAGACAGTAGATTAGAGATTACCAAGGGCTGGGGGGAGGGAGAAAGGGGAGTTATTGTATAATGGGCACAGAGGTTCTGTTTGGAGTGCTGAAAAAGTTCTGGAAACGGGTGATGGCGGTGGGTTATGAAACGTTGTGAATGTGCCTAAAGCCACAGAACTATACACTTAAAAATAGATAAAATGATAAATTTTGTTATGTACATTATACCACATATTTTTTTAAATGTTGCAAACTACCTTTTTCTCACAAACCTTACAAACCCTGGTTTATTTCTTTACTAGATATAAAGTTATTTTTCAATAAGAAAAACATTAAAATACAGAGAAAATATTTTTAAATATATTTCAGTTAATTTACATAATAAGTGTCTTTTACCAATTTTTATCTTTCTGTGTTGCCATTATAGAATATCATACTGCAACGTTAATTTTTCAGTACTTTCCATGATCTCTTCCCATCTAATCCTGTTTAATCGTCAGGTTCAACTTCTGGTGTTCCAACGTGGATTTTGACAGACACAAAAAAGAAGAGTCATAAAAATGACAATAGTAGCAACAAATGTTTCTCCATTGCTCACTAGGGTGTGTGGCACTGGGCTAAGCCAGGGACACGCATCTTTAATCCTCAGGGCAGACCCTTAAGAGACATACTAGTATTATTCCCATTTTACAGATGAAGGAAATTGAGCTTCAGACAGTTACTGCCTTCCCCAAGGTCACACTGCCGGGGAGCGAAGAGGTAAGCTTGGACCCCTGTCTGCCTTATTTTGACTACTCTTCTTCCCTATTTCAAGAAAGGTTTCTACTTATATTCATAGACATTCATTACCATGGACTCAGAAGAGATAAACTTAGTTACTTTTTTTTTTTAAGTAATTTATTTATTTGTCAGAGACAGAATAAACACAAGCAGGGGAGCAGCAGGCAGAGGGAGAAGCAGGCTCCCCGCTGAGCTAGGGGCCCAGTGTGGGACTTGATCCCAGGACCCGGAGAACATGAACTGAGCCAAAGGCAGGCGCTTAACAGACTGAGCCACTCAGGCGTCCCAGTTAGTTGCTTTTGAAACACATCTTATTTGAAAGGTTTTGTTTTGTTTACTAATGTGACTGCAATCTAATCTTTAGAGGGGGATTTTTTTTTAAAAAAAGGAAAGCCCAAGAATTAAATGTGTTGTCAGACACTGGTTACAAAATAAAAAGACAAAGATGGGTGTGGATTTTAAGGCTCCTGAAAATCAGTTTCAGAACAAGAAAAAAAAGCTACCATCTAGAAAGTAGAAAATAAACTTTTGGCTACTGAGAATAAGGATTCTACATAGTACTTTCATACTGAGGAAGAATTCCTACAGAGTTCAAAAGGTTACATCTAACACTATTTTTTTCCCTTGTACAAGAGCCAGTGTCACTTTTTCCTAGTGGTCTGAGCTAAAGAGAAAAACCCGGTTGCTGGGAATGCTCTGTTCCTTCAGGTGATCTCATTACCCAAGCTTCCAAAGTGGGAGGAGTTTGAAATGTACGCACTTCTCCAGGATGGAGAGAGGAAGCTTCTTTATTCTGGGGAACTCAACTCATTTGCCTAGGAGCCTCCATTCCCACTTGATGTTGCCCATGAAAGGTAACTTCGTGTCTTCTGGTTTGATTCTGTTTCTTCTGGGTTAACCAGCTCTTTGGGTTCACGGGTCTCTTTTGATGCATAAAGTTCAAACCGCTTATCAAAAGCTCCCCTGTCCGGGGAGTCTCTCTTCCTTTCTGGGTACTAGAATTTGGGATTCAAATGGGTGGCTGTTTTCCAACACCAAGGCTCTGGGGGAGGAGTCCTAGCTCTCTAGATGAGGGATCTGGCCCAGGGGAGCCCCAGTAGCGCAATGTGGGGGCTGGTATAACCGGCAGACCTCTCAGCACAGACAGGGCAGGAGCACCCTTCCTGGGGTCATCCTCCCTGGGCACCATTCCCCTCCTGACATAGGCCTGGCCCAGCTGATCTCTGAGATGTTGCCAGTATCCTCCGCAGCATGTTCCCCACCCCTTCCCACAGGGCCACCTTCCCCCATGGATACACAGGACTTCTTTCAGGTGCTTTCTGAGTCCTCCCAGAAGCCATGAGTTCCACCCTACCACAGGCCATCAGTCCAGTCACTTCCTTCGGCCACCCTCACCCTTCCCCCCTACACACGCACATGCACACGTACACCCACAAGGAGTCTGGGGGAGGCAGCGAGAGCTGGTTCACATTCTCCCTTAACCCATGGGAGTTTCTGGATCTCTGCTCTGCACACCTTCAAAAGAAAATAAAGTTCATCTCTCTTGAAGAATTAATGGTTTGCCTTTTTTTTTTTTTCCTAAGATTTTATTTGTTTGAGAGCGAGAGAGAGAGGCAGATGGAGAGGGAGGCTGGGCAGGGAGCCTAACTTAGGACACCATCCCAGGACTCTGAGATCATGATCCAAGTGGAGGGCAGATGCTTAACCAACTGAGCCACCCAGGACCCCCTAATGGTTTGCTTTTAGCAGATAATTAAAACAGTGTAAATCATCATGATTCCTTGTTGCCTTGGCTCATAGGAAACTCACAGTTAAAATGTAATGTTCAAGGATTCCAAGCAGCCTATTGTCATGTTTCAGGAATATTCTATATGATATATGGAATTATCCTATATAATTCTAATATATATAATAAATATATAATTATTCTATATATATTCTATATGATATATAATATTCTAAATTCTATATGAATATCTCCCTCTGTGAAAAGGGATTCTGAACTTTCATGGGAGAGGGGTGTTGTTCGAAGAGGCATCTTAAATATTTTCATATAATTTTATATCTGGAAAACAATTGTTCTGACAATACAAATTATGGGCAATAAAGCTGAATAAAATCTTCTTGCTTGGTGATGATACCCATATAAAACAAGAAACACTTCCTGTACTTGAGAAAACAGGACTGAAAAACGGTTGGAAGGAGTTTCTGATTTTTATTTTGACTTGCTGATTATTGACTGGAGGGTTGTAACACCTGTTTTTACTATAACCACCCAAAGTACTTTTTTTTGGAGGTTGGTGGGAGAATATTAATAAATACTACAAAAACCCCAACCCTATTGACATCCCTGGTTTAGGGCAAAGGACTTATTTTTAGGAGTGGAATGGCACAGAGAGGGCAAGACTTTCCCTCAGTGACCGTTAACACATTTCATAACCGTGAACTTATGGGATTGTTTGATGTGTTGTAGAGCACCTGGACCACGGGAGATGCTTAGTCAAGTATTTCATGGATGGACAGATGGATGGATGGACGGATGGATGGATGGACGGGTAGATGGATAACCCTGTGAATGTATTTCAAGACATCTGAGCTTTACAAATAATGACAAAAGTCATATATGCAAACTGACAAGAGAATCAAGTAATTTTAACTGGACATATAAGTATTAGAGAGGTAGGATTTGAGGTTATTTTTAAAGATTTTATATCTTTACTTTGTTATATTCTCTGTTCACAGCATGGAGCCTGATGTGGGGCTCAATCTCATGACCCTGAGATCACCACCCCAAGATCTCGACCTGAGCCAAACCCGAGATCGCTCCACCAACTGTGCCACCGAGGTGCCACCTTGTTATATTATTTTTGTAATTTAAAGAACAAGGGGGCCAAGAGAAATGATGTATACAGATAGTTCCAAAAAAATAATCCATACATAAAACAAATGTAGCAAAATGTTAAAAACTGGTGAATTAGGGTGACAGATACATGGGAGTTCTAACAACTCACCTTTAAATTTAGAAATTATTTCAAAATACAAAGTTTTTAAAGAAGTAGTGAAAGCGATTTAATCCATAGCCCCAGTGTGAAGTGTGGAGTTGGTAAGGCGCGTCTTTCTCCCGTTTAGCAGCCTTTAAACAGGAAGGCATAATTCCTTCCCTGCTTTGTGCCTCCCTCGGAGCTGCTTTGATGTCTCTCGGAACAGGGTGCGGGGGGAGACCTATAAAAGGCCCCTGGGACAGGCCTGCTGCCGGCTGGAGCTTTCTCTCTGCCATAATCACAGACCTCCAACTGACGGCCGTATTTCTCAGTTCCCTATCTCTCTCCTGTTTCATTTCCAGGAACCAACGGTTGTAGGGGAAACAAAAAAAAAAGATAGTGGCCCTAGATAATAGTGGGTCCTTTTATTGGAACTGTTTTGTGCAATAAAATGGACTAGTTGTGTGCACTTGAGTATTTCAAGGGTCTGTGCCGCGAAAGTGGCTGGGGATGGGACTCGGCCACACCATCACTCACCTGGCTCTGCTCTTAATGCTGCTCACTTAAGAACCACAATTGTCTGAAGCCCTCAGTGGCTGTCCTGAATGAGGTGGGAATTCTGCCACACTATTTTGTAACATAGCTGTGCTCTTTGTGGCCATAGTATAATCACTTTGTGATTCATAATTAACCTAATCACCGAGTTCATATCGCTTTATAGATGTCGCTGCCCCGTTCAATGGTGCTTTCAGACTCCATGCCCTGTGGCTGAGGGGTACGGATCCTTGTGGGGGAAGCTCTCCATTTCAAGATTTAATTGGCATTTGGGTTTAAGCCCATCACTTTTTCCCCCATCACTTTTATTTTTTAATTACACACACACCCACACACATACACACGCGTGCACGCGCGCACACACACACACACTCTGCCTGAATTCTTTGAAAAAACAGTGTCTCTAGTCCCAGGAAAACAAAAACAAGCACGCAGATCCACAGAAATGAGTGAATCTGTAGTGTAACATACGGAGGAAATAAACAAACATATTGAGCTACTTTTACTCAACAAACATTGAAGGAGGGTCTGCTCCGCGCCCGGCCTGGGCTGGGCCCCTGGTACAAAGATTCACCTGAGCTGGTTGCTGCCTCCAAGGATAGAGGATCACAGGGATGCTGCATTGGCCCAAGGAGCATCTCATTTAATCCTTACCCTAATTCGAGGCCGGGATTAAACCCCACAGCCATGCAGTCACACGAGCCCCCCACACAGAAGGGCCCCACACTTGGGTTCATGCTCTGCAGTTGCCATCTTGAAATTCTTTATAATTTTGAACAAGGGGCCTTGCCTCTTCATTTCGCACTGGACCTGCAAATTATATAGCTGCTCCTGATTTTCTAGTCTGAGGTCCCTCAGCCAGCAAGCAGCAGACCTAATGTACAGGTGGTTCTTCTTTTTTTTTAATGACTTACTTATTTGAGAGAGAGAGAGAGAGAGCATGAACAGGAGGGGCAAAGGGAGAGAGAATCTCAAGCAGACGGCTCGCTGAGTGTGGAGCCTGACGTGGGGATCGATCTCACGATCCTGAGATCACAACCCTGAGATCAGGACCTGAGCTGAAACCAACAGTCGGATGCTTAACCTACCTACTGAGCCACCCAGGGGCCCTCACAGGGTGGTTCTCAAACGCTGGGAATTCTCTGCATTTCAACCACCTTGGGAAACTAATTTAAATACTAGATCAAATAGGCCTGGTTCTTGAACAGTGCAGCACAGCGTGGGAAAGCCCAGAATTCTTTCCAAGTGGCCCACGGCATCAAACTGAAGCAAACGTGAGTCTACGAAGTCGCCTGGCCTCGTGATGTCACATGTCCAGCATTGCCCCTCCCTTCGGAATGTTGATTTCCCTACAGCAGGGCAGGCCCATGACACCCAGACCTTCAGACGTGTGAGCAGATGTGACTAAGACCAGAGTCATGCAGTCGCTGACGTTGACTCAGCCCGTGTAGCTGGGCCCGTGGGGGGGCCGTGGGGGGGCCCCTGCTGAGACGGGCGAGGAAGGGCTGGGCTGTGGGGATGGCCAGCTTCCTGGAATCACTGCCCCCAGGGGAAAGGAGCCCCATCATCAAAGGAAATTATTTAGCTCCAACTGGAGTTGGTTTTCAGGTCTAAAGCTCTCCATGTAGCTGTATAGTTCAATCATCTGTAAAACGTTCTGATGACGGAGCTGACTTCAGTGAGACTCTGTTCTCCCTGGGGAGCCCTGTACTTAAAAAAAAAAAAATCATCCTTTTTTTTCCCCCTGAAAATCTACAAATAAGGGCCGCGTTCCTCAGGTCAGCTAGTCGGGGGGGGACCCCCTGCTTGCGCATAGCCACCATTCATGACACACTCACAGTCCCAGGAGAGCATCGTTACTCACGAAGCTAACGAGGCCTTTGCGTTTCAGAGAAGGAGACCGAGGCTCCCAGGTTGGGTCACGGGCCGAGGCCTCCCAGCAGACAAGCTGGAGGTTGGGGGGGCCCGGGTGAACACTGCGGGGCCGGAGCCTCCCACCCGCCCGGCTCTGCCAGCTGGCCCGCCTGGTGCTCGCTGAGATGCGGAAGGTGAGGGCTCTTGCCGTCCCTCCCACCTCCCCAGGCCTGTGTCTCTGGAGACTTGCCCTCACATTTAATTTGTCCCAGGAGAAAATGAAGCGGTGGTCTGCTCGTTTCTCCCCCACGCTCCACCTTTTCCTTTCAAGACTCTTTGAGATCTCTAGAGCAGTGGATTTCATGGTACAATGCAGACCCACGGGCCCACCACCAACTGGAATCAATCGTTCACATTTTGTCACATTTGCTTAGCTTTTTCCTCTCTGTAGTCATAGATACTATTTTCTTGAACCGTCTGAGAGTAAGTTGCAGACTTCCTGACGTCTCACCCCTCAATACTGCTGCATGTGAGTCCTAAAGAAGAGAGATCTTCTGCTACAAAATCCTGATATCTTATCACACCTGCAAAAAATTAACAATACCTTTCAATACCAGGGCTCTCAGTTCATTGCTGTGCAAAATGTGGTCACCCCACCAGGGCCGACCTGCAGACCCTTTATAACAGGGCTACAGCAAAAGCGATTAAATCACAAAATTGAAAGCAGGCTTTAGAATCATACATAGCAATTTGACAGGGCAATTTTAGATCTGTTCCATTCAATCAAGGATCTGAGCTTACATTGTATATATTTTTAATTTTATTTTTCTAGAAGTTCACTTTCATTCTATTTTACCGAAGCATCCGTCTGAGTCACGCCGAAAAACAACTACCAGAAACTGGTCCTTTGCCACGGAGAGTCTGGGAAGCACTAATTCTCAGACCATTTTCAAATTTCCCCAATTGTCTCAAAATGTCTTTTGTAGATTTTTTTTTTTTTTTTTTTGGATCTAGGACCCAGTTGAGGTTCACACATTCCATCTGGTTGTCATGAGGTGTGCAGGCTTTTGGAGCAGACGTTGGGCCATCTTCCTGCTTCTCTTTGGAACTCGAGGATATGCCCAGATTAGAGCCAGTAACTTCAGTATTTGGGGGCCTGGATCAGGGAGGGTCTGCAGCTCTGTGGGGCCTGGAGAAATTACTGTTCATAAAACTATAAGCATGGAAGCCCCATGATCTGACAAATCTGTGGTTTGAAGAAAGGAAAAAATATAGGCCGTCTCTGGGGCATTTTGGCAGCATTAGATTGGGTGAGGCAAAGAAACCTGTATTTATGTGAAATCTCAGCCTAACAAGAAATTTGTGATTTTCTGATGTCATAGAGGATAATCAGGAAAGTCACAACAATGTGGAGAGGCAGCCGTTAGGGGCTGGCGGAACGCCTTTGCCCAGGGATTGAAAGTTGTCAGCTTTGGCTCCAGGTCGCTCTCTGCCAGCAAGTGGTACAGCTCCTGTGGATGGAGGGAGTCCTTGGCTACCCAGCCACGAGCTTTCATCTAAATTTATTCCCAATGATGAGGACTATTCGATGTGATAGATATAAGGAAGTACACAGATAACTAGCCTTTATTACTGCATGTGTAAAAGCACTCGCATGGTGCCTGGACCCAGCAGGCGCTTAGAGCACATGCCCCTGGGCTCCCCACCCCAGGCCAGCTCCTTGGCCGCAGCATGAGCCTTTAGAAGGACTCCGTGCGGTTTGATTTTCTCTACCTGCCATCTTGACATTTCTAAGAATTTTTCAACAAGGTACCCTGCATTTCCATTTTGCATGGGGCCCCGCAAGTAGCCAGGCCCACACCCCTCCCCCCAAATCTTTTTGACCCGCCTCTGATTTTATTTTATTTTATTCTATTCTATTTTATTTTTTAAATTTTTAAAAATTTTTAAAAGATTTTATTTATTTGACAGACAGAGATCACAAGCAGGCAGAGAGAGGGTGGAAAGCAGGCTCCTCGCAGAGCAGAAAGCCCGATGCGGGGCTCGATCCCAGGACCCTGGGATCATGACCTGAGCCGAAGGCCGAGGCTTTAACCCACTGAGCCACCCAGGCGCCACTCACCTCTGATTTTAATAGCAGATGAGGTGCCTGCCGGGCGGGAAGCAAGCTCTGGATTTCCCCATCCTGACAGTACACACCCCAACACCCCATGTGCAGCCTGTGTTCTGCCCCAAGCCTTCTCCAGGATCAAAGAATCTCATTCACCTGCACTTACCTACAGCCCAGAAGTTCAGGGGAGATGAAGTCTGTGTGTGTTGGGGCGGGGGGGGGGATTCCCACAAGCAATTGCTTTCAGGGGAACAAGAGCCAATGAGTAAATGCTCTGAGCCCCTGCTCTTTGGACATATAGCTCTGAAATGGGTTCTATACACTTTGCAGTGTACCCAGGATCATCGAGGTCCTGATGCCCATTCCCCATCCCTGCACCCTCACTCCTGCTTCCTGGGATCAATTCCCAAATAAAGTCCCTTCCTCCAAGACCTTGTCTGCGGTTCTGCTTCTGGGGAACCCAGGCTAAGGCAGTTTCCGCGGCGAGTGTTCCGTAACTGTGTGTTCGTGAATCCTCGAGCGCTCGGCTCATAAGATTATTGACAGGCTGGAATGAGATAAATTATGGAAACATCTGGTTCAGAGCCTGGCACATAATAGGAGCTCAGTGAGGGGTAGATGCTGTTGGTGTAACTCCTATCTTACCCGTCCAGTTTCTCCTTCGGCAGACATCGACGGGAAATGTGAGATCAACAGGACTGGACCGCAAATTAGGTGGCTTGAAGCAACTGGAATTTGTTCTCTTGAGTTCTGGAGGCCAGAAATCTGAAATTAAGGTGTTGGCAGGGCTGTGCTCTCTCTGAAGGCTGGAGAGGAGGATGCTTCCTTGCCTCTATCAGCTTCGGGTGAAAACTGGCCATCCTTGGCATCCCCGGTAGAGGCATGGCTCCAGTCTCTGCCTGTCTCCCTGTGGGTCCATGTTTGCACCTCTGTTTTCTCTTTTTATAAGGACACCACCAGTCGTTGGGTTAGGGACCGCCCTGGTCCAGGATGACCTCGTCTTAACCTGGTTATATCTGCAAAGACCCTGTTTCCAAATAAAATCGCACTTGTAGGTGTTGGGGTTTAGCCCTTGACATTTCAGTCAGGGGGACACACCTCTACCAGTCAGGGGGACACACCTCTACCCATCACAGGTGGAGAGTGGACTTTATTTAAAATAGACGCAGAACTCTTGAGTCCAGGACTTGATTTTCCTTGGGTAACTGGCAGAATAAGGTAGCTCGGCCCAAGGATCATCTGTTCTTCTGAGTTCACAGGTCACCTAAATGGCATTTTCACTTTCATGTCACCGTGGGCAAGCCATACTTTCCGGGCAGACGGCAGCCGTGTCTTGACATGGCCTTTTGTAGGTGTGCCGAGAATTTAAACTTCTGATACGGGCCATAATCCCAACTGGGCTTTTCCAACATAACTATTAATACACGTGAAATACTTGCTAGGCTCCTTATTTATGCCAGGGTCCCGTATCAGGCTCCAGAGAGGCAGAGAGCTGGGCACAGGGCCTGCCTCAAAGAGCTCCCGGTGTGCCCTCACCAGTGATGAAAACTCACAGAGTCACAGCAAAAGCGTGTCCCGAGTACCTACTCCATGCACAGTAGGAGCTCGGCGCTGAGATTTCTTGCTTACGCTCCATCTGCAGTCCAAATGGCCTGCCCAGAGAATTGTTCCCAGGCAAAACATACACACTGGAGCCCCAGCTGAGAACCACCAAGGCTCACTGAGACCGGAAGCCTAATTCGTTCCTTCTCTCTGCCTTTCTTCCATGTGGTTTGGGGTAGATCAGGCCCCTCTTGGGGCCTCCTCCTCCCTGGTAAAAATGAGCAAATGAAATGAGATGATCGTGCAGGGCTCATCAATTTTTAGATCATTATAGTCAAGAGAGTCTACCTAGACATTTATTAAGCACTTACTGTGTGCCAGGAGCAGGGCTGAGTCCTTGCCATGCATTATTTCACTTAATCTTCACGACAGCCGTGTGAGGTGTAGATTTTAATCGTTCCCATTTTACGGACTGAGAAACTGAGGCACGCAATGAGTGAGTCCAATTCCACAGGTCATAGAGAATTCACCGTTTGAGCTGGGGTTTCGCCTCGAACGGTCTGACCACAGCACTGGACCCTTGACAGGTACGTGGGACTATCTCCCTGTGCAGCCTCCGTGGTTGCCCTATAGAGAGGCTCCTTCAACAACGGAGGAGCAGCCCGCCAGTGGAGTGCCAGGAAAGAAGTCTCTGTGAGTCTTGAGCTGGCAGAGAGCAACAGCAAATTCCTTGCCCACTTTCCCTTTGCATCTTTCCCACATATAATGGTAGCGTGTTCAAAGGAGAGCGTAGGTCACTGTGTCCACTCTTTGGTGGAAAGTCTTTCTCTAGAGCTTGTGTTTACTCAATGGACACCACACACCTGCCTCCTGGTGGATTCCCCTCGCTGTGCTAGTTGCTAGGAAGCTCATCTCCCCAATCTGAACTAATTCTAGCAACCAGAGAGAACCTTATAGGAGATCGTTTATATACTCTTGCTACCCCTGACTTTGTCTTATTTATGTATTTTTATTTGCCTTTTATTCTGCTGTGGCAGATGTCTGCCGTTTGCCCTCCCGATCCACTCTGCACCCTTTCCTACCCTGCTGTCTGCCTTGGGAGGTGTATACACTATACCGATGTTCACCTGCCCACTGGCTTCTGGTCGGGTTTGGCCAATGGGGAGCCATAGTCAACCAGAGGGAGGGAGGAAAGCGAGGTCATTGTATTTATTCCCCTAGACTCCCCTCCTTCCTCCTACCATTGCCAGAGGTTGTCTTGGGCTGACTCTGCCTTTCTTTCTTTCCCTTTCTTTCTTTCTCTCTTTCTTTCTTTCAAGATTTTATTTATTTATTTGACAGATCACAAGTAGGCAGAGAGGCAGGTGGGGCGGGGGGAAGCAGGCTCCCCGCTGAACAGGGAGCCCATTGCGGTGCTTCATCCCAGGACCCTGGGATCATGACCTGAGCTGAAGGCAGAGGCTTTAACCCACTGAGTCACCCAGGCACCCTGATTCTGCTTTTCTACCAAAGGTCATACACTCTGCCCCTTTTTAAAATGTATTAAGATATAATTCACATGCCATAAATTGCAACATTTTAATGTACATCACTGCAGGGGTTTATAGCATATTGATAAAGTCGTGTAACAATCACCACTATCTCATTCCAGGACATGCTCACATCCCAAAAGAAACCCGGAACCCCTTAGCGGTCACTCCTCATACCCCCTCCCCCAGCCCCTAGCAGCCACAAATCTACCTTCCATGCCTGTGGATTTGCCTATTCGGGACATTTCCTATACGTGGGCTTGTAACCCGTGTGGCCTTTTGTCCAGCTTCTGTCGCTTCGCATGATGTTTTCAAGGTTCCTCCATGTCGTAACAGATGTCAATACTTCCTTTCTTTCAAGCTTCCTTATGATACTCCGAACGTCTCCCTTTCTGGGTTCTAGTAATTTCTTCCTTTCCTTGCCCCTTGGGCCTAGAGGCAGTGATGGCTCTCCTTGGTTGCTGCACCGTCTCGTGGGGGTTTCCCGTACCCACGTTCTTATAATTAAACTCTCCTCAAACGGTCCTGTTCGGAGGGCGCCTTTGTGTGCTCTTGGAACCCCAACGAGCATCCAGCTCCCTCATCCACTGTTTCTTTTTTTATGAATTTCCATAATAGGCTTCACATACTTTCTCACAATGAGTTGGGCTAGAAATGAATGCATGACAGGTTTGCCGATAACATGAAACGTGGCGGGTGGCTCTTCCTTACAGCCCTTGCATGTTGCCAAACCGTTGAATGATTTCAGGAATTCTTGGGGGCCCTTACCCTCCAGCCCTGATGCTTCTGGAAACGCTCATCAGGGAAAGCCTGGCACTTGGTTGTGTTTTGGAAGTCTCTGCATTCCCTCGGCTCAAGTGAATAAGGGTGGAACTCCTAGGGCATGGCCAGACTGAAAAGTGGCCATAACTTTCAAGTTCACATGAAGATACACTTGGGAAATGTGCAAAACCCTAATTTTAAAAAGAGGGCTCCTTGGGAGGATGTTAGTAGCCGACAGAGAGCTGTTTCCTTGCTTTCATCTTGTCACCACTGGTGGCTGGGAACAGACTGTCCAGCCTCTGCCTACTCATGAGGGCTCTCAAAAGAGTTTTCAATAAATTTCATTTATTAACAAGGCACTGCTCTATTAAAAAAAAAAAAGAATACCATTTGCAAATAACCTCCTATTACTTAAGGCTTTGATTTTTCCTGTATTATGGAGGAGCTGGCGGGAACAGCAGTGAGACAATGGACCCATGTGGAGGACCACGAATAACAAGGCAAGGTTTTCTTCAGCTTGTCACTCAAACCTGAGGGCTTCTTTCTGGAACAATCTTTGATGTGAATGCTCAAAATGCCCCAAATCCAATTGCAATTTAAATCTTAATGATAAAATTCAGGAGCCGGGCAACTGTTTAGAACAGGAAAAAGATACTGAAAGCCCAAGAAAACAAAGACTTGGATCCCATGTTACTGGGAGAAGGAGAAACTTGAGGTCAGCATTGCCGGGCTCACAGACATTTTATCTTCAAAGATAGCATTTAGCTGCTGCCATTACAAGGCAAATGCAAATATCTTGCTTAATATTTCATCTACAATTGTTTGGGGGCAAGTTTAAAACTTGAGGGGCATTCACTATTGGCTAGAAACAAGGAGAAATGCCCTCACGTTCCTGGTGAACATTTCAACTGGTACATTTCTGGAAGCTTTGGCAATTTGGACCCAAAGTCTCAAAAAAAAAAAAAAATGGCCAACAAGCATATGAAAAGATGCTCAACATCAGTAAATGCTAGAGAAATACACATCAACCCCCAATGAGTGATGGCCTCACACCCATTAGGATGGGTGGCCATGATTGAAAGAACAGAAAACAACAAATGTTGGCAAGGATGTGGAGAATTTGGAGCTCTCGTGCGCTGTCAGGAATGCAAAACTGTGCGTGCAGCCTCTGTGGGAAACAGGATGGAGGTTCCTTGAAAAATTAAATATCGAGCTACCATACGATCTAGTAATTCTGTCTCTGGATGTTTACCCCCAAGAACTGAAAGCGGGATCTTGAAGAGACACTTGCATACTCGTGTTTATTGCAGCGTTAAGTCACAAGAGCCAAGAGGTAGAAACAACCCAGTGGTCCACTGATGGCTGAAAGGATCGACAAAACGTGGTCTATCTCTACAGTGGAATATTATGCAGCCTTGAAAAGGAAGGAAGCTCTGATCCCTTCAGTTGCAACGTGGATGAGCATTGAGCACATTATGCCGAGGGAAATAAGGCAGACACAGAAGGACAGATACTGTATGATTTCATTCCCATGAGATCTACAAGTAATCAAAATCATAAAGACACTGAGGGAAAGGGGGTTGCCAAGGGCTAGGACAAGGGGGAATTAGTGTCAAATGGGCACAGAGTTTTCAGTTTTGCATGCTCAAGAAGTACTAGGCGTCTGTTGCACAACAGTGGGAACATACTTAACATTACGGAACTGTCCACTTAAAAATTGTTAAGTTAACCATTTTAACTTGGAGTTTGTAAACATCATTAAAAGTAAAAGAAAAATTTTTAAAAAGTCTCAAAATGTTTTTACCCTTTGTCCAAGAACTTCCCCATTGGAAACGTATCCTGAGAAGCTCTCGGGATCTCCACACACGTGGTTTGTCACAATGTGACGTGCGTCAGTGAAGAAATAGAAGCAACCTGAGTATTCAACAATAGGGGCAGAACAGACAAAACACACATCCTCCAACGGAATACTTTGCAGCCAGTAAGAATTTTGTCGTTAGAGAGTATCTCGTGGCATTGGAAAATGATTATCACATATTAAGTCAAAAGGCGCATCAGGTCGTAGGGATTATAGAGTGGTCCTAATTTTGCAATAATTCAGGAATACGTCCAGAGAATAAAGGCTGGAAGATAGGTATCAAGAAAGAAACAGGAGTCATCTGTAGGCATCAGGATTTGAGTTGACTTTTGTGTATCCCTGTGTGTTTGTCTCTATCCTCTGAGAGGCATACGTACCACTTCTGTAATCAGATATAAGCAATTTTAAAAAGTAGGATAGGAATGGATTTCCAAAGGGATTATGTCACACTCTGGGAGGTGATATTGGGGCAGTTGAAGATCTACTTTCATTGGCTACTTTATGTAATTTTTGTACTTTCCTGTATGAAAACAGGGACAGATTACTTTCACAATTAAAAAAGAATGGGGACACCTGGAGCGCCTGGGTGGCTCAGTGGGTTAAAGTTTCTGCCTTCAGCTCAGGTCATGATCTCAGGGTCCTGGGACTGAGCCCCACATCGGGCTTTCTGCTTGACAGGGAGCCTGCTTCCCTTCCTCTCTCTGCCTGCCTCTCTGCCTGCTTGTGATCTCTGTCTAATAAATAAAATCTTAAAAAAAAAAAAAGAATGGGGACACCTGGATGGCTCAGTTGGTTGGAAGTCGACTCTTGATTATGGGTTGGGTCATGATCCCTGGATCCTGGGAGGGAGCTCTCTGCTCAGTGTGGAGTCAGCTTGTCTTCATCTCCCTCTGTCCCTCCCTCCAAAATGAATAAATAAATCTTTAAAAAAGAATGAACTACAAGCCAAGTGCAGTAACTGCCATCTTTTCCATTCCCAACCCACCAGATGTCTCTTCAGGGTCATGGCTTGGAAGAGAGCAAGCACAAAATGCACCTGCTGACAGTGCAGGAAAGAAGACCCCGCAACTGGCACTGCCCTTCCGTGGGTTCCAAGGTCTTGGTTGCATCCTCCACGTTTAGGGGCATCCTCTGCCCGGGTGGGCAGAGTTGGGTAGAAGCCCTTCTTTGGGATGGAGGACAAGAGAGAGGGACCTGGGTCCCCAAGCAAATGAGCTGCATGCCTCAGACAGAAGAGAGCACCGAGGGGAGCCCTCTCTCGTACAGTGGGTGCAGCTCTCCATTTTCAGAATCTAGACGTCACTGAGTAGTAAAGAAAACAGGTAGACATTTCTGTTTTGACATAGGAGGTGTTTGGGTTTTGGAGAGCTGCCCAAGGGCATGGGAGAAGCATCTTATGTTATTCACTAACAACTGTACTGTCAACATACTTGGAGAATCCTGTTCATCAACCCAGAGTCACCCCCCGCTTTACCTGTAAAGGAACAGTTCTGAACTCCGAAGGACATCGCAGGAGTTTCAGGCTTAGCACAATCTCAGCTCGGACAACATGTGCTGGGATCATCTTGAAGGAAATCGGAGGCCAAGAGGGGTCTGTCTTCAACTTGTCTAGGTGTTTAATTTACTTCATCAGGTTAATATTGCATTTCCTAAATGGTTCTCCATTCTTAGGGCAAATGCATCTTGCCTTTCATTTATTATTATGACATAAGTACATTTTTCATGTAGTACATATTCCTCAAGAACCTCCAAAATGGTATACAAGATCCCATCACACAACTGTGCCATAAATTATGCCTTTGGTTGCCATTGAGCTTGTTGGCAATTTTATTAATATTAATGTGGCCACAATTAATATTTTTATGCCATTAAGCTTTGTTTGCATTCAGATGATTTCCTTGGGACCAATTCCACAAGTGAAACGACTAGGTCAAAGGCATGCACATTTTTCACTGTTTTTTTTGGTGGGGGGGGCAATCACATTTTATTTTGTGTTGCTTGGATATTTTTCTTTCTTTTTTTTTCAAGATGAAATGGTATTTCCTAATGGTAAAAGAAATCCCCACTCCATGTAAATGATTCAGGTGAAAGATAGATATGACAAAGTGAAACTTATCAGGCAAATCCATCGTGGGTAATTACCGTTGACATTCCTTCCAGATCTTTCCTCATGTGCTTCTACAATAACAGAACACACACACACACACACACACACACACACACACACACACACACACGTTCACCTCTAGCATATGTACATCTTCCTAATAATTTCCTAGAGAACCATATAAATCTTTTGGGCTGCATAGTACATCACTGTATGGAGGGAGTTATGCTTTATAAACCCAAGCTTGAACATTTTTAAGGTTTGGACTCTCATTACTCAAAGATTTTCCGAAGGGCTTATACTGAGAATATCCACTCCATTGTCAGGGTGTGACAATCCCTCTCACACCCAGTGAAATCCATTTGCATTTTGTTTTGTTTGTTTTGTTTTGTTTTTACTGAGATGTTTCTAGCGAAGAGTGGTGCCAAGGGTCTTGACTGGTGAGTTTAGAAGTTTAGCTGCTTCTTCTGAAAGAGTGGAGAAGAATCTACCTCCTGTAGAAGCTGGCTTATTTCTGGATAGTAGGTTGAGAGGGGGTTGGAGAAGGGCCCCTGGAGGACCGTGGCTTTCCATAAATATAATTATGTATTTATAAAACCTATGGTCATGCCTCTGAATTCAGATGGGGGTTTATTTACTGTGATGCCAACTATCTTGGGGGAACATTGCATGCAGATATTCTAATTAACTCAATCTAAGAATCACGATGCTTATAGTTAACAGAATGAGGCTCTAACACTCTGATGACGAACTCTGCCCAGAAGACCAGTCTCACAGGAAGCAGGAAGCCTCCTAATTACACAGGACTTCCAATGCAGACAGAGAATTGAGATGTTGAGGGTCAGACAGGGAGACACACGGATCTGCGCTGTCACCTACAAACGGCGTGCACCCACGACAGGGAAGCATCCTTTGTTCCGCCAGTGAGAAGGGTAGGATATGGGGCACAGCCCAGCTCACACCTCTGCAGTGGCCAATTACAGGGCTGGAGGGGCCTCCGATCTCCTGCTGCCACTGGCACTTGGAGCCAGGTGCCACCTACCCTTCTAAGTGTAACGTCTCTCTCGATTGCCCTGGGGAGCTGAACTGCCCCAGAAGGGGAGCTTGGGATATAGTTGGAGGGATTGCAAGGTGGGGGCCCTGGAGGAGGCTTCCCACCATCTCACTCTGAAGAGCTGGGAGGCTGGGTTTGATTTGTGAACATTTCAATCCTATTCCTTTCCCAAGGCATGAGCACAGAAAGAAACACTGTCCTGCAAACAGCACACTCCTTGGTCAGGTTTTTTTGTTTTGTTTTGTTTTTTGTTTTAAGATTTTATTTATTTATTTGAGCGAGAGAGAGAGTGAGCACAAGCAGGCAGAGGGAGTGGGGGAAACAGACTCCCTGCTGAGCAGGGAACCCGATGTGGGGCTCGATCCCAGCACCCTGGGTTCATGACCTGAGCTGAAGACAGACGCTTAACCAACTGAGCCACCCCAGCGGCCCTGGTCAGGTTTTTAATACTCCTAGCTAAGGTTCTGGGAGGAGGGACACCAGGCCATATGGCAACAGCAACATCTAGGAGCGAGAAACGTTGGCACGTCCTGGTTTTCTCTTATATGTGGACCAAAGGTTCCCTGTGGCCTTTCCCTTTTCTGTTCTG
This sequence comes from Lontra canadensis, assembly GCF_010015895.1. NCBI lineage: Eukaryota > Metazoa > Chordata > Mammalia > Carnivora > Mustelidae > Lontra > Lontra canadensis. The sequence goes on along the minus strand of NW_022631073.1, from coordinate 6,760,375 downwards.
TTTTGTGGCAAAGCAGACAGCAACTGAGAAAAGAAAGTTCTTCAGGCCAGTGGCCATTGTCCTGGGTGCCATGGGCCAGAGAGCTGGCAAAACCAACTGACTCTTGTTTTGATTCACGAGCCTGAGCCCCTCCGTCCTGTCTCAACACACACAACACAGACACCCACACACACCCACAGTGTCTTTCCTGATGCAGACGTGGGCATCTAGGGCAGACCTTGATCCAGAGCCAGCCCTGGCCCTGGGCACTCTCTCTCCTCTCTGAGCTGGAGCTTTGTCTGCTCTTTGAAAGCCACAGCTGCCCACAGGGTTGTCATGGGGATTGGATAAGCTGGGGACGGGGAAGAGGGTGGCAGAGAGCCACGCACAGGTGTTCAGCAGAGGTGGCCGGTTCTGATCCAAAACTCTGCAAGGGGAAGCGGCTCTATGGCTGTTGGTGTATTGGTCCATTAGTGTCTCTGATCAGCCAGTGCCCGAAATGCCCACCAAGGCTCACGAGACAGGGACCAGGCAGACAGCCCGTAGCCAGTCCAGGCACTCGAGGAGACCTTCCCTGCAGGCTGTCCCAGCATATGTGCTCAAAAAATACTTGTCGGATAAATGAAGGGAGCCATGCACCCGTGAACGAATGGACCAACTTTTAAGCGGACAGATAGCAGCCATGAAGACATGTGGCAAGAGGGTGAGTGCCCTCGTCCCACACCCGCAATCTCGGTGGCTCCTCCCAAGGTTGTCACTGTGTATCTGGAATGCCATCTCTCTCTCTCTCCCTCTCTTTCCTGCACTTAAATTTCCCCTCTCTTCTCTCCTCCATCTTTATTTCCAATCTCCCCAGTGTACCTCTGTTGAGCTCCTATTCATCTGACAGAACCCATTTCAGAGAACACCTCCTCTGGGAGGTTTGCCTGCCCCCTTGGGTGGAGGTGGGTGTTCCCTGCGTAAGGGCTTTTCCAGTGTCACGGTTCCCATTGCTTTGGAATCCTCACCTCAAGCCTGGGAGCCTGTGGGATTAGACTTTGTCTTACCCATCTTTGTATCTGGAGCATCCTGTCCAGGGTCTGTCATCTCAAAGACGTGTCCTATGTTTTGGTAGATGGCAGAACATTGCAGAGTATCAGGCTTTTGTAAGCAGGCTGGTCCCATTTTGCACTTGAACCCATACCCAGGATTCATTAAAGTTCTCAGTGCCCTGAAACTGCAAACAAGAAACATGGCAGATGGTTCTGCTCTGTGGCTGGTTTCCAAGGGCTTCTAGATGATCGGCAGGCTCTAGGACCCCACACTAGGACCAGAAGACAATGGATTGACCTACTGAGGGATCATCAAGAAGAAAATCTGATAAAGAAATGCAAATCTCTTTAACCAGGGACCCGGGGTACAAAATGTTTGTGGCCTCAGAGGAGGTTTGCCTTCTAGAAGTAATGTGAAAATAACCAGGATAAAGCTTTCAGCTTTGCAAAGCTGTCCTTGTCAGCTGTTCCTCCCTTGCAGCAAGGCTGTAAGCCGTGAGTAGAATGTGCTCGTCTTCAGGGATGCTCTTTTCCACCTCTGGTTTCAGAATTCCCACCGTTGCCTCACCAAACATTGGCTGGCCCAGGGAATAGAAAGCCAAGATCAGGTTCCTCCTTCCCAAAGAGCCAGTGCCTGGAGCAGACCCAGGAGAGCCTCTTCAGTAACCCAAAGGTTCTGAGATACTCCCAGAGGGCTACTCCACCATCTTGGAAGAGCCGTGGTCCCCAAGTGGAATGTGGAAGTGTTGGTCGTGTCTCACTGGGTGACGAGGAGGAATAACAATACAGACAGAAGGCCATGCATCCGCTGAACCCTACTTACCATCGTCAGTCCAAATTGCTCTGCCGGCATTGAGGGTTCTCCTTGTCTGGAGTCTTCAGTGGCTCCCCAGTGCCACCAAGCCTGGTGCAAACTCCTCATTCAAGGCCAGTCACACAGAAATCCTCATGGCGTCACTTGTCATCTCTTCCTTCCCAGCCCCATTGGTCTGCCTCCCATCTGGAAAACGCTCCTCCATGGACGCCTTCTGAGTTTCTTCCTACCCTCTCTCCCCGCTAAGACCACCCTGGGAGCCCCTCCGGCACCCAGCGCAGCGGGAGCTCAGGGAAGTTCGGATGGCTTGGCGGAATCTCTCCAGTTGGGACGAGTGCTCCCCAGGGCTGAGGGCACTGCCCTCCCCTTTGCTGGGGGAACACTGAGCAGCCCCCCGGGACTCCCTTCCCAGATGGGAGCCATTAACTAGTGGCTCTCTGACTGGTCTTTCCTCCTACTCTTTGGGCCAGCTTCGGGAAGTGCCTCCTGCTTCCTTGTCCTCCGTAGATGTGTTCCAAGGGGGATTCCAGAAGGACTCATGCAAGCACAAGGACCCAGACTCCTCCCTTGTTCATTCTGTTATGCTTTCATTCATGCGCCAGACATGCATGGGACATGTGCCGTGTGTCAGGCACAGTGATGGGCCTCGGGTACTGTCGCTGGTCCTCTGCAGAGAGCCTTCCAGGCCAGAGGGGAGTCAGAGCCGGTCACAGGAAGAGAAGGCCTGAGAGCCGCGGTGGTCCAGAAAGGGAGAGAGCTTGACCCTGGGAGGAAGCGGGGGAAGGAAGGCAATGCAGGCAACACGGCATCAGAGCAGCGTCTCATAAAACGGTTCAAACGAGGATACCTGGTGGTATGTGTGCATATACGTGTGTATGAACATGTATGTGCTTATTTACATGTGTACATGTGTGATGAACACCGGTGTGTATGGGTGTATAGGCGTGGACGTGCATATAGGTGTGAGTATATGTGTGCGTATGTGTGTATGAACAAAGCACTGTAGATTCGTCTGTGTGTATGTGCATGTGTACGTGTGTGTGTATAGGTGAGTGAGCATTTGCAGGTACACATGTGTATAAACCGCATTTTTATGTCTGTGCCTCTGTGTCTGGTGGGCAGGTATATCTATGTGTGTGGCCGTATCAGCACACATGTGGGTATATGTTTCCTGTATGTACCCACGTGTGCAGGTGTCTGTGTAAATGGGAGGGCATACAAGGCAGAGGGACAGCATACAATGAGAAGCTGGGGGATGGGAACGGAAATCAGTTAGATGGCCATTTTGGGGTGGGGGGATATTTAGGTAATAGCGTGAGGTTGGGGAGCAGATGGTGGGAAGTTTCTGAGTTCATTTGTTCCTTGGAGAACACCTGAGGAAGCAAGACAGCATTTCCGGAGCACACGGAGACCCTGGGGAAGGGAGTGACATGGCCAGAGCGGGTCCAGAGCCCAACACCAGCCCTTCCATCCAGGGGCTGCTCCACGGAGGCCAGCCGAGAACCAGCTGCGGGCAGGTGCATCTCAGAAGGTAAGGGCAGGACGGAGAAGACTGGCTGCCAGTCCTCCAGTTTGGGTGGGCTTTAACTGAACAGCTGGAAAGAGACAAAGAAGGAAGGCTTGCCCCTTAGCTCTTGGTTTATCCTCTCCGCTCTTCCATTTCCATGGTTTTATATTAAATAGTTAACTATTTAGCTGATGCTGGGTGCTGTTGGAGGCTGCCTGGGGGCTCAGGTGACCCTCGTGCTGGGGGAGGGATGGCCTCCCACGAGGACCTGGGCACATCTGGATTCTGCTGGGGAAACCACCACAGCCCTCTTAAAAAAAAAAACAAGGTCTGGATTTTGAACAAAATCTTTTTGTGGGAATTTTTATGTTGGGAACATAAATACTTGGGAAGTATTTGTGGGTTCAATTTTGCATACAATTAATTGTACTTACAAATGCCTCCTTGAGGGCACAATTAGTCACTAGCAACTCATTCTAAAGGTGCCAGAGGCTAATTGTACCCCCAAGTGGGAAGTTTCAGGTGTAATTAATTATTCTTTAATTATTAAATTTATTATTCATTGGTTGGATGCACAAAGTTGTTCTCAGATGAACTTGCTGGCATAAGGAGGGCTGGCGTGGTGGGGTCTGTGCCACCCTCTGTGCCAGCTGCTGTCAAGGAGACATGTGAAAAGAAATAAAGTGTTCCCTGGCTGTCGGGCTCAGCGTGGGAAATTCCTCAAGTGACAGTCAGGAGCCTGATGAACTGGGAGGACAGCGGGAGGGCCCCTTGGTCAGGCAGACCCCAGAAGACTGGGGTCTGAAGTCGTCCAGACCTGCCCTGTCCTCTCTGGCCTCACCTGGAGAGCAGGCTAACAGTGCTGACCAACCCTCCCTTGAGCCGACGGAGAAGCGTGGGCCACATGTCAGGACTTTCCCTCGGACATCAGCGTCCCTGAGAGGCGAGGCTGTGGGTGATCATGGGAAAGTTCCCTGGAGCCAGACTTCGCAGTTTAGAAACCCAGACAGACGCATCAGTCCTGTGACCTTTGATGGGGCCTGTCATCTCGCCGGGCCTCAGGTTTCTTATCTGTAAAATGGGATTTCATAATAGCAACCTACTTGTGGGGCTGTGAGGATTGAGTGAATTGCATCTATAAAGCAGGGCCATCCCTAGTAAACATTAGCAAGTGTTTGCTCTTATATCTTTTGTGTCCTTCATGGCCACAAACCTGTTTCCAAAAGAAAAACCACTGCGCAAAGGGGAACCCACTCACTTCATGTAAAATGTTTTCTGTTTACGCCACTTCCTGACTCGGGGAGAACATCTTTTTTTTTTTTAAGATTTTATTTTGAAGTCATCTCTACACCCAACGGGGGGCTCAAACTTACAACCCCGAGATCAAGAATCACACGTTCCACCGGCTGAGCCAGCCAGACGTCCCAGAATATTTTTTGTAGCCAAGACGGGAGGAGCCTCATTAAAATGTTCAAAGTGGTCATTTATATCTGCATGATGAGATTTACGAGAGGTCATTTTCCTCTTTGTCTTTTTCAGTCTTGTTCACTTTTTTCTTCTTTTAGTTTTCCCTGGCTTTTATTTTTAAACTGTGCAACGTTAAAACAAAACCAGAGACTAAGGGCGTGTTTCCAGGCACTTGGGTGTATCCATCTGCAGAGCGATCTGCACGTCCAGACTTTAGGTGTCCTTCAGACAATGACCACACGGTCCTGGAGTCTCGTCCTCACTCCTGCCCCTCGCTGTGCCCACCCCCAGCCATGATGGGTCATCTTTTCTCCTGGCTCTTCCATGTTCCCATCCTCCCAGCTTCGCTCTGTCCTGACCCTCAGTCCTTGTGCTGTTCGTGAACTGCAGGAGGCCCGGGTCTCTCTCAGCATCCTGCCCCCGTCCCCAGGGGCCCAGCCAGAATCTCAGCCTAGGACTCCTACTCTTGAGTGGTAGGAGGGCTTTCATTTCATTTTATGATTTATTAGGCCAAAAATTCAGAGAAACATCTTCCCGATACCTCCCCCGGCTCCAAGGTAACCACTGACACAAATTTGGTGTGCCTTTTTCCCATTCAGTTTTGGGGATCTTACTACATATAGATGCATCTGAATGCCATTTATGGTGTTTTGTGTGTGTGTGTGTGTGTTTTAAAGATTTTATTTATTTGACAGAAAGAGACACAGCGAGAGAGGGAACACAAGCATGGGGAGTGGGAGAGGGAGAAGCAGGCTTCCCGCAGAGCAGGGAGCCCGACGTAGGGCTCGATCCCAGGACCCCGGGATCATGACCTGAACCGAAGGCAGATGCTTAATGACTGAGCCAACCAGGTGCCCCTGTTTTGTGTGTCTTTAATATGCTCCTGAGTGCTACCACTCGGCAACATGGGTCCCCCCCCACCCCTCAGCTGGCTGTTTTGGAGCTCTGTCCGCAGCCGTGTGCGCAGATCCTGGTCTGCAGGTTGGCCAGGTGACTGAGGCCCTGGGGCACCAGCAGCCTGAGATAAAACCCCGCAGCCAGGGCACAGTCCCTAGTGCCCCCTCTGTGTTGTGTCAGGCCCCTCTATCTGCTGGTTCCCAAAGCCGGTACCCAGACAACTTAAGCAGGACCCAAATTTATTGACAGGCTCCCAGGTAGCATGAATTATTGAAGGGAGGTTCTAGAACAGACACAGTAACAGGGCAGCTCCAGGAATTAACCCCTGCCTTGTCAGGAGCCACTGGAATGCAGGCCCTCCAACTGACATTTTTGTGTTCTTCTGTCATTGCACTCCAGACTGGACGTCCTGCAGAGAAAACTTGACTCAGTCTGGCTTAAGCCAAGAGAGACTACAGGCTCCCAAGACTGCCGAGTCTGGTGTGCAGACGTGGAGCTAGCTTTGGGCCCAGGGGGGGTCATCAGGACTCGGCCTCGCCCATGTCTCAGGTGGGGGTCCCCTGCGGTGCCGGCACCAGGGTCCCCTGCTGCTCTAACCTCTTGCTGCTCAGCCTTCACTGTGGAGAGGGAAAGGGCAGCTCGGGGCCCAGGCTTCCTGGGAAAAGACTCACGGCCCCGTGTTGGCCCCGCTGCGCTCGCGTCCACTCTGAGCAAACCGTGACCGGAGGAGGGCGGTCCCACGGGCTGACGCCTGCTCACAGGCTCTCCCCTGCTGAGTCCCAGCTCATCGCAGAGCCCGCCACTCTCAAGGCGAACTTGGCCGTCTGACCCAAAGAAGGGGCCATCGGGGCCCAGGTGGCAAAAAGACAATAGAGGCCGCACTCCGACAAGCAAACATGGATAAATCGGAGAAGAGATATGAATACACGAAAACTGGGGAGCAGGCTAGTGGCCGGTGCTGGGGAAAGGAAGGACGCAAGACACAAGGGTGGGTCGATCATGTGACCGTCTGAGTAAGCGGCTTTCTTTCTTTTTAAAGATTTAATTTATTTACTTAAGAGAGAGAGAGAGCGAGAGCATGAGTGAGGGGGAAAGGCAGAGGGAGAGGGAGAAGCAGACTCCCCGCTTGACGCAGGACTCGATCCCAGGACTGGGAGATCATGACCCGAACCGAAAGCAGACACCCCGACGTCTGAGCTCCCCAGGCGCCCCAATAAGCAGCTTCCTTAAACACAACGGCACCATTTGGCGTGGCTCCCCTGTCCCCCCAGCGGCACAGGCGGGCGGGCTGCGACATCCCGGCTCCTGCTTCTCTCCATCTTCCTTCCCTTCGATTACTGTCAAATGATGAACTTCAACCACATACTACATTTTCCCGGGATCGTCCCCTCCAATGAATTATGTGAATAATAAAGTTTCAATATTTTTCATTCGGCAATTAATCTTGGTGAGCACGAAACTTCATTTCAAGTGCTGGTACGGTGGCTGGCCTCCCTCCATTAATCAGCGCGGGGAAGGAGCCCGCCAGGCCCCACCTCGGCCCGGGCAGTGACATACGGGCCCTTCTCAGAGACTGCGGTGGTGGTGGGGAGTCTTCTCATTGTGAGATGTGTCCCGTTTGAGGCACAGCCCTCCCCGGACAGGCGAGTCTGCCTGGCGCACAGGCCCTTTCTTTCAGATTCTCTGTGGGAAAACCTCCTGGTGGGGTTCATTCAGAACGTTCATGGGAGGAAAGCGATGATGGGAAAACCAGCTCCTAAACCCAAACCAGTCGTTATTAGAGTGGTAAAAACATGGTGCTTATGCACGGAATAGTTTACATTAAATTAAAAACCATAAGTTATCTCTGAGACACTCCATTTAGTACATCTGAGGTTAAATATGGTTCAAAGCAGCTCTTCCAATTAAATTGTTCTTCCTTGGCTCTAGTAAAGTGTATTAAACATAATTTCCTGAAAAGTAACAGAGATCATTACTCTGTTTGCAAATTGATACCATGTTATTAAAAATAGGAAATATTTGCCGGGATCATTCAGATCACTCTATTTTTGCAGAGAATCTAATATTGGCAGTGAGGCTACATCTGAAGCCCAGATTTCTGGCCTCCTGGTCAAGGGGGGTGGTGAAGACAGTGCGTGGGAGGGAGTGGGGCTGTGGGAGCATTGGAACGAGTGGGCTGGGTATGCCGGGGAGTCTCCAGGCTAGTCCTGGAGACCCGAGGAAAGAACTTTCCTCGAGTCTCCTGTGTCTGTCCGTTCTGCACCCCAAGGCCCTCGTCGCTGGAGAACGGCAGCCCTGCTAAGCTTCAGGCTGTTTATACATGTTCAACTTTATGGTTCGTCATTCCACTCACATAAATGGACTTTATGGCCGGAGCTGCCTTTTATCTTTGCCCGTCCTATTGGAAAGGCCTGTAACATTTAGAAATCGCAAGGCTGCCTCTTACCTCGGCTCCCCGAGTCACTGTCACTGAATTATTTCAAGTTCATAAACCAAGACCCTAAATGGCTTTTTCCAAGGCTGGGTGTGATTCAAGTGGAACAAGATGGGGTCTGTAAGACTCTTGCACGGGCCCTGCGCAGGACTGCCATCCTCTGGCCATTTGGCAAGGGGAGGAGCTGAAGGCGTGAGGACAATGGTCCAGCCGCAAAGTCAGCTGAAGCCTGTGTCCTTTGGGCCCAAGTCCTCTGTAAGGGGCGGAGTCTCGGCAAGGAGAGCTTTCGGTCAAAGCCACATCTGTACCGGATGGTAGGGTGTGACGTCAGTCCTGCCACGGGGATGCATGTCATCCCCGGGAAACTGCCCAGAGACACGGGGAGATTGCAGATGTGTCAGAGATGTGGGGGGGCCCTGCTGGGAAGGGGGAAACACTCCGAGGGGTCTCTGGACCCAGTCCCATGGTTCGTGCCGGACTGCTGTGTTTCGGAGTAAAGCGAGCACGTGCCAGAAGGCTCACGGTGTCTGTGGTCTTCAGAACCACCTTATCCACCCCAGGGAATGCCTCTCCCAGGCCACAGTATCCTTGTCCCCACTGGGAACCACGAGCATGTGCTCAAGGACCCAGGGACCAAGCGTAGGGTAGAGAAACACTGCTCGGCTCTCCGTGGCCAGGGATGGCGGAGGAGTCTTTGGGTCTCAGTCACCCTGGCCTGTTCTGCGGAGCACAGGCCCGCCCCCAGCTCCCTTCCAGATCCCCCGTGGGCCTGCCTGTGACCTGGATGGCGCGCTTATGTGTGACGAGGACAAAGCGGCATAAAGCAGCCAACACTCAAGCAGCGACACCACAGGGCGGGTGGGTAGGAAGGTGGGAAAGTGTAAAAGAAGCCTCCAAACTGCCCTGCAAAGGGCGGGGTCAACTTGCACTTGACGGTGTGTGGCCGTACCCCACCCCAAACTCCTGCTGGTCACTGACCTGACCCAGCTAAAACCTTGGGCCACGCTGGTGCATTAGAAAAGCCACCATACAGTCGCTTCAATGTGCTGTTTCCCGACTCTGCGTGAGGCACGGGGACGGTTTGTTCCTGTGCTTATCGGTCGTCGTCCGTGTTTCTTCTATGCAGTGCTCTTTCTGTTCCTCACACATTTTCTGTTGGGTTGTTGGGCTTTCTAGTGCGAAATCGAGGCACTTCTTCATACAATCAGATTATGGATACTTGGTCATATGTATTGCAAATACTGGCTTTTCCTCCAGTGATGCTCCTTTTTATCTCCAGAGACATACTTGTTCATGTGCAAGAAGCCAAGACAAGATGCCCATTGCTGCACCGCTATCAATCGTGAGATGCTGGAAACATCCCTCTGTCCATCAGTAAGGGACTCGTTACACAAAACCACAACATGTCCACACTAACCATTGGACTATCAGCTGCAGAAAAAAGACCAATGAGGCCAATGAACCCATACTGATTTGGAACATTCTGGAATGCAGATTGCAGAAGAATGTATATGGGATGATACCACTTAAGTAATAAAATCCCAGCAGATTAAAAAACCTCAACTGCATATTTCTTTATATGCTATTTTTATATGCACAGATTCACAAATGCACAGAAGTAGATCTGGAAGGATCCACAGTACAAAATGCCAGTAGTGACTTTGGGGAGGAGCCTGGAATCAGAGGTGAGTTCCTTAAGGACTTGAGCTGCATTATTCGTATTATTATTAGTTGTGTTATTTTTTCTGTGTTATTTGAATATTGCATAATAAGACTGTGTTATGGGCTAAATGTTTGGGCTTCCCCAGATCCATATGTTGTAAGCTAACCTCCAAGATAGTGTTAGGAGGCTGGGCCTTTGGGAGGTGATTAGGTCACGAGGGTGGAGCCCTCATGGATGGGATTAGTGCCCTCATAAGAACAGAGCTTGCTTTTCACTGTTGTCTCCTCCGTGGGAGGACACAAGAAGAGGTCAGCCGTCTGCACTCCGAGGGCTTCCATCCCAACCTGACCATGTTGGCACCTTGATTTCCTCTGGAACGGAGTGTGGTAGATCTCTCTTGTTAATAAGCCCCCAGTGTACGATAATTTGTGATAGTAGCTGGAGCAATCTAAGACAGAACGTACTTCTGTTAGACAAAAGTTATTGAACAGGAAAAGCTGGCCCATAACACAGGCTCCAGCAAATTCTGTGAGATCTGCAAGAAGGCTGGGCCCCCCTTTGGCCCATCTGTGCCATCTCCATTGAACTCACGGAGGCAACCCAAAGCCATGGGGAGCAAGGAAGAGTGGAAGAGGAAGTGGGATATACTGAGCATCTCCTGTGCGTCTGTCCTCTTGTGGGCATCAGACTCAGACCTGCCAGAGTTGAGTTCAAGCGTTAACCTTGCCATTTATTATTACCTGTGTGATGCTGGGCAAGACACTTAGCCACTTAGCCTCTCTGGGCCTCAGGTCTTCATCTGTAAAGTGGGTCCTAACAGAACAGAAGAGCCTCAGGGAACCCATACACCTAGGTGAGAGAGCGTGTGAAGGGGTACACAGATCGAGGGGGCTAGAATTGTTTTCCAATCATGCAGGTTACAGACTAATAGTTCCATAGCTAGCCTTGAAGATAGCTGTCCGTGGTATTGGTTCTTCTCAGTAGCAGATGAAGCCTGGGCAAAAGCCTGGAGGTTTCTGAGGCTTTCCGTGTCTTCCCTGCCCATGCCTTTGTATTTCTGACCTGTAAGAGGCCTTTGGCAATGAAGGAAAGTGGGTACTATCTGTGGCATGGCACTCACAGAGTTAAGTCCACCAAGGGCGTTAAGGAAGGTTCCAAATGGAGTGGACCCTCCGGGGGAAAAATTAAGACGAGCACAGCCATCTATTTGGGGCATGTCTTCCCTTTCTGAGACCATCTCCAAGGCGATTCGTCAGTGTCAAGGCTGGCGAGAAAGACCTGCAAAGGTCAATTCCTCTGCGCAAGATAAATAGTTTTAAATAATTGTATATATGTAAGGGGCTTGCCTTGTCCTAATTGAAGAGAACAGAGGGAGTCAAGTATATCTCAGGGAGAATGTCTTCTGCTCCATGGCATGGAGTCTGCTGTATCAGGCAGACTGGTTAATAGTTGGCAAAAAGCCAAGGAGCTTAATCAACCTCCAAAGTTTATTATGAATAACCCCCAGAGCTAATGGATCATCCTTAGCAAGAACATCATCCTGGTTATTTTCTCGTTTTTATAAATTGATCTATAACTTTGAGTCCTGGTCCTTGAGAGAGCTGCAAGGGACATTAGAAATCAGCGAACCCAGTAGATTTTTTTTCATTTTTACGAAGATCAGATGAGGTTGTTTTTGATGAAGTGGGGGCAGGTTCACACTTGCTCAGTCACCACTTCCCTGTCCCCTGCCGTGGTCCCACTGTGGCCCCGAAGGCACATCCTTGAAACACAAGGGCTCCGAAGAATACGGACACTAGTGATCATCAAACTCCCCCATTTTTCAGATGAGAAAACTGAGGTCCAGAGAGAGCAATTGGCTTGGAGATAACCGCACGCCAGGTACGTGTGGTAGACATGGTTGGTTGCTCACCCAGCAGCCATTGCCCGGCTCCCCTTTTCTTGCTTGAAGAGCCTATCTCTTTAACCCCTCATTAGAGGGTTTTAAAAAGCTCAATTGCTTTCCCATCTTCTTGACTTCTGACATGGCTGTGGTAAGAATGTGATGGCTGGCGCTGGAGCAGCTGTCTTATAACCATGAAAGCGAAACTCGATGACCGCCGTTATATTAGCTGGGGTCTAGCCAGGGAACATGAGCGTTTAAAACAGGGAACGTTGATGCAGGGATTGCTTTCATAAGTGATGGAAGAGCTGACAGGCCAAAGGCAATGATGAAGCGGTCCCCAACCCCGTCCCCACCCCGGATGCTAGCAATTGCAGAATAGTGTTAACACTCCCAGGACTGGAAGGGCAGAGGAGAAAGGGGTGTTATGAGAGTCCAGAAGTTGGACTTGGGATCGAAAATTATGGCAAAACCTCTTGGAAGGACCAGGGAGATGGGGAGGAGGAGAGGGGGAAAGTTGTTTGGGGTGGGGTCTGAGCACAGTAGAAGTTGGATCACTGCTAGAGATGCGCTGGAACGCACAGAGAGGAAGAGACATGCCCTGACTGTGCTCCTCCACCTGCCCTCCAACCCTCCTCCCGGGCCTTCCACTGGCTAGACCGTCCCGGAATCCTGGGAATTACAGTTTCCTGAAATGCAAGTAGAGCAGGGAATGGGTCCAAGAGCAAACAGCGTGACCCTTCCATCACACTGAGGATGGGAGGGCAGAAAGATGGAGAGTCCCTCTGTCTTCTGGGCCACGCACCAGTCTGCACCTCACCTCCTCCTGGATCTTTCGTCCTGGGGATAAGAAAGGTCCCAGTTCTTAAAGCCATGTGGACTCGAGCAGATTTAATTCTTGCAGCTGAAGCAGCCTTCATGTTGCAGCTGGATCTGAGCCAGAACCCAAGTCTTTCAGCTTGGAGCCCCGCAGACAGCCCCGGAGTTCAGGAACCCGGATCTGTGGCTCACTTGCAGGGAAGGTGTCCATGGCTTTGGCAGAGGAGAGAAAGCGAGAATGTAAACGAGTCGCCATGGAGCTCCAGTCTTGAGTTGGCAAGGCCACATGCCCCAGGTTCTTGAAAAGAAAACCTGCTCTGAGTAGCTCACAGCAGAATGTGAAAGGGAAGGGAAGGGAGCACGGCCGCCCCCCATGGAACCACGGATAGAGGGTGCCTTGGGCTTCAGCTGGACGGGTTGCCTGGGCCAGTGTTTTTCATAATTTTTTGAGATTCAGAATGAAACAAAAGTTTGCTTGGGAACCCAAAATGGGATTGGGAACCCCAATTGTCCCCCCATCCTTTACCAAGGCCCTGAGGGTCTTCCTGGCATTCTGGGGATCATGGTTTGAAGATAATTGATTTAGTTCACCCAAGTCTGCTAAGAGCCAAGGAAAGTGAGACTAGGTTCTCTCTTAGGGGGCTGCAGTGGTAGAAACCCTACTGAAGCCTGCTCAAAGTGATGGGGGGATGCTTACTGGCTCATCTGGTAACACTGGGACAGGTGGGGGCAGAGCTGGTCTCAGGGATGTCTGGATCCTGGGTGTCCTCAGGGTGCCGACGGTTGTCTCTTTCTCTCTCTCCCCACAGTCCACCCATACCGTTGGTCCCTGCATTGTGGCCACATCAGATCTCACCACATTCTCTTTCATGGTCAAGAATGAGGCTGCCATCGTCTCCAGGCTGGCCTCCCCTCAGCTTAGCCCAAGGATAGAATTCCAGATGCCCCTTTCTCAGTCCAGGATGAAGATTCTTGGGGATGTACGTGGGTCCTGTGCCCATAGCATGGACCAGTCATGGTGTCAGGGGCCCGAGATGTCTGGTGGCCCAGCCTTTGCCACCAACTCCACCTGGGGCCTGGGGAGTTGATACCAGAGAACTTGCCGGCAGCACAGTCATGCACCCTGGGCAAGCATGAGGAATGAGGCAGCTCTCCCAGTCGGGTTTGTCCGACGTTCCTTGATACAGCGAGAGGAGTCAGCTTTGGAAGGCCTGGACTGAGCCCTGGCTTGACCGTGGACTTCCATGTGATCCTGGCAGCCCAGGAATCCCTCAGGTTCTTGGTGTCTCAGCGATGAAACAGGGAGATCACTTCCCATCACACAGGATTCCATGATCATCACGTAAGATTGAGAAACGGTTACTAGCTAAACCAAGGGCGAGCTTCTCTTGCTATGGGTTAGATTTTGGAATGGAGTCCCCTGACACACAGTTTCAGTCTGGCCGCAGTGCCAGGCCTTTGCGTTCCCTGACTGGTTCCTTCCTGGAGGCCCTGAGGGAAGGAGGGGGAGAGCCCAGCTCTGGGAATGGGAGGGGAACACTCAGCTCAGACCTCTCCCCTCTAAGTAAGCCCCTCAACTCTGGACCCCTACTGACAGGCCTTCTGGAAGCACCTCTTCCCTGGGACTCCAGTGCTGGTACCAAGCATCTTTATTTCTGGGGGCTGTGATTCTTATTTGGTTAAATAACACATTTAAAAAAATTGTTGTGATTCCATATTGAAGCTTCCCATATGGTTAATTGGAAGTGTTCTCACCAATATTGCAGGCTGTAAAAACTAATGAGGTAAATGGAAAATTTATCAAGTGCCACAGTTAGAAATTAAGTTATTGCTTGATGCCGCGCTTATGACTAATGAAGTTAGAGGGGGCTCTTCATACACAGAACAAAACACAGGGGTCAGCCAGCCCTTGACGCTGGGGGAGAATCTTTCTACTTACCCCTCTCCTCTCTCCCACTTCCCCTCTGTCAAATATCAGATGGGGAGAGCAAATGACCAGGCTACGTCTAGATCACCCGAACACAATGTCTGCATTCAATTATGTATTATATCACTAATAATAACTACTGTTAGCATTTATTGATGCTTGATGCCTGGTGCTTTGTATGCATTAGCTTGCACGCTTCTCACACCAGGGCTCTGAGGGAGGTGGTCGGATTACCCGTAAATCACGGGCGAGAAGACGGAGGCTCAGAGACATGAGTCCACACAGTCCTAAGTGGTGAAGCTTCCCCCCAGGTCTGATTCCAACATCCGGATGCATTCCACTTAGCAGTTCAGGAATTCATTCATTCATTCAATCAAATGACAAATGGTCACTGAGACCCTATGGAATCCCAGGCACCGCATTTTCCTGCCGTCACCAGGATAGAGGAGGGCAGTGGTGAAGGCTATGGATGTCAGTCCGGCTCCGACTGCCCTTGCCGGCTGTGGGATTGTACTGGACTTTCTTGCTGGCTCTCCAGACCCACTCTGCCCCACTGGACTCTGCTCTGTGCCCTGGGGTGCTGGCCTGTATGGCCCACATTCATGGGTGTTCTTGCCCTCTGGCTTCTGGTCAACCTGAGCCTATGGGAGGAGAGTGGGGGAAAGGTCCTTCCCTTCTGGTTACACCACCTCCCCTAAACACACACTGTAGACCAAAGTTGCTTTCCAGAGGCTTTCCGCATGTAGCTACGCCACTGTGGGTCCCAGAGGCTCTTCTCCTCTCTCTCCTTCAGGCCTAGGGCTGGTCAGGACTCCCTGCCATCACTAGCCTGAAAGAAGGCACCATCTCTCGTTAGTTCCCTTAAATCTTGCCTCCACTTTTGAGAACTGCCCCTTAGAACTCTCCTGACATAACCACTTTGAGTGCTCTCTGCCCCGTGGGGGTGCGACACAGTGATGGGGCCATTTTTCCCAAGGGGTTGACTTGGGTCAGTTCCCTCACCTGTAAATGAGGGGCGATCAGTTGCCATCTTGAGGATTACAGAAAAGCCATTTGTGTGAAGTGCTCAGTACCACGTTCAGCACATTGTAGATACTCAGTACAGACTTGCTTTCCGAGTTATTGAGACAGGGTCCTGCTTTCAAGGGCAGAGTGCAGTGATCCTTAAACTTGAGTTGCCAACTGAATCCCCCGAGATGCTTGTTACATGTGCTGAGTCCAGGCCTAGCCCACAGGCCCGGGACAGCCTAGCAGGTGACCGGGACGCCCTTTTGGACAGACTCCAACCATACCCATGGGGAGGACCCCACAGGGAGAAGGCACGGGGAGCAGGTGTCTTCATTGGTGGGATGGCTGGTTTGGAAAGGCCTTCTGAGGAGCTGCCGTTGAACTGAGACAGACACGGACACACAAGGAGCGAGGATACTCGGGGGCCTGGATGGGCCGGGTCACAACAGAGCAACTGGAGAACTTAGGGCCAACAGAAGTAGTGGCGATGGGGCTCTGGTAGGCTGGGTACTGTAGCTTCGACTTGACCCCTGCAAGGTTTTTACTGGAGAAGTGGCCCAAAGTGGGGAGACCAGAGAACTATTTCTTCAGGTGTCAGTCATCCGCCTTATTAAAAATGGTAGCCTCCTGGTGGTGGGTAGGTGGTAGGGAGGGATCTGAACTTTCCCCAGAATCTATGTGTTTCGGGCTCCGATTAGAAAGAGAGGCCCCCTGACCTGGGAGCTTGCTGTACTGACGAGAAAGACGATGAGAATCTGGACTGGGTTAGGACAAGGAGAGCACACTGAGAGGGGTTCAGAAGGAGGGAGGAGGAGCCATGCCTCGGGGGTCTATTAGGTGGAAGTGGGGCAGGAGGAAGCAAGGAGGACGCTTGGGCTCCTGCCGAGGAGGAGGCTTTGCTGGAGGGGAAGACCACAGGAGCTGGCATGTTCAAGTTTGGAGACACTGAGTTGATTCTCTCTTATATTGATGACGTGTTCTTCACTTTCCATCAACCCTACTGCAGGGATTCAGCATGTCTTCCTTTCTCTCTTCAAAGACTTCTTGCCACTGCCACCCACTGTCCCAGTTGGGTCCCTGGGAACAGGACTGCTCCTCTGACATCTCACAAGGTCCCCTCTGGGGAAAACTGGAACTGAAGCAACATTTTCCTTCAGAGACCGGATCTCGGTTGCGTTCCAGCAGGTGGGGCGTTGCACAGAAAGAGCATAGGATCTGGGGTCGAGGGCCTGGGTTTGGATCTTGTCATGCTCCTTAGGGGACTGTGGGCAAGTTGCTTCCACTCAGCCCTGCTCTCCTAGTCTAATGCACACCATCAACTTGTCAACTAGATGGGCGGTATCGACAAGAGACAATGATGTGATTTGAAAAGGGTCCAGTGGTGTGGATTCAGAATTAGGTCACCAGATTGGAATCAGCCAGAATAGAAGAGGAAGGAAGTCCTACCTCTCTGCTTTCATGTTAAGCTCCCAAGGGCCTCTCTGAGAGGCAAGGCCCATGCAGGGGGTTGCTGCTGTGGAACACATGACTCCTCAGTAGGCAGGGCCCAGCCGGCAACCAGGGGTGACAGGTTGGTGACTTCCTAGAGCGGTTCAAGCAAGGGATCTGCTTTGGTTCCTCTTGACTTCCCTAGGAACGCTGGAAAGCCTCGCCTGCCCTGCCCAGGTTGACTTTGGCCCCACCCTGTGCAGGCTCATGCCTCTAGTGCCTGCTATCCTCCCTCTACTCCATCCTACACGTTACATTCCAGCACATTCTCCCTGTGTCCACCCTGCACCTGACCCCACAGCTGCTTGCTCTTCTTTCCTTTGCTTCTTTTTTTAAAAAAAGATTTTATTTATTTACTTGAAAGAGAGAGAGTGAGAGAGAGAGAGAGCCTGAGCAGGGGGGAGGGACAAAGGGAGAGGGAGAAGAAGCCACCCCACAGAGCAGGGAGCCCAACACGGGGCTCAATCCCAAGACCCCAAGATCATGATCTGAGCTGAAGGCAGCTTAACCTACTATGCCACCCAGGCGCCCCTTTCCTTTGCTTCTTTGTAGCTCATGCCCTCCTCCCACCCTCACCTGCTTCCTTCTGTGCCAGCCAGCCTCCATTTTGCTCTCCACCATCACCCCCACAATTCAGGGCCCTTTGCATGTTGCCTTCATTTAGGAAGCTAGTGGCCCCCTTTGACCAACAACCAACAAATACTGGGCCAAAACCTCCATGTGAGTCGCTGCCTCTCTCTGACTATGGTTTTTACCCAGAGGAAGAATGGCCAATGACTATGGTCGCCATTACAAGAGGCCAACCAGCCGAATGACTCCCCACCTCCCTACTCTTGCCGGTGCCTGTGGAGCCCAGGGTAGAAGGGCAGGTGCAGATAAATAAGCCTCAAGATGCCATCCCCTTCTGGAGGCTCTTAGGGGGCACAGCCTCTGCCTGGGTCCTCAGAGGTCCAAGTCCAGTGTCTGGATGGATCATCTGATGTTTCTTATGTGCTTCTTGAGTGAATGAAGCCAGATGGAGCCATTGTTTTCAATTCAGTGACAATGTATCGAATGCATCCTGTGTGCATGGTGCTGGGAACTCTATAGAAGAGAGTGAGAACCAATCCCTGACCCTGGGGAGCTGACAGTTTCGTGGCAGAGAGAAAACACACACACATCGATCTACCGCTATGTCAGCACATGCGAACACTAATGCTCCTGGTCTCTATCCTTCCCTCAAGAAGTGGTTGTCATTGCCTCCTCCCTGGACCACTGCAGCTGCTCGGGACTAATCTCCATGCAGTTGGCTCCCGTCCTCTCTGGTCTCTCCGGCACACTGAGCAGAGGAAGTTTCCTGAGAGAAGTGCCATTCCCAGCATGGTCCTGCCAAGCTTCCACGTCTCCCCATTATTTGGGAGTGAACCACAAGTTGCCCACTTAGGATGGCCCTTTTAAAAGTCCCTTCTTGTTTGTCCAGCTTTTTTTGTCAGTCCATCTTGTACCCCCTCCTTACTCAGCCACACCAGACACCCACCATCTTGGAGTGTGAACCTCATTTGCACTCTTGACACTTGGCTCAGAGGTTCTTCCGCCTAGAACACCATTTCCACATCTCTCCACCACGATATCCTCCCACTTTGAACCCTCCTTCCTCCAGGAAAACTCCTGATTACACAAACTGGGAAGAATCTCTTCTACTCTAAAAATTTTGCGGTACAAGATCCTAAAACAACGATGGCACCCAACCTTGGCCAACAGGCAGCAAACAGACAATCTCTCACGTGGCCTCTGGAGTCTAAGTGGATGCAATCATTCAGAAATCCAATTTGGCACATATATCAGAGGATTTTAGAATTCTCTCCCTAAACCTGGTTAAGTCCACTTGTAAGCGTCTATTTTATGGAAAATACTGGAAATGCCATCAGACACTCCTACATAAGAAGACGCACTGCAGTGTTTCTTACATGGTCGCCGAATGGAAACAGTGTGGAATTTCGACTCTAGATGTTCATCAGGAGTGTTGTGGCTCAGTATATCACAGTGTGTCTCTGTGATGAAATATGCCATCGCATACAGTTCGTGTTTTCAGAGTACCCAGTGGCATGGGAACCTGCTTATGGTATAATACCCGAACAACAGAGGCAATTTGTAAAACATAAATATTTTTATATAGGCACAAATCCTGGGAGGAAATAGGTTAAAAGGTAGGCAGTGATTATCTCTAGTTGGTGGTTTACTGATGATTTAATATTTTCTTCTGTATGATCTCTGTTTTTCTAACTTTCTATTTGTATGGCCCTTCTGGTTGAGATTAAACTGCTTTCTCTTCAAAAGAGAGCACCGAGCTCTTTTGGAGAAATTCTGCCGTGATTTACAGTTTGGGGGTACTTGTCTCCATTTTATCAGATAATAAATCCTTAAAGGACATACACTGACTCTTGTTCTTTTTAGCTCACTTTTGGGGGCCCTAAAAGCCTAGTTCATCTTCGGATGTAGTAGGACCTTGTTAACTAGTTAAAGGAATTGGATTGGCTTTCTTTGAAACCAGCCCTAAGGGCACTAGGGTCCCTGCATCTCAGAAGGGTGCAGTGGGGTGGGGGCAGGCACAGGGGCTGCCTCACAGAACACAAATGGTAAGGGGCAAGCAGCCGTTGGCAGGCACTCAGTTCTGGTCATTCCATTTACTCATCTGGAAATGGTTCCATAAATT
This sequence comes from Lontra canadensis, assembly GCF_010015895.1. Classification (NCBI taxonomy): domain Eukaryota; kingdom Metazoa; phylum Chordata; class Mammalia; order Carnivora; family Mustelidae; genus Lontra; species Lontra canadensis. Next base: position 6,740,767 of record NW_022631073.1, on the reverse strand, counting down.
AAATAGTTGATTATTGTACAAAATCTTTTTGTTCTTTAAGAACCTAACTCTTCTTTGTTCTTTAAGAACCTAACTCTTCTTTTTGCTTCACGATCAATTTTCACTTCTTGCTGATTTTTTGGGTCTACTTATAGACTCTGCTCTGGGGATTAAACTTCTGCCTTTTTTTTTTTTTTAATATATATAAAACCCTCAAACCTTCTCCCTCTTCCCTGTCTTTTTCGTTTTTATATTTCTGCTAACCTGATGAAGACGGCTTTATCGTCTCGGAATCTGATGAAGTTTGAAATTGAACATGCATAGGCAATCCTCACTTTATGATTAAGCCTTTTAAATAAATTTGCTATTAGGAAAATTAAGATCCCCATGGTCTTGAATAGTTCTCTGCCCTTTGCTCTCTTCTTGGCTCTGTACTCATGAGACGAATTCTTCATTTCAATTCACAGTTCCGAATCTCCGGGCCCGGTCATTTTCTTTTGCTCATTCTTCTAAATTCTGAAGAGAGCGAGCCCCCAGTCTGCCCCACCTCCTCCCACCTCTCCCTGGCAAAAGGACCCTACAGCTCATTAATTCCAGAGGCCAGAAAACACAGAGATCACTGATTTCTTGGTCCGTGATCTGCCCCCCAGGCTGGAGAAAGAGATCTACCCTGCCTCAGGAAATTATACCCTGAGTGTTAAGGTTGGGGATACAGGGTAGATTTCCGTCCCCTCTGTGAGTGAGATGACAGGAGACACTCTGTTCTTGACTGCAACCACACCAGGACTGTGGCTCCATTAGGACCATTCATGGATTTGTGGATCCATGGATTCATTTGTTCAGTAAATGTTTCTGGAGCACTTAGTAGGTGCCGCGGGCTGCCGTAGGGTCTGAGGAAAGTGCTGGGCAGAGCTAAGTTGGCTCCTGTCCTCATGGAACACACCGTCCTGCGAGGGGTGACAGGGGTGGGGCATTCATAAAAAATGCCCCAATGAGATTTTCGACTGTCCTAAGAACTTCCACAAGGGCCCAGCTTCTGCATTCAGCTCTGGGAGTGAGTGGGTCCCTCATCGTTGTGCTTCTGCCACCTCCTTCATAAAATGGGGACGATGCCAACTGCTTTCTGAGGCACTCGGGGTGCTCCGGGGATGGAAAAGGAAGCACACACAAACGGAGGCATTTTCGTAAAGTCTTTGCCCTTTACATCCCCCTCCCACCGCACTTGAAGACATCTGTGTTCCTGGCTGGGATCCCTCTGCGTGGGCTGCGGGCAGGCTGAGCTGGGCCCGGGCGTGGAGCCCCGGCTCGGCGGGACTGTGGCAGGGGACCTGTCTGGTCGAGGCAACCAGGAGTCAGAGCCAGGAAGCACAGCCGGGCTGCAGGAGACGGTTCCTCCCAGCAGCCCCTGGAGCCCTCAGCGTCTCGAGGGTCACCTGCCTGGGGCTCCCCCATCTTCCTGCCTCTGGAAGGTCATCAGCATCAGACCAGACACTGAAAAAGGGAGGAGACTGAGTGTCTGCGTCCCCGCTCAAGGCCACACAGTGATCAGAGCCAGATCTAAGATTAGATTGGGTAGGTTCCTGGCTCCCAGATACACAGTGAAGCCCGAAACCCACACTGTTCCTTGGCAAAGCCCCTCCCCGTTCCTTCAACTCAGACCTGCCCTAGTTTGTCTCTGGAAATATCGTAGCTGTCATAATCATTGTTCTAATAAAATACTCATCTGACGATCTATTAGTAAGGCATATTGTTGACAGGAAATGTGCATTTGCCGTATTTCCCATTATATTGTCTATTTCCTGCTTCATTTTTCTTGGGAGGGCAGGAGTCACTGGAGATAATAGCGCATTGACAGAAAGAGAAAGCAAGGGAAAGGGATCGTTGAAAGTGGGAGAGTTTTAGCTCTGTTCGCCTGCAAAGGTTTCCAGCAGGAAATCCACACTCATTTCCTGTCCGCTTGCTAAAACAGCATCTGCCCCTTCCTACTCCTTCTCCCCTTAAACAAATTGTCTCCCCCGCCCGGAGGCTGACTCCTTGTTTGTACGATGGAGGCCCAGCCTGTTGTTTCTGGGGGCTGCGGTTGGGGGCTGCTTTAAGAATCCCGAAGAGAATGAGAAATGAGCAGTTTCCCTTGTACCACAATCAACAAGACCTAATGGAGGGTGGTACAACAGGAAGGCAGAAAGCACCCTGTTTTCTAGAAACTTCTTGCCCACCACCTTTTCTCAAATTGCAAATTGTGCATCACCAGGCAAAAAAACAACGTTCACTCGTTCACTGGTTGAGCAATGTGGCTGAGTGGCCCCTGTCAGGGAGCCCGCATCTGTGGACGGCAATGTTCCTGGTGAGCGAAGGTCCCACCCGCAGTCGGGAAGCTCTGGTTTTGCGGAGTCCCGGAGCCTTGCGCAGGGAGCGGCGGACTGCGTGCTCTCAGCAGCGGGATGACTGACAGGTGAGGCCCCAGACTCCCCCAGTTCCCACTGCTCCTACCCCAGAAGAGCAGGTGCAGCCTCGGCTGGGAATGCGGGGTACGGGGGAGGTGGGAGTGATCCGGGGGGACCAACCAGCCCAGTTTGCCAGGGACTGGCCCTGTTTTAGCACAGAAACCCCTCAGTCCCAAGAAGACCAGGGTGTGTGTGTGGGGGAGGGGTGACCCCATAAATGAGAATATTGTCCATTATTGAGATGTTTCCTAATCCATGTTCTCTGAGCTAGTTCCCAAGGGTGGATAAACAGGACTGGGAAGTTGCGGAAACTCGATTTAAAGAGTCGTGGGCCAACGGGAGAGCTCCCTGGCTCAGGTGAGGTTCGGTGGAGGCCCGTCGCGGGTCCCGGGCTGGCTGGGAACGGGTGGGGGGCGGCCTGCGGCCCCAGCCTCTGGCTGCTCGAGTTCCTGCGAGGACCGCGCCCCTGAGGCAGGAGACCCTTTGCATCATCCTGGCCTGGGCCCTGCATCCTGGGGCGTGGCCGTTCCTGGGGGGTCTGGCCTCGCCGGCAGGGGCGTCCTCAGGGATCACGGCGAAGTGAGGTGCGGGACAGGCACAGGCACGGACCCCAGGGGAACTTGCCTTCTCTGTGCCCCACCCCCCCGCCCCAATCCCCGTCCAGCCCAATCTGGGCAGGGCACTCTCCTCTGTTTCCCGTCAAAGATCTTCCTAAGGAATTTTTAATCATTCCTCCCACCGCCTGAGCCCAGGAGGGCCTGGCGGATGGCTGGGACAGGGCTTCTAGTGGTGGCACTTCTCTCTCCTCCTGGGAAATTCTGAGTCCGGAATTAGGAATGTTGTTTGCAATAGATGCTGTGGGTTACATTTGTGTATCTATATATTTATCTGGCTTTTCAAGGCTAGAACTTGAAAACAGAAATCTTGAGAACTCCGAGGGCAACAACGAAGTAAATGGAGGGAGAGAAACACTTCAGAGAGCCTACTGTGTTCTTGGTGCTGGGCCAGGGCTGGGGACGCTGGGCGAGAAGGATGCTTGGCCTCAGGATGCGTGACAGGTGCACGTCTGAAACCATACTGGGGGTCCTTGAGCAAGCTGCTTGTTGTCTCCCCAATGCTCCCAGGTGCATGCATGCTGAGGTGGAAGCAGAAGCCTTCCCAGACGTGAGAGCTGACTTGGGGCCCCTACTACGTGCTGCCAGCCCTTAACCAGCATTTGCTTCTTTCAGACTAGGCTGCAATGCCTGTGCTCTCTGACTGACCCAGCCTTGCCCTCCCCCAGCGCCATGAAGGTAGGGACCATCGCTGTCTTGTTCATTGCTGTGTCTCCAAAATTCAGCATGGTGCCAAGCAGGTAGCTGTCTCTCAATGCTTACAACGATTACCACTATAAAAGAGCTTTAGTTGTGAGACCATACTCTGCGACAAGCACTTTGCATACCTATTTGATTTCTATTCACTTTAACCCCAAAAGTTCAAGCCTTCATTTTTAAAAAAATTAATTTATTTATTTGGGAGAGAGAGTCTGTGTGTGGGAGCCGGGGAGGGACAGCGGGAGAGGGAGAAGGAAGAAGCAGACTCCCGTTGAGCAGGTTGGCCGACTTGGGGGTGGGCTGCTTGATCCCATGACCCTGAGATCATGACCTGAGCTGAGATCAAGAGTCGGAAGCTCAACTGACTGAGCTGCCCAGACGCCCTAAGAAGTTCAGGACTTGAAAATGATTATGGTAAAATACACATAACATAAAATTAGCATTTCAACCTTTTGAGTGTGTGGTTCGGTGCCATTAAATACATTCACACCATCGTGCAACCATCACCACTATCCATTTCCAGAACTCTCTCCGTCCTCCCAAACAAAAACTCTTGTACTCATTAAGTTGTGGGTCCCCATTTCTGGTCCCCAGCCCCTGATAATCACCATTCTACTTTATGAACTTGATTCCTCTGGGGGCCTCTATATAAGTGGAATTATGCAATATTGTTCTTCTGTGTCTGGTTTATCTCACTTAGCATTAATGTCATCAAGGTTTTCCCATGATATAGTATGTTTCAGAATTTTGTGTTTTTTATGGCTGCTTAATATTCCACGGTATGAGAATATACCACATTTTCTTTATCCATTTACTTTTTTAAAAATTTTATTTTTTAAGTAATCTCTACACCCAATGTGGGGGTCGAAACTAAACCCTGAGATCATGAGTTGTATGCTCTACCGACTAAGCCAGCCAGGCGCCCCATATCCATTTACAGGTTCATGGACACTTAGGTTGGTTCCACCTTCTGGCTATTATGCATAGGGTCAGGATTTTTTAAATCTTCATTTTACAAAAAAAGGATATGATGGCTGAGAGAAAGTAAGCAATTTCCCCTAGGTACCTCAAGTCACAGAACTGTTCAGTGCCAAAGCAGGTCTTAACTCCATGTGCATTGGAGGCTGCTACACCATGGTTCCTCCCATTCATTGAATGAATAAGACCCTTTGAAAGGTACTAAGTTATATTAGTAAGGATAGCACTAGCTGCTGTCACAAACAGACTCTAAATTTCATTTCAGCGAAATACAAGTTCACTCCCGCTTATGTAAATGACAATGTGGGTGGCCCAAGGCTGGTTGGGGTCACTTCTTCATGGGGTGATCTAGAGGCTAGGGTTCTCTGGGGTTGTAATCCCACGATCCTTTAGAGCCTGGGAATCCTCTGTCTCCAGCCATTGGAAGGGAAGAGAGACCTTGGAAGAAGAAGAAGTCTTCTGCTTCTTCCTTTTTTTTTTTTTTAAATTTTATTTATTTATTTGAGAGACAGAGAGAGAGGAGAGAGAGCAGGAGAGAGCACGCACAGGCAGGAGAGGGAGAAGCAGGCTCCCTGCTGAGCAGGAAGCTCAATGCGGGGCTCAATTCCAGAACCCCAAGATCATGACCTGAGCCGAAGGCAGACACTTAACTTACTAAGCCACCCAGGCGCCCCAAAGCACACTTGCTTCTAAAACATGGTGGCCTGGAAGGGACTCCCATACACTTCCACTCACATTTCATTGGTGGAAACCAGTCCCATGGTCATGCCTGAGGCAAGGGGGGCTGCGAAATGCGGTTCCCAACTGGGCAACTGTTTCCCAGAAACCTCTCTACTTTCTGTAAAGGGGGGGAGCATGAATTTTTTGTTGTGAATCTGTCCCATCAATGAGTGTCATCAAATTTTAAGAGAGGTAGGCATAGAGAAAGCTAGAACACTTGTCTTCCTGAGACCAAGGCATCAGGGTGAGCAGAAACATAATTTGGATGCAGCTCTGTCTCTGATGGTTAATCTCACTTTTCAGTTCCCCCAATGTCATGGGTTATCCCGAAGGTTATTTCATGTACCCGCCTCAGTGTGGAAGCACATTTCCATAGACAGCAGATAAAGATCTCTTAACCTTGTATTTTCCCGCATATCGTCATAAATAGCTTATGCAGTATGCCATTTCAGTGAGCCTGACAGTTTCTACAATGAGATCTGGATGCCGCAGCATATCCTCTTGTTATATATAAAAAAGAGTGACAGCATTCATCGTTTACGGTGACATCAATGAAGTCTGCTTGTAGAGGTTCCCAATCCATCCATTCATAATACCTTTTATGACTTTAGGCTTTTAAACACGGGCTCTGGTCTATTTTTCAAAGGCACTACCATTATCAGCTCAGGGAGCCATTCTTCAATATTTCATTTTCCTTAGAATATCTAGAATATCTTAATTTTTATGAGGTTTCTCCATGGGGCAAGCTGTCAGGTGTGACTTTAATGGAAAAACGGGGGCGGGGGGTGGGGAAGTCGGCGGCCAGATCATCCTCTCTTGTGATGTCTGGGAACGTGTTTCCCATTTTTTCCGTTCTGGCACACTCCCCAGATAAAAAGCCCATGAGAAGTGTGGTTCCCAAGCCCAGCTGTCCACTCTTTATGTGGAAGTTGGGTTGAGAAAGAGGGCAGCAAGGACACAGAGTGGGTCATGCTGCCAGTCAACCCTGACCTCAAACATAGAAGCTCTTTACAGTCCGAGGCAAAGCAGAGGGTTTCTCATCCCACCAAGGGTTCAAGGCGATGGAATCTCCTCTCCTCTCCCCAGGGGCCCCAACTGTGATTAGAAGTGATCACTTGGACACGGGTGGAGCATTCCAAGTGGCATTGCTTTCCCAGCGTTTTGTCAACTGTCCCGGTGCTGCTGAGTCTGCTTTTGCCACCGGTGCCTGATTGCTTCCTGCCAGCAGAGTTTCTGCTAGGGTTTGGCAAGATCAGTGTCGGATCTAGCCCTCACAGATTGGGAACAATCTCCCTCCGTGGGTGGATCCCTCCGACAGGCTGGGGGGGCATAGAGACAATTCTGCAAGTGACTTGGATAGGAAAGATGATGACGGATATTGATGTAGGGAAGGAAGGTGATGGGCAGCCTGAGCCCACCCACGGCCAGCAATCCAGGGCACATCACAAACATGCCAGACACTCCAAGGATGAGCACATTTGACCTAATTTAGCAACAACAAATCCTTTTCCTCACACGCACTTCTCTAATTACAAACGAGATGCTGGTAAGCTCAGCTAGGGAAAATAAAATTGATTCTCTCCACATAGTATTGGATGATAAATGTGTTCAAGAGCGGGCTTCAAAAGCCTGCTTGCTGATTAGAAAAGGCAAAATAATTGTGAGATAGTGAGTAATAGATGGGAGGGATCGAGGCATGATCGGCCTCTTTGCGGAAATGTCACAGGTCTGATCGGTTCAAGATAATTACATTGAGACGTCTGTGTGTTTCATGTCTACTCGTCGGTCTGTGGTGGGGGGGATTGCAGGGACCCCCAAATCAACTCTACTCCACTGCTGCTGGCTTTCTCTTTGTTTAAAGCCTGGGGAGCCCCTCTGTTTTCTTAACGGCAATGACAGTATCCCTTTCATTTTTCTCCCAGCACCTACCGTGATCCCCGGCGCAGAGGCGGGCTGTGTCTGTCCACCAGCGCTGGAGTTGCAAAGATGCGTCCTGACGTCATGGGTTTGCGTTCTGGCTGCAGCCCATACAGACTGTAACTTTTGGGAAACCACTTAGTTTCCATATTTTTGGAGTGAGTTTCAGTAGCACGTTTGCGGCTTGTGGGATGTTATATGCAATGAATGGGAGAAAGCATTTAGGTTGACCTATAGAAAACTGCTGATATTTAACTACTTTTTAAATGTAAAAAACAGCAGTTTCATGTGGTTCAACCTAATACATATTATTTGTTATTTATTACTGCATAAAAATGAGCCCCACCTTTAGGAACTGAGAACAACATACATATATGATCTCACAGTTTCTGTGAGTTGGGGACTGTTGCCAGGGCTGCGGTTTCATCTGAGGACTCGACTGAGGGGGACCCACAGCTTGGCGTCAACACGGGCTCTCTCTCCCATAGCTGTTGGTAGGAGCTGATGGAATGAGGGCCCAATTCTTGCTGGCTATTGGCTGGAGGCTGCCTCGAGCTCCCCACTATGCAGACTTCTCTACAGGTCTGCCTCATGACAGGGAGCTGTTGCCCCAGAGTCTGAGACAGAGCCTTAGATAGTAGCCACAGTCTTTTTATGACCCAATGTTGCAGGTGACGTTTCATCTTCTCTGCCATATCCTATTTGTTAGAAGCAAGCTTTCAAGTCCAACCTACACTCAGAGGAGGGGATTATTACATAAAGGTGTGAAAAGCAGGAGCCGGGGGACATTGGGGTCCATCCAAGGAGCTTCCTTCTATTACATGTTGCACCCAGTGCAGAGTCTAGTACACAGACCTCAAGAAATAGTTAAAAGAAGGGGCACCTGGGTGGTTCAGTCATTTGAATGTCTGACTCTCAATTTAGGCTCAGGTCATGATCTCAGGGTCCTAGATAGAGTCCTGTGTTCGGCCCCCTGCTCAGCAGGGAGTCTGCTTAGGATTCTTTCCCTCTGCCCCTCTCTTGCTCGCATGCATGCTCTTTCTCTCTCTAGTGAATAAATAAATCTTTTAAAAAAAAGAAATGATAAAGAGAATTAATGAAGAGGAAGAGAAACAGCACTAGATATGTTTCCATTTGCATCTTAGTTTAATTGGAATATAATTTTTTTCTCTTGTGAAATGAAATGGATAGAATAATCTGGAATTAAATGCTGAGTGGCAGCAGCCCCAGAGAATCCCTTTCTTATGGAATGCCTTTGGCCTGCTCCTCCTTGTAACCTGGGGTCTTGTCAGTAGATTCTGGTGGTTTGGCATTTTTTTAGCCGTCAGGTATTGAGAACGTACTATGTATCAGCCCTTCTCTAGAGCGAGATCTCTTGTAGGCTCACAACAGTGGGGGAAAGTGAGCTGTTTTTTCCTTTTACAGGTGAGGTTCAGAGTAATGAAGTAAGGTCACTGAGACTGAGGTTGGAAGTCTGTCTGAGATGTTCAGGGAGGGGAGACTTTCAGCCGTGGTGACACCGAAGAAGTCACTGGAGTGTCCTGTTGGCACCTGGGCTTCCCTTCCCAGGAAGATTCTCTTTCCAGACCACTTAAATTTGAGTTATCTTGCTGCTGATATCTCAGTCATAACCAACTTATTTTCTGCCTGAGAGCACGGGCCAGGTGGAACTATGTAGAGAGTGGGAGCATGAGGTGCTTCTGGAAACCGTGGAACATTAATGAAGAGAGAACGGGGCTGGCAGTTAGAGGATCCAGGCTTGAATTTTGACTTTTCTTCCCAACTGGGTGACCTGGGTGGGCCCCTAACCTTTCTGGCTTCATCTTTCTTCATTCCCTAAAGGCAGCAGTCATACCCATTCAAAACCTGATACTTATGGGTTTCATTGTCTGTGTAGACCATCGTGGATGGCGGCAGCCTCCTGGCATCTTGTGTGGATGGACTAGAAGTTTGATTGCACACTCTGCTGGAGGGGTCTGGCATTGATTAGTCATGTCTGCTGCTGGTGAGGGAGGGCAGAAGGGGGTATGTACCCCTTTGCTTCCTGTGAGGCTTAAATGTGATGATGCCTGTGAAGCTTCCTCAAAACCTGGTTGGTGCTCAATAAACACTTGATATTTTTCTTTTGGTTCCTCCTGACACAACTGATGGTTGGACTAGCCCCTCCATTGGAAAGTGCTGACCAGCTCATAGTAGATGCTCAGTAAATATCCCTGGAGTGCTGATAGAATTAGAGGTTGGTCCAGGTCTTTCTGAACCCATAGCTATGCTTGGCCCCAAGCCCTGGACCCACAGAGCTGCCACAGGTAACCAGTCCCTGACTCCAGGGCTGCCCAAGCAAAGAGCCGGGAAAGCCATCAAAACAGCAAAGGTATTAACTTGGTGTATTTACACCCCCAAGTGCTTCGCTGTCATCGGGAGCAGCCCCTTCATGAGATATAAGTAATTTGTGCAGGCTGATCCCAGTTTTCTCATTAATATGCAAATGAGGCATGCCAGTTGTTAGGTTAGAAGAAAGCTGTCATGTTTATTGTGACAGATTTAATGGATGTGTTTGGATTGTGCATTCAATGTGTTTTCAAGAGCATGTCTTATCTTTGTTTAGGCAGTAAATCAAAAATGTAAACAACAATTCATTAGCATCTGTCAGAAGCTCAAAGCCACATTGTTTCATTTGACAATCTTCCCAGAGGTGGGGGGAAAAAACCCTATATCTGACTTATTGAAGATTAGTTAGAAATCGCGCTGGCTTTTTCCCTCTTTTTGCTCAGCAGCATGTAAGTGGTAATAGAACAGCAGCTCAGCTGGGAGAGCGGGAGGGTCATGGGACACAAGCGCAAGCGGGACTCAGATAGCTCCGTCCCCCATGCACCTTGCCATGGCCTGGAGAGCTCAGAGCCTCGGCTCACTCCTCGGCCATCAGGATTTCTGGGAAGGGACCTGGTAAGAACAAAATCCCTTACAGGTACGTTGCCCTGTTCTATAGAACATTGGAAGCCGCTGGCTAGAAGAAAACAGTGGAACACAGACACAAATTAAAAAATAAAAAATGAAATTAGAGAATACAGGCAGAAGCATGTGACAAGACTAACGGGGGGCAGATTTGATCTGCAAGCCTCATTCTTCTACATACTATGACTTTGGCCCACAGACTTAGTGCTGAGCTTCCTGGTGGCCAAAGCAAAAAAAGGAGCATTGTAAGTTTTAAAATTTATTGTCTCAAAAAAAGAAAAAAAAAAAGGAGGGCATACTACTTTGCTAGTTATTGAGAAACAAATCTTCTCATGATATTTGGCTCTTAGCTTCATACAGCCATGTTGAGGTTGGGGGGTCTCTTGGGCATCTGGCATGAGATGAGGGTCTAACATCAAAGTGTGGCACATACGGATGTCTGGCTGGCTCAGTCAGTTAAACGTCTGACTCTTGATTTTGGCTCAGGTCATGATCTCAGGATCATGAGATCAAGCCCCTCCTCGGGCTCCACGCTCAGCTCTGAGTCAGTTTGAAATTCTCTCTCTCTCTGCCCCACCCCTAGCTCTAAATCAATCAATCAATCAATCAATTTTTTTTTTTTTTTAAAGAAAAAAGTGTGGCGCACTTCCCACCATCTTTCTTCCTTCTCTCCTGGCTTGTTGTTGGCGCTGACTCTTGTCCTCCAGCACACCAGAATCTTCATTTACTTTCCAAGTCAAGCTTCTGGAAATAGTTGTCTGCCCCCTGTCGTGATTCTGTGTCCTCCCTCCTGCTGGAGACCGTACCCTCTCCCACAGCCTCCTGGGTGCTGGGCACCATGCACACCTCCTTTGTTTGTGAGGCCTGGGCCCCCTGCTGGCTGCTCCTTCCTCTGGCGAACTTCTCTTTCTTTGACCTCGTTTTCCCTGTTTCCCTGTTCCCTGGGGGCCAGCTCCCCTACCTTGGCCCTCTTGCCTCTTCCCTCCATGCCCTATGCCTTTCCTGAGGGGCCACTGGTTACCTCTGCGGAAGGCCCCCCAGCTGGGTGTCTCTTGTCTACTTCTCTCCTCTGAGTTTCAGCTCTACACAGCCAGATGTCCACCGGGACCCACTGAGCTGGTGCCCCCTGCACCCCAGGGTCTCCGCTGGAGTCCGGAGACTGCTGCCCTCTCCCTTGGACGCACATGCCTCCTCTGCAGCCCGAGGCCCCCGCTGTCATTAGGGCTCCAGCTGCTTACCTGGAGGGGGACGCAGCCTTTCCTGAACACTGGCCTTAACCCCCTCAGTTCCTTCTCCATCGTGGAGCCCCAGAGATCTTTCCAAGAAGCGCATCTGAGCAGCCCCTTCCCACTTACAATAGGGCGGGAGGCTTTAGAGCCCTCAGGGGGACTCTAGGTAGCCATCCTGCTCTGTGAACTCTATAGAGCCAGTTCCTTCTTCATGAGGCCCTGGTGCTCTGACTGCAACCCCCAACTTATTCTCCACCTGGATGCAGACTGTCCCATCTCTCTGCCTGCCACTATGCCGCCCCGCACCCCAGCCATCTGCCTTGGCCTTGCACTGTCCTCCTTGACTTTGAACCTGTTTGAATCTTGCCTCCACTGAGAAGCCTTCCTGGACACCTCCTCAGGCTGACTCTGCCTGCCACAGGATTGCAGCTTCATGGCCCCTTCTCTTCTAGAGGGCCGAGGACTTTCTCACGTCTTTCACTGTCTGTGCTGTAACACTGGGCCCACTGCCTGTTGCTGTGGGAGCTGAGAACAGTTTTCACAGATGAACATATGCAATCAATATGATAAGGAACACTAGCTTTGAACCTCAATTAAGCAAAACGCTATCCTCCCAAAAAGAGTTCCATTCTTCTCAGTTGTAGACCCGTGCTACAAAAATATACCAAACATTCATCAATAAAACATTTTGTGGAAATTTGTTTCTTTTCATGTTATATATATCCTTGCATAATAACTTTGATTTTGCCTCTTGGCCCATAAAGCCTAAAATATTTACTCTCTGTCCTTCATAGAATAAATTTGCTGACCCCTGGTCTATATGATATTTAAAGAATGTTCTTTTGACTATGTCACCTAACATCTTAAGACCCTTAGCTTGTTCCTTATATTCTAAGAAAAATCCAAACCTTAGCAGGTCCAGGCCCTTGTTCCCCACTCCAGCCTCATCACAACTACCCTCTCCATCCCACTCTGCAGTCAGATCTGCTCCCAGGATGTCAAAGGCTTCCGGAGCCAACCCCAAAGCCATGCCCTCCCTGGCCGATGTGCACTCTTCCCACCTTTGCTCATGCACCTGGTCTTCTGGGAGCTTCCTCTGAGCTTCCTCTGAGCCCCTTAGATTGGAGGCAGGTGCCCCTGTTGTTCTGTAGGCTGACTCCCATCACAGGACTGGGTTCTCTCTATGGTCCTGTTGACTTGGCTTTAATCCCTAGCGGCAGTCCCCAGACCGCATGGGCTCTGTGCAGGCATGACTCTGTCTGTCCCCTTCCCTGCTGCCAGGCACATGGGCGGAAATGACCAAATATTTGTTGAGTGAGTGAATGAATGAATGAAAGTAAGAAGACAGGGTTCTGAAGTTGAGGATGACCCAGGCCAGCCAGGGGGCTGGAACAGCAGCCAATCTTTTGGGCAAACCACAGGTCAAGTTTCCTTTCTGTGGTGGTTCAATGATTGGTAACCAGGTACTCTGAGGGTCAGCCGTTCTGATGCTGTGGGATGAACGCCCTTAGAAACAGCTTGAACTTCTTCTATCTGCTCTCCAACACAACAATGTGGTTATTGCTGTCCTTGTGGTCAAATGACTCTTGTCAAAGGTCAGTATTGCCTCTTTTTGAAATTAATTTTTGAAAAATGGAAGTATAGTTGACATACACCATTATATGAGTTTCAGGTGTCAACATACTGATTTGACATTTATGTACATTATGAAATGTTCCCATGATAAGTGAAGTAACCATCTGTCACCACATAAAGTTACTGCAATATTATTATTCCCTGTGCTGTGCTTTATATCCCTGTGACTTATTTATTTAAATGCTAGAAGTTTGCACTTCTTATTCCCCTTCAGCTATTTCACCCATCCTTTCCCCCTTAGCCCTCTGGCAACCACCAGTGTGTTCTCTGTACTTATGAGACTGTTTCTGTTTGTTTGTTCGTTTTTTTTTTTTTCCTGGATTCCACATGTAAGTGAAATTATGTAGTATTTGTCATTCTCTGCCTGGCTTATTTCACTTAACATAATATCCTCTAGATTCATCCATGTTGCCAAGATTTCATTCTTCTTTCTATATTGTATATACACCACATTTTTATCCACTCATCTATCGACCAACACCTAGGTTCCTTCCATATCTTGGCTATTACAAATAACACTGCCATAAATACAGGGGTGCATAGATCTTCTTGAATTAGTGTTTTCATTTTCTAAGGGTAAAAGCACAGAAGTAGAATTGTTGGACCATATGGTAATTCTGTTTTTAAGTTTTTCAGGAGCACCCATACTGTTTTCCACAGTGGCTGCACCAATTTATAATCCCACCAACAGTGCATGAGGGTTCCCTTTCCTCCACGTCCTCACCACACTTGATACTTTTTGTCTTTTTGATAGCTATTTTGACAGGTGTGAGGTGCTATCTCACTGTGGTTTTGATTTCCATTTCCCTGATGATGTTCAGCATCTTTTCATGTTTTGGGTCAGTACCACACTGTTTTGATTACTACAGCTTTGTAGTACATCCTGAAATCTGGGATTGTGATTGTGAATCTGGGATTTGTTCTTCTTTCTCAAGATTGCTTTGGCTATTTGGAGTCTTTTCTGTTCCATACAATTTTTTAAAAAGATTTATTTATTTGTTTTAGGGAGAGATACAGTGAGCAAGGGGTTGGGGAGGGACAGAGGGAGAGAGAGAATCTCAAGCAGACTCCCTGCTGATCAGTGAGCCTGATGTGGGGCTCAATCCCATGACCTTGAGATCATGACCTGAGCCAAAACCAGGAGTCAGATACCCAACCACCTGAGCCACCCAGGCACCTCTCCCTATACATTTTAGTATTATCTGTTCTAGTTCTGTGAAAAATGCTGTTGATATGTTGGCCATCTGTATATCTTCTTTGGAAGACTGCCTAATCTAGTCCTCTGCCCATTTTTAATTGAATTATTTGCTTTTTTATTGTTGAGTTGGATGAGTCATTTATATATTTTGGATATTAACATACTATGCTCATGGACTGGATGATATAAGATTGTTAAAATGTCCACACTACCCATGCAGACCTTGTCAACACACCAACAGTGTTTTTCACAGAACTAGAACGGGTAATACTGAAATGTGGAACCACAAAAGAGACGAAATAGCCAAAGCTATTTGAGAAAGTAGAACAAAACTGGAGGAATCACAATCCCAGATTTCGAGATACACTACAAAGTTGTAGTCATCAAAATAATATGGAACTAGCACAAAAATAGATCTATGGATCAATGGAACAGAGTGGAGAGCCCAGAAATAAAGCCGTGCTTATACGGCCAGTTAATCTACAACAAAGGAGGCAAGGATATGCAATAGGGAAAAGACAGTCTCTTCAACAAATGGTGTTGAGAAAACTGGACGGCCACAAGCAGAAGAATGAAATGGAGCCACTTTCTTACACTCGGCACAAAGATAAACTCAAAATGGATTAAAAACTTAAATGTGAGACCTGAAGCCATAAAACTCCTGAAAGAAAACGTGGGTGGTAAGCTCTTGGACATCAGTCTTAGCAAAGTATTTTAAGATCCATCTCCTTGCGTAAGGGCAACAAAAGCAGAAGTAAACAGCTGCCATTACGTTAAACCAAAAAGCTTTTGCACAGTGAAGGAAATCAACAAAATGAAGAGACAACCTGCTGAATGGGAGAGATATTTGCAAACTATGTCTGCTGTCGCCTCATAATTGCTGAACCCAAGGGGACCCTTCCGCTCTTGTGTCCCTTCACCCGTACGTGCCATTTCAGGCCTGCAGCCTTCTACAGTGTTCTTTGCCCTTGGCTTCTGTCCTCCTTCCCCGAGGCTGCCCGCCTCCGTGGCTGCCCCTTCCCAGGCTTCCCTCCTGGGCTGGCCCTTTAAGATTGAGCCCCTTGTGCCTGTGCCCTGAACTCATCCCTTAGCTCCCTCTGTTTAGTCCTTTGGGAGGACCGCCTCCATGCACATGAGCCCACGTCCAGGGTCCAACCATCTCTTCTGAGGTCCAGTTGGTCTACTGAGCCTCGCATTCCTCCCGCCCTGACTCTCAGACTTGGCACCCTCCTGTCTGAGTCATTGTCCCACTCGCAGTGTCTAAAAGGTCTCTGATGCACCCCCTGCCATCCTGTGCTCCCCTTCAACCCTTAGGTCTGGGTCACCATCTCCAGAAGACCCCGAGCCCCACATTGGAGCTCTGTTTTTACCCCTGCCTGAACACTGGCCTTGCTCTTGGGGGTCCCGTGACCATCTCCCCTTGAGGCAGGGACCATAGCTTCCAGCTCCACTGCAATCTGGCCCAGGGTAGGTGGTCAATTGGGAGCCTCCAGCTTCACTCCCCTCCACACTGCAGTGGCCTCCCCCTTCCCCCGTCTCCGACTGTCTAAAATTCCCGAGTTTCAGCCCAGGGGATGGAGGCGCAGGTGTGGCAGAGAGGGTTGTCACGTAGGCTGTAGGACCAGGGCAGGTGGCATGTACCACTCAATGTAGATGGTGTGGGCAGGGCACCATCCGCACAGGCTGGAAGGCTGGGGACACTATTTGCAAGGCTCTCACATGTTCTGAGCCCCTGGGCAGAGGTTGAAGCAGCACGAGATGCCCCAAAGGTTAAAAAGTTACAGGGCTGCTTTCTCCCTGCCTGCCCCTGAGGCTGGCCTGCCCTCCCTGGGGAATTAGGGAGCCAGGCTGGCTTGGGCCCTGCGCCTGGCCATGGATTAAAGCAGAGGAGGCATGGGAAGCATTACTTCCTGCCCCCATCAAGATTAAAAGCAAGCTAAAGGGGTGCATTAACCTTCCAGCGCCACTGGAAACCCAGCTCCACATTTACAGAAAATTAAAGTATATGATGAACTTGTACTTGAGACATTGGTTCACATAAATAGAGCTACGAGCTCTAAAAATAATTCAGCTTTTTTTTTTTTTTTAAAATAAGGTAAAGATCAACATGCCACACACCCCAAGAGGCTCCATGTCAAGCAATTAGGAAGCTGGAGAGAAAGGGGAGACGAAAATGTTTATTCACAAATCAATATATTTATCCTAAAAGGGGTTAGAGAACCACATGGGTAAAGTCTGGTCGTGCTGCTGCCCCCAGAGCCACTCTACGGCAAGGTAAGATCCAGGCCGTGAGGGGTTAAGGTATGGATTTCAACTCAAAGTTGAACGAAGACCCCTGGGTGAGCTTCTCATTGTGTCGACTAAAAATGTTTTAAAAATCAATATAACAGTGTATAAAAGGATCTTCTAAAGATTGAGTCAGCCCCATCCGCGGCCAAGTGGGCTGTAGCAAGCAACAGAAGAGGAGAATGTTTAATCCTCTCCGGCGGGTAGCTAATGAGGCGGGAGTATTTGGGTTGATTCCTGATGCACGTGGAAAAACTGTTTCTAAAGAGTTCTAATTGCCTCTGCAGGAACAGATCATAAAAAGCTGGACCTTCCCATCAGCAGAGACAGTAATTGCACACTTTCCCTGCCCCAAGCAGGTCCAATTTGTACAGTATGCAGTGATAGAGAAACTACGGTAACGAAGATTCATTCACCAAACGTGAGTGAGTCAGGGGCTGGGTCCCGCGCCACCCGAATGGATGGAAAGCTGACGAGGAAGGAGCTTTGCTCTCGGGGAGCTCAAACTCGGATGTGGTGGCTTTCAAACTTTTTCACTGTGCCCCTCAGAAGAAACACCTAGTCCGTGGGATCCAGGGCACGCTCACATACAGTCTGGAAAAAAATTTAAGAAGCAATATTCGCGTTCTTTTCGTGTGTTGTGCTCTATTTTCTATTCTCGCCTATTTTATTGAAAAAGAGTAAGAGCTTATTGCTACCCTCAAAATTGATTTCATGACCCACTACTAATGCACAGTGATTTGAAGTTTGAAAATTCTGATCTAGCACGAGGGCAGAAGTGAAGTGATTGAAGAGAAAAAAAGTGCCATGGGTGGGAATAGAGAGGAGGGCAGGGCTCTTCTGGCTGGGCAATCAAGGAGGACCCCAAGGTGGAGGTGGCATTCAGGCTGGGCCCTGAATGACGGATGGTGCTCATGATTTAGACAAGCTGAGTTGTGATGAGTAGTTATATTTGTAAGCATGATGTTATTAATGTAGTAAACAGCATTCTTCATCCTAGCAAACCCTTAACCTGGTCAGATGTTAGCTGATTTAATCGCTGGGGAAAACAGAGTCAGAGAGGTAAAGGATTTTGCCCAAGGACACACAGCTCCTAGACTTCAGCAGAGTCCAGTCTGAGCTTGAGTCTGGCTGGATTGCAGCCCCCTGGGACCCCCATGGCAGGAATCGCCAGGCTGGGCTGTTTCACTTCTGGCTGATGCCGTGAGGGGCAGGCACTGACGGTACTCAGCTCTTTTCCTCTCTAGCTCTTCCCATCCCCAGTGCTCCTGCTGGCGCCTCTCTATCTGATGCTCCGGGCACCTTGGGGGGCGTGTGAGGCTGTGAGCCCCTCCGAGAGATCTCAGCTCGCTCCCCAGCATCACAGTGGGGTGACACTTCTTCTGGGGGTCTCCATCAGGAGAAACGAACTTGGTAACCTCACGCGTCCCACCCAGATAACCACTCCTTCACCCCACCCTGAAACTTCCCGTGCTCCCTGCGGACCTGACCTCCCGGTCTGGAGGAAGGTGGGAGAATCTTTCTGTTCTCCAAGTACGAGATCTGCTCTCACTCGGGAGCGAGGCTGAATCCCAGCTTCATCTGTCTGACTTCCTTTCTCTCAAGGAACTTACAATTTAATCAGGAGTCCCTAATAGTACACGCATTCTAAATTGCAATCATTTATTGCCTCTAGCCTGGGGCTTTTCTGTCTGCTAGAAATATCAGGGTTATTTCCTTCTTTTAAGAGTTTACGTTAAAAAAACCAAACTTTACAAATAATGTTCGCTGTTTAATGTTCTCCCCTGAAATATCAATCTGCAAAAATAGAAATCCTTTTTTACAATTCATCTTAAGGATAGAGTTCCAGTTTCTTATAATGTAATGAATGTACTACAGATAATGGTCCAATAGTGCAAATGAAAGTCGCATATAATCAAAATGATAATAGCGTGTATTATATGGCTTGTATAATAAAATCCATACCAATATGGAAATCATATCTCAAGGCAACATTCCTCTCTTTGATTTTTGTAATAATTGTACATGTAAGAGCAGGGCAGCGAGAAGTGGGGAGAACAAAGGCCTTTATGGCTTCATTAGGCAGCTGGCGTTCTGATGGTCCGGCCTGTCAACAGCCGTCCCTTAATTTCCAAGGGAAGCTTCTCCCCTTTCAGCGGAAAAGATTTACTGCGCACATCGGTGCCCTCCGCAGCCCCTCCCCTTCTCTGCGAAGATTCACAATTTGACTAAATGAGCTGTGATAGTGATTTTGATCAGCACCTTCTGCCTTCTGGGCCACCGGGTCTCGGGGTTTGGGTAAGATAGGAGCCAGGCTTCTGGAAGCTTTGGTGGGAAGGAAGAAGAGGCCTGGGGAGTGGTAGGGCTTATGGAGCCTCGGGATGGGACAACTGTGGCCAGTTGGGCCCTATTGTCCTCTCTCCGCATTCTTGTGTTCGGGCATAGGCCGTCCGGCCTCTGTTTACCAAGCCTTTGGTGGGCGTTCTGTGTGCCAGGAACTGTGGGCACAGGGCTATGTCTGAGGGAGTCTGAGGGGAATGGGCACAAGCCCCATAGTGCAAGGCGTTAGCGCACACAGAGGAGCCGGCATGGCCTGTTGTGCAATCTGAGGGAAGATGTCCACTCTGGGGTCTACCCTGGGTGGGTCTTGGTATAGGTACCGACTAGAGTGTGACCTTGGCATTGGCCTTGACATTTCCGGCCTCTGAGATGGCTCAGGACAGAGCTGGCCTGCAGACCCAGGTCCTCAAGGCCACATCCACTGCTTTTTCCATGGTGCCCTGGCTTGGCTTTGCCACGTGTGCATTCTGGGTAGGGAGCTGTAGAGCTGAGGGTGGGGAGTCTAGGTGGAAGTTCAGAGCGGCACCCGTCAGCGGCGGGCACCAACAGGGTCTCAGTGGCTGGGGGGCCTCCCTCTGTCTGTCCTGTCCTCACCTCCAGAACCTCCTCATTGGTCCCTCTTCTCTGGCTCCTGACCTCAGCGGGCCCTGGTCTGATCATCTGGGCCCCCTTGCCATGCTTCTCCTCCCAGGCTTCGGCACAGGTGGGACTCTTCAGTTGATAACTGAATGTATAATTCTTTTTATATATTGCTGGGCTTACTTTGCATACACACACACACACACATATAAAGATTTTATTTATTATTTATTTATTTATTTATTTGTCAGAGAGAGAGAGAGAGACAGCACTAGCAGGCAGAGAGGCAGGCAGAGGCAGAGAGAGAAACAAGCTCCCCACCGAGCAGGGAGCCCGATGTGGGACTCGATCCCAGGACCCCAGGATCATGACCTGAGACAAAGCCAGCGGCCTAACCGACTGAGCCACAAGGGCGTCCTGTTAATATACATTTTTGAGGACATTTTTGGTCCTACATTCACAGGAGCTATGGTTCTGTGGTTTTCTTTTCTTGTTATGTCTTTGATTTTGTGTTAGGATGATGTTGACCTCACAGTATGAGCTATAAAGTATTTCCTCTGCTTCTAACTTCTGAAAGAGATTACAGAGTATGTGTATAATTTCTTCCTTAATGGTTTGATAAGAATTCACCACTGAACCCATTTAGGCCTAGTACTTTCTGTTTCTAAAGGTTATTAATTATTGATTCAATGTCTTTAATAGATATAGGGCTATCCACACTACTTATTTCTTCTTGTGTGAGTTTTGGTAGATTGTCTTTTAGGGAATTGGTCCATGTCATCTAGGTTATCAAATTTGTGGGGCTAGAATTGTGTTTATAGTATTTCTTTATTATCCTTTTAATGTCCATGGAATCTGTAGTGATGTCCCTTCTTTCATTTTTGGTATTAGTAATTTGTGTCCTTAGTCATTTTTTTTTTCTTGGTTAGCCTAGCTAAAGTCTTATCAATTATATTGAGCTTTTTAAAGAATCAGCTTTTGTTTTCATTGATTTTCTCCATTGATCTCCTATTTTCAATTTTATTGATTTCTGCTCTAATTTTTATTATTTCTTTTCTTCTACTCACTGTGGATTTAATTTGCTTTTCTAGTGTCCTAAGGCAGAAGCTTAATTGATTT
This sequence comes from Lontra canadensis, assembly GCF_010015895.1. Classification (NCBI taxonomy): domain Eukaryota; kingdom Metazoa; phylum Chordata; class Mammalia; order Carnivora; family Mustelidae; genus Lontra; species Lontra canadensis. The sequence continues at coordinate 6,720,078 of NW_022631073.1, read as the reverse complement.
TAGAGCTTTCTTCTTGCTAAAGTATATGCATTCAATGCTATAAATTTCCTTCTAAACACTGCTTTCCTTGCATTCCACAAATCTTGATTAGCTGTGTTTCCATTTCTATCTAGTTAAAACTATTTTAAATTTCTCTTGAAATTTCTCTTTTGACCCATCTGTTATTTATGAGTATGTTTTTTAATCTCTGCATATTTTGGAATTTTGCAGTTATCATTCTGTTATTTCTAGTTTGATCCAGTTGTGGTCTGAGAACAGGTATTATATAATTTCTATGCATTTAAATTTGTTAAGGTGTGTTTCATGGCCCAGAATGCAATCTATCTTGATGAATGATCCAGGTAAGCTTGGGAAGAATGTGTATTCTGGGGGTGCCTGGGTGGCTCAAATAATTAAGCATTCAAATCTTGATTTTGGTTTAGGTCATGATCTCAGGGTCATGAGATTGAACTCTGTGTCAGGCTCTGCACCAAGTGTGGAGACTACTTAAGATTCTCTCTTTCTCTCTCTATCTCCCTCTGCTCCTCCCTGCTGCTCATGCTCTTTCTCCCTCTCTTAAAACAAAACAAAACAAAACAACCCCCAAAAGCCTAAGAATGTGTATTCTGCTGTTGTTGAATGAAGTAGTATGGTCAATAGACATTTATTAGATTCAGTTGATTGATGGTGTTGTTGAGTTCAACTATGTCTTTATTAATTTTCTGCCTGTGGGATTTATTCATTGTGATAGAGGGGTGTGGAAGTCTCCAGCTATAATAGTGGATTAACCTATTTCTTCTTGTAGTCCTATCTGTTTTTGCCTAACATAGTTTGATGCTCTGTTGTTAGGAGCATATACATTAAGGATTGTTAAGTGCTAGAGATTTGACTCCTTTATCATTATGTAATGCCCTTGTTATCCCTGATAAATCTTTGCTTTGAAGTCTTCTCTGTCTGATATTACTATAGCTACTCCAGCTTCCTTTTGATTACCAAATAATAGACATATAGATATATGCTAATAGATATATTAGATATATACATAAGGATATAAAATTGAATACATTGTTGCTACTGTTAATTTGAATAAACTGCTATTTGTTAGGTCAATCAAGAATAAGAAAATATGTCTTAAATATAGCTTCATTTATTCCTTTTTGGATGCTCCTCCTTCCTTCCTTCCTTTCTTTTTTTTTAAAGATTTTTTTATTTATTTGATAGAGAGAGACACAGCGAGAGAGGGAACACAAGCAGGGGGAGTGAGAGAGGGAGAAGCAGGCCTCCTACCAAGCAGGGAGCCCGATGCAGGTCTCGATCCCTAGACCCAGGGATCATGACCTGAGCCAAAGGCAGGTGTTTAATGACTGAGCTACCCAGGAGCCCCGTTCTTCTTTTCTTAATGTAGAACTGAGTTTCTGGTATATTATTTTCATTCTTGCTAAAAAAACCTCTTTTACCATTTCTTGCAAGGCAGGTATTTCCTCAATTTTTGTTGGTCTGCAGAAGTCTTATTTCTCCTTCATTTTTGAAGGATAATTTCACAGGGTACAGAATTCTAGGTTGGTGTTTTTTTCTCTCAACACTTAAATATTTCACTCCATTCTTTCTTGCTTGGATGGTTCTGAGGAGATGTTGGACACAATTCTTAACTTCTCTTGTCTATAGACAAGATTTTTCTCCTCTGGTTTCTTTTAGGGTCTTTTCTTTATATTTAATTTCCTGTAATTTGAAAAATGATATGTCTAGGTGTGGTTTCTTGGCATTTTTCCTGCTCAGTGTTCTCTGAGCTTCCCACATCTGTGGTTCAGTGTCTGTGTTAGTTTGGGGGAAATTCTCAGTGATTATTGCTCAAAGATCCCTTCTGTCCCTTTCTCTTTCTTTTCTCCTTTTGGTGTTCCCCTTGTGCATGTGCTACACCTTTGTAGTTGTCCTGTAGGTTTGGGATCTCCAGTCTTTTTTTCTCTTTGATTTTCAGTTTTGGGAGTTTCCGTTGTCAGAGCTTCAAGATCAGGGGTTCTTTTCTTAGCCATGTTAAATCTACTAAGTCCATCAAAATCACTCTTCATTTCCCTCCCAGTGTTTTTGATCTCCAGCATTGTTTTTGGTTCTTTTTAGGATTTCCATCCCTCTGCTTACATTGCCTGTCTGCTCTTGCGTGCTCTCTATCCATTGTGGCCCTTTGCATATTAATCACAGCTGTTTTAAATTCTCAGTCTGATCCTCTCTGCCTGTCTGGTTGTAATGTTTCTTCTGTATTTTCAAACTATGTTGTCTTTCAGTATGCCTTATAATTTTTTAAATTCATATTTGGATGTGATGTACTGGGTAAAAGGAATTGCTCTAAATAGGCCTTTAGTAGTGCGGTGGTGGTGGGGAGGGCCCTGTAGGGAGCCTGTGTTTCTGGGCTGTGAACTTCATAGTGTCTCTCAGTTTGTTTTCTCCTCCCTGATTAGTTTGGGAGAGGATGGCTAGAGTGGACTGCAGTTGGGTATTTCCCTTCCTCTAGGTCAGCTCGTGTCTGATAAACCCCAGCAAATTAGGTCTGGTTAGCTAGTTCTCCTGATGGCAGGCCTTGTTAACAGTGCTCTGGCATATGTCAGAAAACTTCATTTTCCCCCTCTCCCTACTAGAAACATGAGGGGCTTTTTATCTGATATTTATGGTGAGAACCTGGTGGAGCTCCTGTACAAAAAACACAGAACAAAACAAAACAAACACAAAAAACAAAACTCATGAAAGCGGGGGGTCCCTCCTATGCTCGGGCCCCTCTGGACTTCTAAACCTGGGGTCTTGTCCCCACTGAGCCTCCAGCCATTTGTCGATGACAGCTCCTGTTTCCCTACCTGCCCTGGGTTCTGTAGCAGTTTCTGCCGCCTTTAGTTGGGATGCTCGGCACCCCCGTCTGTCCCTCCGTTTGGGGGGGCAGCTGTTCGTGCTCGGACCTCAGTTCGCTTACACAGCTGGGGAGCGTTCGGGATTGTTCAGCGTGTTCAGCTGTTTGCCGGTTGTGAGGATGCTCTGGCAACTTCTAAGCTCCTTGCATGTGGCACGGGAGATCTTTTAGGTATTTGTTTATAGAGCGTCATGTCTTTTTTTTTTTTTAATTGGTAAAGTATCCATTATGAAAATTCACCACTTTTCAGTGCAGCCTTTAGGAACACTATGGACACTCACATTGTCGTGAAACCACTAAACCCAGAATTCTTTTCATTCTGCAAAACTGAAACTCTGGACACGTTCAACACCAACCCTCCATGCCCCTTACCCCTCGCCTCTGGCCAGCACCGCTCTACTTGTGGTCGCTCTGAATTTGACTCTTCAGGGTCCTTCATATAAGTGGAACCTACGATATTTGTCCTTCCGTGACTGGCTTCTGTCACATAGCATAATGGCCTCGAGGTTCATCCCTGTACTAGCCTGTGCCGGAACACCACTCCTTTTTAAGGCCGAGAAATATTCCGTGGTGTATAGACGTCATATTTTGTTTATCGTTGCTCCGTCACCGAACACTTGGGTTGTCTCCACCTTTTGGTTATTGTGATTAACACTTCTATGAACCTGGATCTGCAAACATCTGTTAGAGACGCTCTTTTCAATTCCTCTGGGCGTACGCTCACAAGAGGAATTGCTGGGTCCTCTGCAGGACCCGCCGGGCTGTTTTCCACAGGGGCTGCACCAGTTTGCATCCCCACCAGCCATGTGTGAGGGCACCTGTGTCTCCACGTCCTCGCCGACTCTCGGACTCTTGCTTCCTTCCTTCTCCTCCTCTTCTTCCTCCCCTTCCTCTTCTCCTTCTCCTCCCTTCTTCTTCTTCTTCTTCTTCTAGAATAGCAATCCTAATGGGTGGGAAGCAACATCTCACTGTGGTCACTTCTGGTATTTTCAGACACATTCCTGAAGCCCAGTTCCCACGTCTGGGCTGAGCCTGGGTCACTGTGTCGTCTGCATCACTGACAGCTCCCAGGAGATGCTGCTGTTGCTGGTCGCCGGCCCACCTCTGAGTCACGAGGGCTCGGGTGGTCGCTGAGAGATGACCTCATCCCCAAACTCCTCCTGGGCCCCCTGGGACCTTACCCTGCCCTCATCTCCAAAGCGATTTCTGAGGATCATTTCCCGCATCCCTGACAAGCGACTTGGGACTGTGGCTTTTGCTGCTGTTGACACTCACAGGCTGAGGATATTTTTGTTTTATCGCCTTAAGCTTTGCTTCATTTGCCTTTTTCACTGGATGGGAAATGCCCCTCACCTGACCCTTAGCTTCCCCCAGAGTACCCAGCGCAGTGCAGAGCAGGTGATGTGTTCTCGGTGCCGTTTGTCGAGGAACCGGTAAGAACAGTCCTCAGCTGCGTGAAGACTTCGGATTTCGTGCTTCACAAGCTCCTGCACGTGCTTCAGTCAGGACCCGCTGCTTCTCCTCTAGCGGAGCCAAGCCTGCCCCTGGGCCTGCACACTGGGCATGACTGTTCGCATGTCATCATGGCAGCAGTCTGTGAGTCACGCAGGGCAACACTTGTATGACTTACTTGCCTGCAAGGAAGGAGAGCCTGTTATTTAGAGACGTGTCAAGTGTGTCACCCATGATATCCTCGGGGACGGTGGCAAGACTGGGATCTGTCTCCACTTCTACGGAGGAGAGTTGGGACCAGATGCAGGAACGGGGGCTTGATCCCTCTCGCTGGGCTAGCCAGTGCTCCTGAACTCCCGTCTCTGTGGGCCTCCCTGCCAGCCATCCTGCCTAGACCAGTCCCCAGTGGCAGACGCCTACATGGCTTCTTTCCTGTTCTTTGCGTCAAATGCCCTTACATGGGTGTGGGCGTGGGGTGCGGGGGGGTGGGGTAGGGTGGGGGAACAGCTCAGAGGACCTGATTTCTGGCCTTGGCTTCATCACTTCTGACAATGAGACCATATACCAGGCACAGACCCACTGAGCCCTGGTTTCCTTTTCTGTAAAATGGAGCAATGCTGTCTGCCCAGAGGGGCCCAGGGGGCTGTGCCGAGCCCACACCAACAGCTCTTTGAGAAAATGCTTTGTGTGTCGTGAAGAGATGTACATGCTACACCGTATGCACATTGTGTACACTGTAAAATGGAATTGCTTTTTCATTTTTAAAATTTGGGTATTTACATAGAAACACTCTCATATGCCTGATCATTTCACTGGCTCATTCATTTGTCTTGCTGTGGTAAAAAAAGGACATGAACCCCCATGGAAGCTACCAGCTCTTTCCTCCTAGTTCTGAAACTTGAATTCCTTTGTCACCCTTACGTTTTCCAACAGCTAGCTGGGGTGGGGGCCCTCCAACAACAGGATGGCAGCTCTGAGTTAAAAGTAAATTATTCTTCTTTATTGTAGCAAGGACATTTAATTCTTTTGGTGATTTACTCTTCTTTGTAATTATAGATGTGGTGGTTTGAATGTCTTGTATACTACATTACAGATTTTCTTTTATACAATTTATCCCCATTACTGATTTAAAATTCTTCCTTTATAAGTTTTTATTCCTGTTTCTGTGACAGCGTTAGGGACTCCGGCCGGGCCCAGTGCCTCTATGGGGGCTATTAGAGTTACTGTGTACATATATAATTAAGGAATTTCAAAACACAAATTACCACCTTTGGGGCCAATAGCCAGCGCAGTTACCATCTATCACGCCAGCTCCCAAGACAGCTCTGTGTGCGTTTGGTAAAGTAAATTAACATACAACAACTTTGCTTAAAATAATGCTCAAATTTAAGATGTATCAAGAAGCAGGAAAAACAAATAAAGGGACCCAGGGAGAGTCAGAATCACCTACTTAAAATGAGGAGAAAATTCCCGCCTGGTGCCTTTCATCACTGGTAGGTTCCTGCACGAAGCTGTTGAGATACTCTGAGTCCCTTTCCACTTCCTCTGGTTTTCTGGCCAAACTTCTCTGGGGTTTGCCTCATCTCTGAGCAGACCGTGTACTTGGAAGGGACCTTTGAGCCTCATCTATGTGACATATTTTATCCTTTGGAAATGTATTATTGTAGAGACAAAGGAACCGCATTTCAGAGTTTGGAAAACAGGAGGGAAATTGTCCATCACTCGAGCAGCTGAAGACAAGCCGTCTCAAATACTAGCCCGATGGGAGGCCTGCCTCTGGCTTTTATGTCCAAGCTGGGACTCTTGGCCTCAAAAGCCTGCTTCTGGTCTTGGAAGTTGGTCCCTTCCCAAAATTATAGCACTACTTTTTTTCCCTTTCTTTTCTTTCTTTCTTTTTTTTTTTTTTTTTTGCTGCCAATAAAACCATGTTCAAGGCCAATATGAATGCTTTAAAAAATACAGTTGTCCTTAGGAGCCCAGTTAACAGAAGCAGATTCTTTAAAACAGATGTGTTTGTGGTCCGATGTTGATGTGAACAGGGCACTGGCTATTCGGATGGGTGTAGAAGCTTCCCTGTCCCCTAAGAAGGAAATGAAATGAGGGTTCTTTGTATACAAAACCCCGAAGTCAACCATTGCTATGCTTTGCAGCAATAACCAGCAGTAATATTTTGGTGTGTCTTTTTAGATCAGCTCAATGTGCATTTTATACATAAAGATTAATCCTTCAAAAAGCAAACTGGACTTTATTACTTTCTGGCCCTTTTTCTCACTGACTACTTGGAACACTTGCCCAAGTCAGAGACTATCTCAGCATGTGAATTGTAATGACTGCACAAGATTCTATCACTAGCTGAAATCACCATTTCTGTAGTCTTTTCACTACTGATGAAAATTTAAGCTCTCTGCCTGTATTCTTTCTGCTATTAAGAATGAGGCTTCAGTGCACAGCCTCGTGCACGCATCTTTGCCCACGTCTGCTATAATTTTCTTAATATAAATTCTTAGATACTAGTACAGGGATACTGTGTCAAAGGTTATGCACATAGACATTATCATTTATTACTCTTAAAAATAGCATTTTCCTTGGTAAAAGAAGCAAATTGCTTGGAGACAAATCAGCTGCACTTGTAATATTCGTGTAGAACATCTTGGTGAGAACGGCTCGCGCTGAGTGCTGGTACCAGCCCCCAATCTAGGAGCAGAAACAGAAAATGACCAAAGGACCCTGGAGCCACAGCTCCCTGGGGAGGAAATTGCCAACTGCTCCCCAAACCATAGCCTCCTCGGTGGGGAGGGCAGACAGCCAAGACTCTTTATCTGTTGAAGGTGATTCAGTCAAGATAGAGTAATAGGATTATAGAAGAAATGGCTGTTGCACAGAGCAGGTTGTAGTAGCATTGTGGCAGGAATCATGGTCATAGAAGGTTCCAGAAGCTTTATTTGGTTAGGCAGTTTGTGGAGTGTTGGGTTTTCCTTGAGTGGAATTCTGTGGGACACCAGTCCTAGAAAGTGAGCAGTAGTTTGGCTGCAAAGCTGTTTCTTTTCAATTCATTAGAGAACAGCTGGGTCCCCAGGCATAACTCACGAACTGGTTTTGACAATATATTTCTTTCTAGGCTCTCACCTCAACAGGAACCTGCAGTTTCTGCCCTCTTGGCATGCACATGTTGTAATATAATGTAATATCATATAAATTATATATAATTTATCATATAATATCATATAAATTATATATAATATAATATATACATTTTAAAAAGCTAGTTTGATTTGGGTTTCTGCCACTTAGACACATGATTCTTAACCACTATGTGAATTTCAATTCAATTCAGAGATCTAAATGGGACAATGTAGCCTCTGAGTCTATGTGAATGGGTTAAGTCCCCTCTTAGCACTGATGGCAGGTAGATAAATGAACCCCAGTCCTTCTCTCAAGGAACTTGTAGTCTAGGGTAGGATCCAATGTCCCACAGACAAGGGAGTGACAGGCTGGATGGTCAGGGAAGGAAAAAAGATCACATTCAACTGCCAGGATAAGGACAGGATTGGTAGAGGAAGTGACATTTCTCATTTTTAAAAAGATTTTACTTATTTATTCATTTGAGAGAGAGCTCATAGGAGTAAGGGGAGAGCAGAAAGGGAAGGAGAGGGTGGGAGAAAAATCTCAAGCAGACTCCGCACTGAGCACAGAGTCCTATGGGATCTCATGACCCTGAGATAAAACCAAGAGTCAGATGCTTAAGTGACTGAGCCACCGGAAAATGTAACATTTCCGACAAATCTTGGAGCATGACCAAGAATTTGACAGGTAGAATTGGCAAGTGATAGCATTTCTGATAAAGAACATAGCAGAACCAAGTGCTATGAGAGCAAGTGGGGTGCTCACCTTTAGGGAGAATCTAGGAGATAAAACTAGAAGGAAGAGTAGGGGCCTTGGATGTTGTTTGGATCCTGAATTCTAGGCTGAAATTAAAACAAGGTATCTCCTTCTGTGTTTGATGGAGTTGCTTTTATCAGACCAACAGACCCATGGAAACAACTAGAAAACTCGCACAAAATTAAATAAAAAACCCAAAGCCCTCAAAGCCTCTGTGTGAAGGCATCATAAAGCTATGAAGGTAGCCAGGATTGAGGGGGAAGGTCTGAGGATGAAGGGATCATTGAGGGCCAGTCAACATGCTTGTCCTTCTGGGTATTTTGTTGATACTCAGTTGTGACAAGAAGCTGAGTTGCTTGCTAAGAGGCAGAGAAGCTAGCAGAAATTTGGGCAATCCTGCGGGACTGGGGAAGCAAACATTAGAGGTAGAGATTGCTTAGGCAGCCAGCCCTTAAGGAGACAAGATCACAAAGAGAAGAGAACTGAACAAAAGTGAGCCCAGTACTTGATGGTTCTCACCTTTAGGCATTTGCGCAGGGCACAGTTACCAGGGCCAGGGTCTAAGAATCAAAGATGTTGAACAAACAGCCAGCTATTGGCAGTTTTATGGTACTGGGGTGGGAAACGTTTGTATTCAGGAAATATGCAGGAGGAGGGGCCCTAGTAAATACTCCAGACTCTGAACTGGACACCTGGTATACACACATAGATGAGGGAAACCAGATATTTTACAAAGACTATAATTTAGCCTCAGGTCAGCAGAAATTAACAGGATAGAAAACAAACATAGAATAAAGCCATATGTTCATTCTTTAAAAAGCCTAATAAAATCGACAACCCTCTCGCAAGACTGAGAGCACAAAGTACCAAAATCTTGACTGAAAAAAAAAAAGAAAACCCCAAAATGCTATAGATCCTACAGATATTAATGGTAATATTATGAACAATTTTATTCTTATATGTTTGGAAATTAGCAAAACAACACTTAACTACAAATTACTCAAAAACAAATAGACAACTTGAATAGTCCTATGTCTATCAGAGAAACTTACTCTATAATTGAATTCTTCCCACAGAGAAAGCTCCAGATTCAGATGACTTCACAGGTAGATTTTTTCAAGTATTCAAGGAAGGTATAGCCAACTGGTTGCACCAAAATTTAGAAAAATAATCCCTTCCCAACTTGCTTTAGGAGGCTAGCATAATCTCACAAAAACCTGGTAAAGACATTACAAAAAATGAAAATTATGGCTTAATTTCTCTCGTGAACATAAAAATCTTAAATAAAATATTCTAAATAGAATACAATGATACATAAAAGCTATGTTGGGTTTATCCAGGAATGCAAAGTCAATATAAAATTAGTCACTGTAATCACCACACTAAGAGAATAAAGGAGAAAAACAAAACGCAATAAACAAAAAGTAAAGACAAAAAGTAAAAATTGAGAATAAGAACAGGACTTCTTACATTGGATTAAAAATCCTATAGTAAAGCATCATATTTAATGGTAGAATATAAACATCTTTCTCTCTGAAATAGTCTAAGTGAAAAGGATGGCCACTACCACAAGTTGTGCATTTTACTGGTGATCCTGACTAGCATAATAAGGTAAGAAAAAGAAAAAAGATGAAAAAAAAAGAAAAAAGAAAGAAAGAAAAAAAAAAACCATAAAATTATTCTTATTTATGGACAACAAGATAGCATAGAAAACACAAAATAATATATAAATTATTAGAATTAATAAATTAGCCTAGCAAGATCTGGATATGGACTCTCTATATAAAAATAAAAAAAATTTTTTTTTACAGCAGCAACAACAAAAAATCAAAAAAATAATCACTTCCAGTAGCATCAACCCCTTTTACCTCTACCCCACCTCATACAATTAAAAAACCCACAATGAATTTCTAGGAATTAATCTAATGAAAAATGTGTGACTCTTCCACACTGAAAAGCACAAGCTCTTACTGAAGGGAATTAAAGATGACAAATAATGAAGGTATATACCATATTCATGGATTAGAAAATTTACTACTATAAAGATATCAAATCTTCCTCAAATTAAATATAGATTCAATGCAAACTGAATCCAATTCTAGGATGATTTTTGTGGAAATTGCTGTCTGATCCTTATACTTATATGCAAGAGCCCAGAAGAGCTAAGATAATCTTAAAGAAGAGCAAAGTTAGAAGATATATATTATTAGATATCGAAACTCATTGTACAGCTACAATATTTAAGAGAGCATGGCATTGGTGTAAGGATAAAAAATTGTCTAATGAAGAGAACAAAGTCCAGAAATAGACCCATATATTTAAGATTAGTGGTTTATGTCAAAGGTGAATGGCACTGCAGGACACTAGGGAAAAAAAGTCTTTTCACCAAGAGATACTAAATCAACTGGATATCCATACAAAAAAGAAACCTGACTCCTATCTCATACTGTGCACAAGAAACAATTCCGTAGATAAGATTATACATCTAAATGTGCAAAATAACTTAATAAGGCTTCTAGAAGAAAATGTAGAGATATCTTTATGACCTTGGTTTAGGAAAATTTCTAAAACAGACACCAATAGCACTAACTATAAAGAACAGGGCTAATGAGTTGGACTACCTTAAAATTCAAGATTTTTTGTTCACCAAAAGATACTAATAAAGGATAAAAAGTCATGTCTCAGAGCAGGAGAAGATATCTGCCATATAGATATCTGGCTAAGGACTAATATTAGAATATGAATATAAAATATTAATAAATTAATAAAATAGTAATATGAATGTTAAAAACCTCACAAACCAATAAAAAAGATAAACATCCCAATAGAAAAATGAGCAAAAAGACTTGAATAAATGTTCTATAATAAAGCAATAAACATTTATAAAAATAAAGCAATTGACCAATAAATACCTGAAAAGTTGCTCCACCATTATTATCACCAGGGAAATCCATTTTCAAGCCACAGTGAAATAACCATTTGAATAGCTAATATTAAAAAGACTGATACTACCACGTGTTGGAGAATATGTGAAACAACTGGAATTCTTATTTACTGTTGGTGTGAATGTAAATTGGGACTTCCACTTTGGAAAACGTTTTTGGCATTATCTACTAAATTTGCACATATATACAGCCTGGGTCCCAGTGCTTTCATACCTATGTGTATGCGCAAAATAGTTAAGTACACTTAATTATCAAAAGACCTGCGTGAGAAAGTTCACCAGAGAACAATCGATAATAGCCCAAGCTGGAAATACTTCAATATCCATCAACAATAGAACAGAAAATTAAATTGTGGCATATTCATACCATGGGGCACTCTACAGTGATGAGAAAGAACAAATTACAATTATATACAACAATATAGATGACTCTTCCAAACATGATTTTGAGGGAAAGAATCCAGACACAAAAGGGCACATATTATTTGATTCCATTGATAGAAGGGGTCAAAAACAAGTCAAGCTAATTAGAGTGAAAGCCATCAGGAGAGTGTTGATTTTCCTGGGTGGGGGTGACTGCCAGGGGATGTCAGGAAGACTCTGGGATGCTCAGAGTGTGTTATGTCTTGATTTGGTTGGTGTGTTTTGTGAACATTTACCAAGCTGTGTACTTTTTAGCATGTGTGTCCCTCTTCATTAAAAAGTTTACTTGAGAAAACTTAATAGGGGCACCTGGGTGGCTCAGTGGGTTAAAGACTCTGCCTTCGGCTCGGATCATGATCCCAGAGTCCTGGGATTGAGCCTCGCATTTGGCTCTCTGCTTGGCAGGGAGCCTGCCTCTCTGCTTGCTTGTGATCTCTGTCAAATAAATATTTTAAAAAAACCAAACTTAATAAATGACTCCATGTATGATCATGGGAGAGGGGAGTCTGAGGGTGGGAGATGGTGCTGGAAGGGGCCGTGGGGGGACACAGAGGGCAGCCTGAAGTAGTTTCACTAGTACTGTCCTTTGGGATAGGATCTGAATTTTTGCCTTACTTCTTCTCTTGGCTGCAATATCTTAGCCAGTTTTGATGGTTTTCTGGGTCTCTCTTGAAATGGATCATGGGTTTTCAACCATGGGGCTTCATGATTGGCCTTGTAGGTCAGCAGACTCCTTGAAACTGTAAGCCTATGTGTATATGTGCTTTCGGAGAGAGGACCAGAGCTTTTTAACCAAATTATTTAAGGCATCTGGAACCTAAAAAGATTAACAGTTACTGAAAAGATGATCCCCAAGTCTCCTAGAGGTTTGTCTGTCAGGATTTTCTGGGCCACAGGCAAGCGAGTGGAGGGCGTATTTTATACTGGGTGGCACTGAACTGAAAACCAGGGTGGAGTTAAAGTTGTCTCTGTGTCAGAGAGAGAGGGTGTGGGGGACATTGGAAGGCAAGATGGGGCTACTCTTCTATCTGTAATTACTGGGTTATGTCATATCCGGGAACGAGCACAGAGAGGTGGGTGTGGGCTTTCTGCACCAGAGATGAGTCAGTCACTCTTCTCAGGCAAAACTGTTACAACTATGATGTCTTTTTCCTGACCGCATCTACTCAGTCCTTGGCAGTAAGAATTCTTAGTATCTGTAATGTATAGCTTTGGGGGCACCAAGAAGTTGTCACAAAGGATCAAGTCATCTGTGAGCACTAGAGACAATTGGAACTATAAGATTCTATTGTAAAAAGGGCATCTTTTCTCTTAGGAAACAGGTCACACTAACCATTAACATCAGGAAGAATTAGAAGCAAATTTCTGAGGCTGGAACTTGGCCTGAGGATTGGCTGAACCCTTTCTCTCGGCTTGAGACATGAAGCGATGTGATTTTTTGGGAGGGAAACTCATTGTGGGTGAGAGATAAACACATTTTATTAAAGTTGATTCATGGCACCACTTTAGAAGGTTTTCCACTGCATGTTTCATGTGGTAATTTTTAACTGGAAACAGATCTATGGGAGGAAGGGGCTGGGGAGAACTCTGGCCCTCCATTTGCAGTGTTTTGGGAGAGGTGGTCTGTACAGTGGAGGCATTGGGTTGGGGCCATGTTGCCCTCTCTCTGTGGAGGAAACTTTCATTCAGACCCTTCTTTTTCGGCACTCCAAGGGGCTCTTCCTTGAGTTTTATAAGGAAAAAAGTTTCAGAGTTTGGCTCCATAGCTTACCACACCCTTTTAATAACTGTGTGAACTAGAACAGAACACTGACTTTCTCTACATCTTGACTTCCTCAACTGTAACATGACATGGATGATTCAGCAGCTCATGGCTGTTGTGACAACATGGTAGCTGGCCACCAGGAGAGTGATCCCCAAGGCGTAGTTGGCTGTTTGCACCATGATAAAAGGCATCATGAAACAGGATCTTCAATAGAAAGGACCATGTGGGTACAGGAGGGAATGAGTCACTTCTACAGTGGAGACTGGATTTTGATGGAAGAGACAGAGAGGAAGTGTTCAGGCAAAAGGGAAAATCTTGAAAAGGGATATGGAAATATGGGGATACATTGGATGTTTTGGGGAAAAGGAGCTGTCTGGTGTGGCCAGAGCTGAGGGTGTGTGAAACGAACCAATGGCCGTGTGTGGGTGGTAGGGTCGGATCATAGAGGTTGGGTTAAGCTGGCCTCCAGGCAAGGTCCCAAGTATTCCATTCACTCACCGTGACTGTCCAGACTCGTCCATATGCCAGCCATGCCTGGAGACCTGAAGGCTGATTCCTGCGGCGCCTCCTAAAGGCACCCACTGCTCTGCTCCACTGGCTGAGTTTATCCTAATGCAAAAGCAAAGGCTCAATTAGACTGTGAAGGTAAATAGAAGCAAAGAAAGCCACAAAATTAAAAATATAAGGGTGGGATTGAGCTGTTAATCATATTGCAGCATTTCACAAAGAATAGGCTGAGTTTTCCAATGAAACGATGGCTCCAGCATATAAATTAATCTTTTCTATAGGAAGAAAGCAAAGTCATTAAATGTCATTGTCTTATTTTAAAAGCAGCAATATCCTGCCTGATTGCAAGTGCTTCGAGGAGGATGATTAAACAAAAACCTTATCTTCACTGCTCCAAGGAGAAAATTGAAGAAAAGTTATCCAATTATGGATGATAAAGCAGAGAAAAAAATCAGAGGAGAGGCAAACACAGGTCGGCAGGTTATAAAGAATGTGTTTCCCCCTTGACACTAGGACCTGCTCATGGTCAACACCCAGAAACACGAATAGTCATGAAAATTACTGTGTCTCTTTAACCAAAAATCCCTGTCAAGTCTTTCCATCCTTAATCCATTTCCAGGTTCCTATGATCGGTAAACAATTGCTATTTTGTCATCCATCCCTGTAGAGTAAACCACGGATTTCCAAACTTACTATGGGAATGTGGGCATGTTATTACTATTTAAAGATATATTTATTTATTAGAGAGAGAGAGTGAGAGAGAGAGAGCATGAGCACACAAGCAGGAGGGGCAGAGGGAGAGTGGAGAGAGAACCTTAAGCAGATTCCACACTGGACCTCAGATCCTGAGATCACGACCTAAGCCAAAACCAAGAGTCAGACGCTTAACCCACTGTGCCACCCAGGCACCCATGGGCATATTATTTATTGTTCTTGAAACTCAGTGTCTTTATCTGTTGGCTGGGCCTGTTGGGGACCACTGTTGGGCCTATGCTGGAGTAATACTACACAGGGAGGCCGGGTTTCTTATCTTCGCACAATTGACCTTGTTGGCTTGGTAATTCTGGGCTGTAGGGGCCTGTCCTGGGCATTGCAGGATATTTAGCAGCATGGCCTGTACCCACTAGCACACCCTCTACCTCTGACCTGCAGTTGTGACATCCAAACATGTCACAAGGCATTGCTGAATATCCCTTGTGGGGCAAAGTCCCTCCCAGTTGTGAATCCTTGTGTAGGTAGAGCTTTCGGCTTTGTACTTTGCTGAGCCCATACTCCACCAATAGTAGCTACAATTCTGTCTCTGGTTACTGCTGTCAGAACCATCTAACAGTGGCTTTTAAGCCTAATGCTGTTGCTAAATGTACCTAATGTGTGATGACTTGGGAATTATCCCAGATTTCTTCTCTCTTTCTCTTCCACCCCCCCCAAATCAAAGTATTAAATTTTAAACTTGGAAATCATGGTTCTGGTAAAGTGGGATTGTTTTCCTCCAAGGGATACATGTTTTTCCTCAGTTTTATATTAAAATTTTTAGATTCTCTATTTTCCTGGTGAATAAGGTGGGGGGGGCAGGTACCTTTTCCAAAGTGACTGTCACTTGAACCATACCTGGTAGAACACAGAATTATTGGGTAATTACCATGTACAAGGTACCATGGGGCATGGTAATACTCTATTAAGAATGTACGCTTTAGTAGATGCATTCACACCAATGTACATTTCAAATAAGTGTCACCCTGATTGTGCCCATATGAGAAGGGACCAAGGCTGTAGGGAACATCCAGCAAAGACAGGAACAGAAGCATCTTTTCCAAATATTTACATCAGTCTAGCTAGTTGGGATTGTATTTCTTGGAGGAAGAAGAAATTTGATCACAATTATCATTTTACTTGGATACTTTCCATTTCCTTTAGACAGACACTTTATCACCAAATGAAGCGGGGGAGGAAGAAAGAGTGTTTTCATTTAGGTCAATTTCCAGAAAGTATCTGTATGAGCTTTCTAGGGCTACTGCATCAAGTACCACAAACTGGGAGGCTCAAAACAGCAGAAATTTTTTCTTTCACGGTTCTGGAGACTACACATCTGAACTCACTCTGTTGGCAGAGCTGTGCTCCTTCCAAAGTGGAGAATCATCTCTCACCTCTTCCAGCTTCTGGTGGCCCTGGGCATTCTTGGGCTATGGCCGCATGGTTTCTTCTCTGACTTCCTGTTCTGGAGGATGGCTCCCCTGCCTCTGTGTCTCCTTTGCTGTCTCTTAAGCGGACACTCAATGGATTTAAGGCTCACCCTAATGCAGGATGATCTCATCAGGAGATCCTTACCTTAATTATATCTGCAAAGACACTTATTCCAAACATGATCACATTCTGAGGATCTGGTGGACATATCTTTTTTTTGGGGGGGGTGGATGCAAAATTCAATCCATTAAAGCATAAGTTCCCAGGTAGAGCTTTTGAAGGGTAATATGGATGGCTGATCACTATTAACACTTTGTTAAATGCCAACTCTTAGCAAATCGGGGGTCTTTCGCCTCTCCTGGAACCTTCCGATTTCCTCTCAAGACCAAGGAACAAAGCGCAAAATGATCAGAGAAGAGTGTTCAGGCACCATAGCACTTTTGGTTCACCTCTTTGTGGAGCTGTGGGTGTGAATGAGGAGCCCTCTGCTGCTGGTTACAACTCCGGTAGAAATGTCAACGCGAAACACTTCCTGCTGCTCCTTAGGCGCTGCTATGTCATGGTTGGCTGGAGAGAAAAAAACATTCTTCTTGAAATTCAAGCATTTCTAAACTTGCTAATGGTGGTTAATGAACTCATCAAGATGGGAACTTTAAAAATAAACAGCAAACCGTGAATCCAGGAATATAAACAGAACTTGTAGCTCGTTCTCCCTGCTCTGAGTATCAGTTGATATTATCTGTGGCTGTGGAGGCCTTTCTGTAAGCACTTCTCTCTTTGTAGGTGGTTCTGTATTGGAAATTCTCTATTATATGAAGATCTCAGTATTTTTGTGCATAAAAATGGAGGCATGTGAGCAACATGATTTTGTAGGACCTCCAGCTAAGATATTTTTTGGCATTATACAAGTCAAATTAAAATGGCATGTTAGTCAGTGCTTTCAGTTTCTCTTCAGTTCTAAATTGGTCACCACTGTTTCATCCACTCCTCTCTCCCTTCCATTCACTTACCCACTCACCACCCATCCACCCATCTGTCCACCCACTCATCCATCCATCCACCCATTCTCCATAGCCATTTGTTCACCCACCCACCCATTACCCATTTGTCCTTGCAGTCATCCATTCATCTGTTCACTCATCCATCCATTCATACATCCCCCATCCCCCCACCCATCCATTCATCCAACCATCTGTCCATCTATCCATTCACCCACCCGTCCACCCACCCATCCACCCTCTGTCCACCTATCCATCCATCCATCCATCCATCCATCCATCCATCCATCCATCTGTCCTGCCCACCCACTCATCCACCCATCTGTCTATCCATCCATCCATCCATCCACCCATCCATCCATCCACCTATCCATCCAACTGTCCATGCAGCCATGGACTGTTGGATGCATGCAGCCATGTTTCCAACCATCCATCCCTCACTCCCTTCCTCCTTCCCATTCTACCTCTCTCCTTTCTTCATCCAATGTTTCCTTTCTTCCATCCATCTGTCCATCTCTTCCTCCTTCCATCCAAAAATCTATGGTTCATTCATGTCTCCTTCTTCCCTCTCTTCCTCTATCCAACTATCTATCCATTCATGTTCTTTCCTTCCATCCACTTACCCCTTTAGCATGCAGATTTAAGTCACCTGCTGTGTACCGTGCACAGTGGTAGTAGGTTCTGAAAATACAGTGGTGAATAAGGCAGTTGAGCAGAAGAGGCCCCAGGTTTATGTGACCTGAAGCTTACGCAGTTTGGGGGCCCCTCTTTAAAAGAATACACACTCACAAATACAAAATTGCTAGGGCTTTCCCACAGCCACTGAAGGGGTCCACGTGAGCGAGAGGCCCTGAAGCTTAAGCTTTGTTGGCTTCTTGGCAAATGCCCTTCACAGACAACATGGCCCCGGCTGTCTTGGAGTTCAGATTCTGGTGTCACCTGATGAGGGCTGGACCTCTCTGTCAGGCAGGAATTTAGGTAATTCTGGCTTGAACCCCTAAGACCCCTATCAGTGAGAATGTGATGTCTTCTCCTTAGCTTCTTTCATGTGCCCGTCTGAATTGGCACATTGCATTTTCTTTCTTTCTCCATCACCTGTATGCAAAGCTCAATCTCCTTTTTTGGTTTCTGTTAAAGATTCATTTGCACCAAGGACTTGATGAATACGGCAACCTCAGATATTACTAGAACACCCCATTGTGCTTTACACAGCCTCTTGACCCCTTCTTGCATGCCTACCCCACCCTGCCTCTTCTTTCCCTGCCCCATCAACAACCAACCTTACAGGGAAGCTCCACACCCCTCAGATTCCTGGGACCTTTGCTTCTGTTCCAATTGGGTTTGTCGATTAATTTATCCCCGAAGATGGGAGTTTCCCCAAGGGAAATGTACATACTTTTTTTTTTATTTTACAGGAGATTATTTTCTCCACCTTGTTTACTGGGTTAACACCAAGGTCATTCTGTCAACGCAAGATGAGAACAGGAAAGGGGCCCTCGGGAGCAGGCTTACCTCAGTTTTCCCACCTCTAAGAATGAGAACAACACAGGTGAAGCTGTGGGATGAGAACCCTGGGGTATGTGAGGTCCCTCATGGGGTCCATGGGTGCAGCCTCAAGAGTAACGAAGGGCTTCTCATTGTAGATGCTTCCCACGCCTTGGTGTCCAAGGAATGAATGCTCTTCGGACCAGCTCTTGGACTGCCTGGAGCTGTGTAATCCCTTGATCGCCTGCTGATTTCCAGTCATCATACTCAGAAAAGTCCGATTCATCAACAGTCCTCCGTTTTGTTGGTGTTTTGTTTCATTTTGGTTTTGCTATTGTGCTGGAATCTTCCAACTCCACTGGGGCAGGACTTGTTCTTTGTTCAAAGCTCGCCATCATCTACAGGGCTGCGTAGCATTGTCTGTGTGGCATTATATAAATAACAGCTGAAATAACCATAGAAACTCAGCCCCTAAGTAGCTCTTTTCATCATCAAAGCATTTTGAAAATATGAACTAATTAATAAACAAGACAGAATGCCATAGTCAATAAGGATACTTTGAGCAAAGCAGCCACAGAGCTTTAGGGTGGGAGTTCTTGGCGAGTTTGCAGAGGCAGTTGGGTGGGGCTGTTCCAGTGGACACTTGACTAGCTCTGGGAGTGGGGCAGGGGGAGGGCCCGGCTGCCTCTGGGCACATTCAGTGATTCTCTCCACTGTACCCAAGACGGGACCCCTACACCCATCTGCCCTGGCTGCCAGAACACATTTTTTTTTTCCATCTCCTGCAGCAAAACTTTAGAGGTCCCAAATGGAGCCCCAAAGTCTGGAGTGAATGTGATTGCCTCCAGGTTGCTTTCATACCATACGAATCCCCATCCCGAAACTCACCCAAGGTGCAGCTCAACCTGATCCGACCCCAGGAAGGCTGAGCTCAAGGTAGACCTGTTTCTTGTCACCTTGATTTACCTGACATCCAGTCCATTATCTTTCCAACACGCAATCTGGATCAAGCTCAAATATCTTCCAGTTGCCTGGAGTGACTGTTACTGAAAGACACATGCCTGGCTTCCGAGGTGACACATGAGGGTCACTGAGCATCTCTACAACCCGGAAGGGGACACATGGCTGATGGTTGTATAGCCAGGACATGGGGGAGGGGCTGTGATGCCCGAGTCCAGTGCTCCTCCTTCCAAAATGTACCTGTGATTCTTATATTAATACCTCATCCCGACCCCATCTGAAATTAAAACAACAACAACAACAACCATAATTTGATTACAAAGCAAGCAAACAAACAAAAAAACCCCCAAATGCTGCCTCCTAAAACTCCCCAGACTTACTATGGATGCTAATTTTCGGGTGTTTGCTGTGCTGCCGTACACAAGTCAAGAAATAAAAGGGACCATCAAAATACCTAGAAACATTCAACATCGGAATCTCTAAGATCTATTTGTAGCAACCCTCAAGAAGCTACAACCTGCATTTTAAAAAAAGTATTATCTCTGCAAAGAATCTTATCAGCTAGACACAAATCTGTAGTTTGTCTATTGGAGCCACTAATGAAGGTTTGGTTGACTGCACATCCGTCTCTCCAGATGTGTCTTTCAACCCCCCCACCCCTGTCCCATCGGGGGCATACACTCCACCGCAGTGGAACATAGGTCCCTCTGTCTGGACCATCCCTATGCAGAGCCCCGTCCTTCCCTCAGTGCCCAGCTGACAGTCCACATCCTTGAGAAAGGTGTCTCTGCACTCCGCAGTCAGGGCCACTGTTCCAGCCTCTGAACCCCACAGACTCTGCCCCGCCTTCTCCCGGCACCAGCCACACCCCGTTGGGTGGGGTGACTTGCCCTCACCCCGGGAGCTCTTGCCAGATGGGGAGCCTCCTGAGGGCTGAGCCCCCGTCTTGGCCATGGTCACCGCCGCTCCAGGGTCTCACATGGAGGCTCAGGATGGATGCGGCCCCGTGAGTGCTGTGGGTCGCTTGGTCCCCAACCGGATTTCTGTCTCCCTTCGCCCTCACCCACCCAGCTGGTCGCTCAGATGCTTGGGGCCATTTTGTCTCGCAGGTCCAGAGGGTGAGCTGCTGTTTCCTTGACAACCCTTTGCACGTGGATATCTGAGGTCATGCCTGCACAAAGGACGGAGGGAGCCAGCATGCCACACTGCCACGTATGTTTTCTGCGTCCGGGTAACATGGAGAGCTTTTGTTGCCATAACATCCCAAAGCGTATTTGCTGGTGCCCCAACTCTGGCAACTTCGGTGTCCCTGACCTCTAAATGCAGTTTTAGAGGGTCTATTTATAACAATGTTTCACATCTATCTAGAAAACTGAAGCTTGGTCCCCCCCTCCTTTTTTTTTTTTTAAGGATTCAGAAAAGTGAAAATAGGATGATACCTCCAGGCCTTCGAGAGGTGACTAAATGAAATAGAATTCTTCGAAATGATGATCCCGGTTTTCACAGAGAGGGGCTATTTCTGCGAGGAGCTGTGATGAAGGGGGGGCAGGGGGGCTCTCTCTGCTGCTGGTGAAGAACGCGGACTTTCCCCATCACCCCCTATCGACCCCGTGCACCTCTGACCCCTAGCTTCCCACCTCCTTGCTGGTGGCATGTTCTCATCCCTTTCTCTTTGCCCATTTATTAAAAAGTGACACCTGCAATAGCTTTAAGAATGTGTCTATGTAAAACCAACACTTTCTGAACCTGTGGTTGCAGGGATAACTCTGGAAATTACTTTTCGAGCCAGTGCCTGGTGTTCTTACTTCTCCTCGACTGTGGGTTATGGGTTCGCAATCTCTGCCTATTGGTTTTCTTCAAAAGAGGAGAATTCATGGCTGTGTTTATACATTTAAATGGTGGTTCTCAAAAGGACATAAATTATGCAAATCTCCTAAGTCTTCTGATCTGAAAGTCAGCTTGGGTTCTTCCCTGTTACTCCTCTCCTGTCTCTTGGTGGTCCTCGCTCCAGCAGCAGAGCCCCCTTCTCCCTGTGAACACGTCAGTGTCCTTTCTGCCCAGGGGGCTCTGTCTCCCCCCAGTTCTCAGAACGAGGCTTGGCAGAGAGTAGATATTCAGAAGCTATTTGCTAAGTGATGAGTAGACTTTGCAGAACCTGGAGTAGCCATTGGTGGGGTAGGTGAGCAAGTGTGCTTAGTTGCTGAGACCTGTGTTCAAGTCCCCACCCCAGCTCCTCCTAGCAAAGTTCTTGGCCAGATCACTCAACATCGAGGAGCATCAGCCTCCTCCATCTGGAAAGTGGGATATTTATACCAGGTCTGAGGTGAAGCATGATGAGATCGATGGGGAATGGCCGTGTGGGTGTAGTGCAATCCGAAAAACGCCAGGCAAAGGGGAGTAAAACTCATATAACTGAGTCCTAAATCATAGACACAAAGTCCCTCCTTGATCCTTGCTATGTAGCAAAGCTGGGCTGGCTGAGGACAAGGAGAGTTTGTTCTGTGGTCTGGGGCTGGTCTTGGGCACTTGCACGCATAGAAGGGGCAGGAGGACCCAGCATCTCCACGTGGCCCAGCCAGTGCGGGACAGGTGAGCTCCGTCCACCTCCACTGAGTGTCAGTTACTTTGTGCGGGGCACTGTGCTGGGGACAGGGAGATAAGCCCGACCTCGGTCTGCCTGGGCCTCACTGGGGAAGAGACACACAAGCCGGCTTAGCACGCCGCCACGACACCTCTGTGAGGCAAACCTGCCTGTGTCTGTCCTATTCATCCATGCTGGTGTCATATGGATTGTTAAAGATGTTGGCTATCACCCCACATCTAGGTGATGCTACATTCTAATAGTGTCAGGTACTTAGTGGGGAAGGGGGGCATGTTAGGCTCAGGGGACAGCAGGTAGACTGGGCAGGGTGGGAGGGGCCTCCTGAGGAGAGCACAGTGGAAGGGAGGAAAACAGACACTGTTGACTGTCAGCCAATGAGAAGGAAGGGAAGCACCGTATAAACATGTACGTACAGTAAATACGTACCGTACTGTCCCCTCACCCAGCCCCATTTGTCCATCTGTTTCTTCATCGATCCAGCAAATGTGGGTTGAGTGTCTACTACGTGCCAGGCACCATGTCCAATGCTGGTACCAAAAACCCAAGACCGTCCTCATCCTCAAGACCTCACAGTTCCATGGATGGAGATAGTCACTCATCAATCTTTGTAAAAAACTATCAGAGCTCAAAGTCAAAGGAGGTGTGTGTTGGTGGGTGAGTGATGTGGTGGCCAGGGAAGGATTTGGGGGCATTGGTGTCTTGGAAGGGGAGGATGGGCAGGATTCAGGAGGGTAGATGGGAAAGGAGGAAGGGAAGACAGTCCAGAGCAAGGCATGTGTGAGCAAGGGCATGAAGGTGGGATCTTCTGGACACCTTTGGGGATGGGAGGGGGTGAAGTTTGCCTGGAGAGCAGGGTGCTAGGGTCTCTAAAGGGTATGGGTATGGGAGGCCATGGCTCACACTCAAGTGGGGCATCCCATGTACTGAGCCCTTTGTATCCATTACTATGCTTAACCTTTGCTCCAGCCCTAGGAGGGGAGCCATCTATCCCTCCTCCCCCACTTCACAGTTAGAACACTGAGGCACCTGCTCAAGGTCAAAGAGCTGGTAAGATCTCAGGGACTCTGATATTTAAGTCCAGGTGCTATGGACTGAATTGTACCCTGCTCCCCCCAATTCATATGGTGAAGACCTAGCTCTCAACCTGATGGTATTCGGAGATAGGGCTTGGGGGAGGTAATTAGGGTTAAATGAGGTCATGAGGGTGGGACCGCCATGATGGAATTTGTGCTCTTAGAAGAAGAACAAGAGAGAGAAATTGCTCTCTGTCCACCATGTGAGAACACAGTGAGAAGGCGAGCCAGGAAGAGGGAAGCCAGGAACTGAATTGAGGGCGGACACCTCAATCTTGGGCTTCTTAGTCTCCCAAACTGTGAGACATAAATATCTATTGTCCAAACCGCACAGTCTGTGGCATTTTGTTACAGCAGCCTGAGCTAATACACTAGGTTTGTCTGGGCCTGCTGAGTTCTCTCATCCAATCTGGGGCCGCCCCAGGTGTGGGCCCTTGACAGGTGTCCCCAGGCTCCTTCGCTGATGACCGCCATAAAAAGTTCCACTCATCCTCTTCCTTGGGATGCACCTGGCCTTGGGCTCCTCTGAGCCCTTGGACCACCCCCGGGCAGAGTTGAGCGTTTCTTTTTGGCAGAGCTAGGAGGCTACCCCAGGCTGCCATGTCCAGCTCCCACCCTGAGCTGGTTTCTCCTCAGGGAACACAGGGCTCTTTAAAAGAAGGCTTTCTCCTTGTTACTTTCATGCCAAGGTTATCTGCTCAAGTAGGTAGGGAGTAAATGAGGTTGTTTGGCTTATGGATACAAATAGATACTGCTTGTTTGACTTGCAAAATGAATTCCACCGTGACTGGCTCAAACTTAAGTATGCTAATGCTCAATGAACCAGTTGTCTATTTATTTCTGTTTGTGCCTGCAGACCCATTAGCAACTTTTTCTTGTTTTCTTTTAGAATATTAAACGGTACCAACATATTCTAAAAATTAGTTGATTAGCTTGTTAGGGCATATTTTAACTGCTAGCTCCGCTGAACCAAAGGAGAAAATGAAGGTAATTTTGTTTGCAAGGAATGTATGATTCGGAGCTGACTGTTGAAAGATGCGCCATGTCAACGTAATGAGGGAGTGTAATATCTTAGTTTGCATCAATATGGAAATAACCACACGCTTTGACAGACCTGATGCTGAAGGCATCACCCGCCTGCTCATTATGTATTCTGGCTCTGATTATGAAAAAT
This sequence comes from Lontra canadensis, assembly GCF_010015895.1. Lineage (NCBI taxonomy): Eukaryota > Metazoa > Chordata > Mammalia > Carnivora > Mustelidae > Lontra > Lontra canadensis. Next base: position 6,695,763 of record NW_022631073.1, on the reverse strand, counting down.
AGTGTGTTTTCTTTTAAAGAGGAATCCACATTATCAATCAAACCACACCAATTATTTCCGAACGGGATCACGGTGAAGTAGACACGGGGGCTTTTCAGCTAGAACAGCGTCTGATAGGCAGGCCTATCTTAAAGGGTGTGATATTTTTATTTCCTGACAGTTGTTAGTATTAATTAGGAACACTAACGAAGTATTTTGTGCGGTGGCACCCAGACAACCTGCTTTCCCTGCTATCATCTGGATCTTTATTATTTTGTTTTAATGAGCCCCGTCTTAAATAGTATCAATGCCCTTCTAATGATACCTCTCATCCAGCCTGATAGTCCAATGCTTTTCTAACAGGGTTGTCATAGCAGGAAAATAAAGAAAGGAAGGGAGAGGAAGAAAAAAAAGAAAAAAAGACAGCGGGAAAATCCCAGCCCGTGATGAGCAAAACCAAAACAGAGGTATGAAAACAAAATAATGCTCATTGCAACGGGAAGCTTTTCCTTGAGTGTGTGTATGTGTGTGTGTGCCCATGAGATCTCTCTGTGTGGGTAACATGAGGGTTTACTCACTTACAATTGCTAGAAGATTATTCACCTGCTATTTTTATTCTAACCTTACACGTAGGTTAGAAGAGAAGCCCAGGGGTCAGACTGATGGTGTCCGGGCTGCTTGAGGAAGGGGCAGGCCTTGCTCGTGTGTATTTCCAGCAGGCTATTCCAGGGACCTCATGAGAGGATGTGCTTGCTGAACGGATGTTGGAAAGAAAGGAGCTTTCTCCTTTGAGTTTAAAACCTGCATTTAGACACGCTTGGAGAGCACATCGAAGCACACATTTTTCTTGAACAAAACACAAGAAGCTAGTAAGAGGCACGGTGGACACTGAGTGAACGTGTGGGAATCAGGGAGACCTGGACATGCTTTCGATGTGACCTCGGGCACGCTGCATCTCGTTTTCAACCCGCAGTATTCTGTACAATGAGCGGGGGTGTGGATCAGCCATCACACAGGGAAGGTGTGGGTGCCGGATGGCATTCCATCCCCGGTGGGTAATCGCTCAGTAAATACTTGTTGAATGAATGAATTGGGGAAAGATCGACGCCCCTCCTAGTGCTCTTCCCCTTGGATTCCCCAGCACAGGGGCTCATCGCCTGCTGGGGCTGGGATGCTTGTGTTGTGCTCGCAGTGGAGCTGTGGGTGGTCTGGGGTGTGGGTGTGGATTTGCATGAACCTGCGTGTGCATTCCGTCGAGGCTCCAGAACGGGTAACAGAGAAAGCCCAGAGTCCTCGTTTTCACTGGGAGACGCATGCATTTGCTACGTGCAACCCCAGTCCTCTCCATCCATGGGCGCTGAACCCCATCCAGGGCTCCCACAGGGGCTGCTCCCCAACCCCATCATTCACCCTCCCACTGCGCCCCACCCAGGACTTTTGGGGTGGAGAGAGCTCTGACCTGTGAATCAGGTGGTGACACCCCTCAAACACGGATGCTCTTCACCCCGAGGGGACCCTGGGTGCGAGGATTCCCTGTTCCCCGTGGACTGTTGCTGCCTGAGGCCGGACACGGGCCAGGGCAGATCAGAAGCTCTAGGAGGTGAAGCCAGCAGGTCTGGGATCCCAGCCAGTCTGGGGGGAGAAGTAGAGATTTGTTGGGGGAAAGCTGGAGTGGAGAGCTCGAGCCTTGATGTCCTTGCACAGGGCATCCTGTGGGTCCCAGAGTTGTATGTATTTATTCACGTTTTCACAGATGCAGTTGTTCAAAATACAGAGCACCCACAATCTGCACAGAATGCATAGAATGAGACTTAGTTTCTGGTCTCTCTCTCTCTCTGGAACTTGGAATCCAGCGGGAGGAGTCAGACACACTCTATAATCCAAGTCAAAAGGGATCCCTGAATTAGAGAGACCTGGTCCAGTGCTGCCTGGGTTCTGAACATAGAGGGATCATAGACAGCTGGGGGAAATCAAAGAGAGCTTCTTAGAAGAAGTGGCACTGTTTTCATGCAATAACAAGCCTTTCCTAGCATGTCTCTTGAGTTTCCCTAGTTGCCATAAGGCCTGGGCTGAAAGGTCTTCACTCTTAATGGAGCATACATAATAGCGGGGGTGAGGCAAGGGGCAGGCGATGAACAAGCCGATGAGTAAACAGAAAGGACACTTTGCAGAGAGCAGTAAGTTCAGAGAATGAAGATGTCCTGGGCAGTGATGAATGTGTAAAACTGGGTCCTTTGAGAAAAGGATGGCAGACACTCCAGGCAGAGTGTCATGAGGGAACAGCCTTGGAGGATGATGTGGACATAGAAGAGTGAGAGAAGACAGGAAGGAGGAAGTGGGGCTGGAGGGAGCTTGAATGCCAGGCTCAGGAACAGACATCTTATCCTGTGGGCAGTGGGGAGCCAAGGCAGGTCGTTGAGCAGAGGAGTACATGGTGAGAGCCAGCTATGCTTTAGGGAGCACCGCGGAGCAGCAGCAGGTGGGATGAAAAATCGGGGTGAGGCTAGAAGGGAAAGACTCCTCAGGAAGCTGCTGAGATGCCCAGGGATGAAGGCGTGAGGGGCATGAGAGAGACGACCACTGGCAGCAGCATGGGGCCATTCGAATGGGCGGGCATGGTGGCTTCCACGTGGGTAAGGACAGGACAAATGAGGCAGTGGGGGGTGGGGGTGACAAAGGGCCCAGGGAAAGTGAATAAGGACGGAGCACGTTAGCATCAGGATGTGTCCACCCTTCCATGGCACCTTTTTCTGATCTGACCAAGGCTTGGTGACCCCAAAGGGACAGGCGATGAATGGATGACAAGTGTTTCTCGATGGACTCATGTTCCAGGATGCAATTTCCCAGCACCCTTGCCTCCTCTGGGGCCACAACTGCACTGTGTTTGAAATAACAGCTTTTCTGGGGCACCTGGGTGGCTCAGTCATTAAGAGTCTGTCTTCGGCTCAGGTCATGATCTCAGGGTCCTGGGACTGAGCACTGCATTGGGCTCCCTGCTCAGCAGGAAGCCTGCTTCTCCCTCTCCCAGTCCCCCTCCTTATGTTCCCTCTCTGTCAAATAAATAAAATCTCAAAAAAAAAAAATAAAGAAAGAAATAACAGCTTTTCCATAGGTTTGCCAGATTCAGCAGAGAAAAGTACAGGATGCTCAATTACATTTGATTTTCAGGGAGGAAAGAAAGGATAGTTTTGTAGTATAAGTATATCCCACACAGTATTTGGGATATACTTAAACTAAAAAGTGTTTGTTGTCTATGAAATTCAAATTTACTCAATGTTCTAGTCTTTTACGTGGCAACCCTAATCTTTGGTAATAATTGATATCAAGCAGCTCTTAGTCCTGTCCTAAGAAATAATGTTTCTGTGAGTGTGTATGTGCACGTGAGAAAGAATGACAGAGAAAGAAAAAGAGAGATAGAGAGAGAGGTAGGTCATGTCTTAGTTTTTGGAATGGAGGCAACAATTCTGAATGAGTTGAACTTGAAGCTGTCTTGAGAGAAACCTGCTCTATCCATGGCCAGCCTGACTGGCTGGGGAAATCCAGCTCACTGGACAGTATGTTGGCTTAGAGGCTGTGGTCTCTTTGGGGTCCTTCATGGACAGGACTCCGCCATCCCCTGAGCTGCTGTCACATGCACTCTTCTAACTGCAAGAACCCGGATGCTGATGAACGTCTGACTCCTCTGTGGCAGCTCCTCATTCGTCCCCATTGGCGTCAAGAGGACGAGGAAGCCATCTTGGCGATCCCGCATGAGGTCTCCCGTGGGCAGGCGTGTGTGATTCGTATGAATGGGAGCAGGATCCGGCCAGGCAGTGGGCAGTGGGTCAGCATCCTGGAAAAGCTGGCCCTGGGGGATAGCCACACGTTGGCAGGACCTGCCTGGCTTCATCTCTCTGAGGTGATGCAGGCAAGAGAGCTTCTGGAAGCTTAGAGTCAGACTTGATCTGGCGTGTCCCACTGCAGAGGAGAGCAGGAAGGCCAGCCTCACAGCAGGTCCCTGCCATTGTGGGAGCTGCAGGCCAGGAAGTCTCTGGTGGGGGCTGCTGACGGTAGACGTCTTCTGGACTGGGCAGCTCGGCTTCATGTCCCAGGGATGCCTGGATACCAGTTCCTGGAGAAGGATTTCCTGCTGGAGACAAAAAGCCTCCTCCCGCGCTGCTCTGCAAAGTTCCACAGTGCTTTCAATTACCCAGATTTGTCTTCACCCGCTGCCTGACCTCCTCCGGCCTATCTTGTACACAAACCCGCTTGCAGTTGGCGGTGGGGGGCACAAGAGGAGAGAAAGCCTCCTGGAGCTCTGCTAAGCTGGGGCATGCGTTCCTAAACTGGGGGGATTTCTTTAAAAAAAAAAAAAAAGTGGCTGGGCATGGTCATTTCTTCCCTCAAAATTCACAAAGGCAACCCTTGAGGGCCTGACCGTGGGTAGAGTCAGAGATGGTCTTAGTCTGGGTGGTGAATTGGGCAGGGGAGAATGTGGGCTCCAGAGCCAGCCAGGCTGGGTGGGAGCCCCCCAACTCTGCTCAGGGCTCTATGACTTTGGGACATGCATGTGACCTCTGCATGCCTTGGTGACCTCATCTCTCCAGCCCAAGAGAACCGACTGAGAGCATGTGGGTGAGACAAGCGGCTCTCAAGGGCGCCCGGGAGCCAGAGCACCCTGCGGTGTGTCCACGGCTGTTAAAGGGCTTTGTCCATATCGGCCCATTTAATTGTCTCAGCCGTGCTGGGGCTGTGAGTCTACCCCTTGTGCAGGTGAGGAACCTGAAGGAGAGGTGCTCACTTTCTTTCTCCTTGGGAATTATGATCTGGCAGGAGATACCGACAGTCCCATAAATAGAGCAGGCTGGTGAGCACAAAGGGCTTCGAAAGGTACTGGGGAAAAGGGGGGCAGGACTCACTGAGATCAGCGGTGGTGGGAAGGTTTTGTTGGCAGTGGTGGGTTTCAGCAAGGGACCTTGAAAAATCAGAGGAACGCTGCTGGTGGAGACGGGAAGAGGATGTCTCAGATGGAGCACAGGCAGTGGCAGAGGGCGGAGAGTTAGGATGCGTGGGAGGAATGGGGTCCCGCTGAGCTGCAGCTGGGCGCCCGATCCCTGTGCGTGCCCATGTGTGTGTGTGCATGTGCGTGCGTGTCTCTGTGTGCGTGCATCAGAGGGGCGGGGGCTGAAAGCTCCGCCGAGCCCTTTGGAGTTTCATTCTGTGGAGAGCGGTGCTATCTTCCAGGTGCAGACTCTGAACCCAAATCACCTTTTAACTCTATTATTGAATCTGTCCATCTTTTTAATAAGATGTTTTTAATGGCAGTGAAAGCCTGCCCTTTCTGATCAAGATGGACCACTGGACTTGACATTTAATGGAAAAACCGAGTCCAGGTCTGTAAGAGAATTTGAGCAAGATGGGCACACGTTCTTAACAGAGACATCCTGGAACTGGGGTGGACGGGTCTGGCCTCTGTTTCAGGGACTCTGTCGGTGTCTGGCTGAGTCTATCTGCAGACAGAGCCAAATCATTGCACCAACGTGGCTGGCAGCAGCACAAAGCTGGGGAGATGCTGGCTTCTCTGATAGCTTGCTGATACATCACTCCTGCTGGGCAGCTGAAAGGAATCTCTGGACACAGCTGTACTAGAAGGTCAACCTTGCTAAGTGTCCTGGGAGGTGTGTGTAAAGGGTTGTGGAGGGGCCGTTGTGTCCCTTTGGGGACTAAGGAAACGGTTCTGTGGGGCAGGTGTCCCACACCCTCTGGTCATTCTAATCTGTGAATACAGCTTGAGCAAGATTCACTGGCCGGGGCACCTGGGTGGCTCATTGTAAAGCCTCTGCCTTCGGCTCGGGTCATGATCTCAGGGTCCTGGGATCGAGCCCCGTATTGGGCTCTCTGCTCTGCAGAAGCCTGCTTCTCCCTCTCTCTCTGCCTACTTCTCTGCCTACTTGTGATCTCTGTCTGTCAAATAAATAAATAAATCTTTAAAAAAAAAGGTCACTGGCTAGACCCGTGACCATCGGCCAGCAGACGGTGGCTGCTGATGAGACTGGGGAGAGGAGGGAGGGGTTAGTAAAGGTCAGAAGCCCGGAGGGCTCCTGAGGAGGAGTGCTTGCTTAGGGGGTTGGGTCTTACAGTTCCAATCCAGGAGAAAAAGGCTTTAACACAGCCTTTCCTTGGCTCAGGATTTCTTAGCAGCCTCGAGAAAAGGGAGGAACAAGTCTGTCAGCCTGGGTGCCCAGGTTGCAAGCAACAGAAACCAGCTCTGGACTTAGGCAGAATTTACTGGAAAAGTATCCCAAATCAATGGGAAGACTGGAGACCTGGCTCAGAAATAGGCAGAAACAAAGGAAGATTTTTTTGGGGGGGGGTTGGGGGGAGAATGGAAGCAGAATCATGGGAATGGCCCCATGACAGGAATGCTGGGATCCTTTCCATTCCAGAAACAGGTCTACTGGCTCAAGATCCGTACTCAGCAAGGCCTCAGGCCCAGAGCCTAGCAGGAGTCACCTGTCTTCCTCTTGGATCAGGGAAGGCAGGGTCCTCCTGCAGTCCCACAGGAGTAAATTCCCGTAAGGAGACTGGAATGCTATTAGGAGACGGAATGGGGGTAGGTGGCCCTGAGCCACACCAGAGCCTGCTAGAGATGCACACTTTCCTGGAGAGTCTGTGGCCCACCCTTGGTTGCCTAGAGTGTTGTCCTTTGCCCTTCAACGTGACCCTCAGAGTGTCACGTGTCTCATACTGGCTGGTGGCATGGTGCTCTAGGCAAGGCTGTTCAAGTGCCCCGACGCTAGAGAGAGCTCATGTCCTAGCCACAGCAGAGCCACAGCACAGGGAGAGAGCTGTTCCCAAGCCTTCCCAGGAGCCTGTACAAAGTTTCAGCAGCTTTTAAAAAGACTTTCCCAGCATAAGTCATTATTCTACCAGGAATACATGTGCTTCATGAAAACTGCAATAAAAGCTGGGAAAATATGACAAGTTATGATAGACTGAGCCATGCAAAAATGACAAGCCATGTGACAAGATGGTATTTTGGGGTTGGGGATAGAGTTAGAGATAATTACAGTATAACTGAGCACAGCTTTCCCACCCCTCTTGCCGTGCTGCTGGGGTCTTGTGTGTATAGACTGAAGAGAAGGGGGAATCATTTGACTCTAATTTCAAGCCTTGTTCCTCTAATGGTTCCTTGTGGAACGACGTTAAATAATGATAATTATTACAGAGCCCTGTGCGTTGAGCTACTCTTGTCAACTGCAGCTGGGGCCTGTGGGCTTTGCCATTTCTCTCTGAGATTAGTTTGTAAGGCCAGTCTACAGATGGCTGCAGATGATTTCCTCATAAACTTTGTAACTGCGGCTTGGGTAGGTGTCCCCAGAGGAACACAGATATCTTGCGTGTGGCACTGCGGGTCCACCTGGTTAGGCTTTTTGGAGCCCTGGAGAATGAGGACCGCAGAGACCAATGCACACTCAAGGCCAAGATAACAGTCCGTGGAAATGCTGTTCATTCCTTTGCTCTATCCGGTCAACTCTGTTCCACTCCAAGACTCGTGATGGCCATTTAGTGAAACCGAGCTGTGTGCTCAGTGCCATGAGCCCAGACTGGGGCTGAAGACAGAAGGTGAAAAGGATGTGCTTCCCCCCTCCAGGAGTTTGTAGAAAATAAAACCATTGGTCATAACGATGTGCGAGGCATCCTGACCAAGATGTGCCCACCAGGCTTAGGAACTAGAGAGCGGACTCCCAGGCCAGCTTGGAGTGGACAGGAGTCTAAGAGAGGATGGTGCTTGAAGGGTAAGTGGGAGTCAGTCAGAAAGCAGGTGTCTGGTCCCGGCAGGAGAGCGCCCTGAGGCACCACCTGGAGACGCGCAGGCAGATTGCAAGTTGAGACCCGGAAAGGGCTGACGCGAAGCAGGGCCATATTTTAATTTTAAAACAATTAAGCTTTTCTGAGCATAGCAATAATAAATGTTTAAAGAGAACTGTGGCTAAAATTATGGTATTCCTGTATTTTCTCCTTCTCAGTGTCCTCCCCCCTCTCCCCTCTTCAGTGGGGGGGGGGCGGGAGCTCCTTTCTGTTCATTTATCTCCCTCTCCAGAATTGGGATGAAATTGAACATATAGTTTTATATCCTTCTAGCACTTACTGATTATGTTATGAACATTTCCCCTATCATTAAATAGTTCTCACAGATATAATTTTTAACGACTTTGGCTATTTCGTCATATGGATGGACCATTGGTTTCTAAAGCATTTCTCTCTTGTGGGACATTTAGTTTGTTTTCCGTATTTGGCCTTATAAATAAATAACAGTGCCTTCAACATCAAGATAAATACTTTTGTCCATATTTCTGATGATTTCTTCAGGACAAATGCCAGAAGTAAAAAATATAGAACAAAAGGAAAGGGTCTGGACGCTTCTGCGGTTCTTGGTGCACGTCCCTCAACGCTTTCTTTAAAAAAGAGTTGAAACCAACTTCCAGGTAAAGACAGCAGATGAAAGCACTAATTTTGCCCTCCCTTCCCCCCAAGACAGTAAGATTTTTTTTTTTTTTTTTTTTTAAAGACATAAACTTGCAAGAACATGAGAGGAGCACAGCAGCACAATCTGGGAATCTGGGAAACAGATGGACAAGTGGTAGCTGCTTTAGCAGATTTGGGAAGACTGAATCCACAGCCGGTGGGGGAGAAAAGCAGAAAAGCCATTCGACGCATATGCAGCCGGATCCTGAAAACATGCTGGAGTAGGTGGTACCAAGTGAGCCTCAGGGAAGCCGAAGTTTGTTCCAGAAACAAGTCAGATCCCTAGATTTCCTCCCATACTCTGTTGGTGGGGCATGGAGGGAGTCCCACACTCCCCTAACCTCGCATGCATTTGGACATTATTTCTAGGGAAGGTAAAGCTGAGCAATTCTGCATCAGGCCATCAGATCCAGTTAGGATGGGGTGTTTATTACACCTGATGACCTAAGTGAAGCTACGCAGGGTGGCTTCTGGGGTCCTCCCTAGGCTCCTGGGACAGGGACAGCCAAGCAGGGACCTCTAGGCTGGAGACTGAAGGAATTTCTTTATGGACTTTGTCTAGCACAGGAGGAAAGATTACTGGGCAGAACTTCTGATGTTTATACTTGACATTCCCCACCCTCACACTCAGAATTTCTAAGCAGATTTTTAGTTCCTTGTGTTTAAGCATGTGAAGATAACCAAGGATTACCGGGCATCTAATGAAAGCCTCTAACGTGCAAGAAAGAGGCGAAAGCAAAATGTCAGAAATGTTGGCCCCTACCTCACACTACACATAGACCAATTTGAGTTGGACCATAGTTCTAAATATAAAAGGTACAATGAATAATAAAGCTTCCAGAAAAGGACAGGGGAAGTATCATGACTTTGAAGTAGGCAAAGATTTTTCTTAAACAGGACATACAGGGGTGCCTGGGTGGCTCAGTCGGTTAAGCCCATGTCGGCTCTGTGCTCAGCAGGGAATCTGCTTGAGAGTCTCTTTCCCTCTCCCTCTGCCCCTCCTCCCCACCTCAAATAAATAAGTCTTAAAAAAAAAAAAAACAAACAGGACACACACACACCACTAATTAATAAATAAAAGATTACTTTGAGTTCACTAAAATTTAGAATTTCTGTACCTCAAAGGACTCTATCATCTCTCCATCCATCTATCTATCTATCATCATCTATCTATTTAAAGATTATTTAGAAAGAGTACACGAGGAGGGGAAAGACAGAGGGAGAGAGAGACAAACAGAGTTACTGCTGAGCATGGAGCCTGAGATGGGGCTTGAACCCAAGACCCTGAGATCACAACCTGAGCTGAAATCAAGAGTTGGACGCTCAACCAACTGAGCCACCCAGGAGCTCCAAAGGACACATTTTAGAGAATGGAAAAATAAGTCACAGAATGGGACTAGATATTTGCAAATACCCGCTTTTAGATGAAGGGCTTCTATCCAGGTTGTACAGAGGACTCCTACAAATGACTAAAAACCCAGCCAATAAAAAAAGATGGTTTGAAGATTAAAAGTCTTCTAGAAATAAAAAAAAAAAACCCAGAAAGGGATCAAAAGATAAAATTGAGGTATCTAACAAAAATAAAGAGAAAAGACCACGAGATGGAAAATAAGAAAGGCCAGAAAATTAGTAGACCACTTCAGAGGAGGAGGAGGAGGGAAAACAGAAAAAAAAAAAAAAAAGTGAACTGATCCAATAAAAAAATTCCAAATGAAAGGACATAGGTTTAGGTTGAAAGGGCCTCATGAATTTACCATGAATCATGATAGAGCCACATCATCAAATTCCAAGGCATTGAGAACAAACTATGAGCTATGACAGAGCAAAGAAGTAAAATAAACCCAATGCAAGAGAGTAAGTCATATTCACAGGGACAGGTGTCAGACTGGCTTTGGGCTTCTCGGCTTGGAAGCAACCTGAAAGCTCAAAGACAATGAGCAATGCTTTCATCATATGGAAGGACAATGATTTTCAACCCCGGATTCAACTCAGCTGACCTATCAGTCAAATCTGAGAGTCGAATAAACTTATTTCCATGCTTGCAAAGTCTTAGAAAATTTACATTCCATACACACATTTCTCATAAAGCTCTTAGAGTTCATAGGTTACCAAAAATAACAAAGTTAACATACAGGAAGATTGAAAGACAAAAATCTGGATGAGCAATGAGAGGAGAGGTGAATGGGTCCTTTAAGATGGGGGGTGGAAGGTGAACCCTGGCTAGGTACTGAGTGTGGAGGGCCACAGATCAGAGCAGAGAAGTTGAGACAGGAGTGCTGGGCTGTTGCCACCATGATGCCTTGTGCTCTTTCACTATCTTTTCATTTTCTGCATTAAAAAATATTTTTTAAATTGTGGCAAAATATATATAGTATAAAATTTGCCATTGTATCCATTTTTAGGCATAAATTCAGGGGCACAATTAAGTATACTTTCACAGTGTGGTGACACCATCACTACCATGTTTCCAGAATTTATCACCACTGTAAACAGAAACTTCTTTGTTTATTTGAGGGGGGAGGGGCAGAAGGAGAGGGAGAGCAGACTCCCCACTGAGTGCAGAGCCTGATGTGGGACTCAATCTCGGGACCCCAAGATCATGACCTGAGCTGAATTCAGATCCTTGACTGACTGAGCCATCCCAGAGTCCCTGTGACTCCCCCAGAAACCCTGGCTACCTCCATTCTACTTTCTGTCTGTGAATTTGAGTATTCTAGGTACCTCATATAAGTGGAGGCATACAATGTTCATTTCCTTTAGATCTGGCTTATTTATTTCATTGAGCATACTGCCATCAGTTTCACCATGTTGTAGCATGTGTCAGACTTCATTCCTTTTTATGGCTGAATAATATTCCACGTGTTCCAAATTTTGTGGATCCCTTCATTTGTGGCTCCCTATCCTTGGAATTCTGATGACGGCTGCACAAGTCTTTCCTGTGTTTGGCTCCTTGGGTCATGGGCTGTTGAAGTCTCTGCTGCCCATCTGGGCTCTAAGTATTCAATTCACTTCACGGAGGTATTCTCTGACCTGTCCCTGATGGCCGGGGGTGAGTTCTGGTGAGCTCAGCAGCAGAAAACGGAGGGCAGTCCACTTCCCCAGGCTCATCCCATAATACATGCCCCCACCCACACTCTGATACCCCGACAGGGGTGAGTCATGCTTCCATGAAGCCGTCATGACTTCTCCCACTGACATCCCTGAAGAGGCTCTCACTGATTCCCAGGGAAGCTGGAGCCAGACTATAACCAGAGGCTCGGTCATCTCACCTTCCCTTGGGGACCCTTATTGAATGTGAGAGTAATGCTCTTCTGGTGCACATGGAGTTTATGCTGCATATTTTTCAAATGAATGGCTGTTCACGCTCATTTATATCTACATAGTTGGTGGTAAATAAGAATATTTGAGAAAAAAGAAAGGTTAAACTAGCCTAAGTCTGGTCTAAAAGAAGTATCCATTTCACCACACAATATACATTGTTAGTATTTACTAGTGTGATATGACATGTAAAGGTATTATTGTTTTCTTTCTTTTTTCTTTTTTAAGATTTTACTTATTTATTTGACAGAGACAGAGAGTAAGTGTGAGCACACACAAGCAGGGGGAGTAGCAGAGGGAGAGGGAGAAACAGCCTTCCCGCTGAGCAGGGAGCCCAATGCAGGGCTCGATCCCAGGACCCTGAGATCATGACCTGAGCCCAGTGCAGGTGATTTAACAGACTGAACCACCAGGCTCCCCTCTTTGTTTTGATTATTAGTCGGACTGGCCATTTTTTCTTTTTTTAAAGCTTTTATTTATTTGACAGACAGAGATCACAAGTAGGCAGAGAGGCAGGCAGAGAGAGAGGGAAGCAGGCTCCCTGCTGAACAGAGAGCCCGATGTGAGGCTTGATTCCAGGACCCTGGGATCACGACCTGAGCCGAAGGCAGAGGCTTTAACCCACTGAGCCACCCAGGCGCCCTGGCCATTTTTTCTTATGTTTATTTGTCACTTGTACTAATCTTTTGTTCTTCAGTCCATGTATTTTTTATTTTTCATGTTAAAAGAAATGCTGAGTGGGTAGGAACAACCTTCCAGAAGAACGATTCCCCCTTCCTTGGGTGTTCCTGCCCCACCCTTCTGGAGGAGAGGGAGACTGTCAAACACCGGTTATGCACTTGAACCCGATGACTGTCATCAAATGCAGAGCGCTGGTTCTCTGGAAAGTCAAAGTTGCCAAAGAAGTTAATAAGCAGAAATGAGGAACTGCTGCAAAACCAGACGGAGGGTTTTCTTCTAATTGCATTCGTAGGAAGCACATGGTCTCATGAAAGTAAACGCCCCACTGCTCTGGTGGCTGCACTGTGTTGGATGCCATGTGGGAGTCCCTGGAGGTGATTTAACCTACTGGCCTCCAGCACTGGACCCCCAAGAATTTGGCAATGCCCTGCTGAAGAGTGCCCAGGACAGCATCCCACCAGTGGATGGGACAGAGACCAACTTCCACCATTGTCTGACTGTTTGCCAAGGACTCAGCATCTCTAGATGTTCCTTCCCCACCGCCCCCCCCCCAAGTGAATTCTCCAATTATCATCAGATGTGTTTAAAGCAAGGACATCAGAGATATAGGGACACATGCCAAGGTTTGTGTCACATTGTTAATAACTGACTGTAACTTACGTGTCCAGTGGGGAAATGGTTACGCTATGTCCCAACCACTTGAAGGAATATCCTACACTTGTTAAAATTAGGTTTACTGGGAATTTGTAATAAGATAGAAACGTGCTTATAGTGTGTTGGCAAATGAAAACAGGGCACACTACTGCATTCCTGTATTATTGCAACCACATAAAAGAAAGAAGCTATACACTGAAAAAAATGTCCTGGAAGGAATTGCAATGAAATGTTATACTGGTTGTTCTCTAGAGAGTGGAACTATAGGTGAGAACCCCTGCCCCATTCCTTTTATGTCCTTAATTGTCTCTTACGAGAAGATGACTACTTTTATGATGGAGATCACTTATTAGAAGAAATGGGCAGATGCTCCTGATCCTGCCTCCAAAAACTGCCTCAACTGCCCAGCCCAGTTCTGTCTTCCCATCCCTGTGGTGCAGACCCATCTGAGAGCAGATGTCAGTTCCTTTCCTTTGTTTCTGTTCCCTGCTCAGACACCAATCAATCAGCAATGCCTGGAGCACATGATCGCTCTTCCTGAGGAACCACACCCTTGGTGGTGGCATTCGAAAGACTAGGAGCGTTTTCAGAAATGAAAATTATTCTCAAGGATTGCAACCAGCCAACTGAGGATTCTTGAATTCTGTAAAAAAGAGGCAGATCTGACATTGCAACTTGCCTCTGTGCTTAAAACCAGACCAGGTTAGGGTGTCAGATGCATGGATTCTCTCGCTCTGCCAGGAAGAGGCTGAATTAGCACCTTCTTTCTAGAAAATGATCCAGTGACCTTCCAGAAAAGCCTTATGAAGTCTGTATATCCTTTGATGGCACAATTCTGCAAATTGGGATTTTTTTCTAAGGAAAGAATCCTGAATACTTATAAAAATGGAGTTGTAAATGTGTCCATCATAGTAGAGCTTGTAATAATGAAATAATTGAAAATGACAAAAAGGAAGCTGGCTCAAAAAATTATGGTACATTTATGTAACTGTATTATGTTTTGGAAGAACATTGAATGAAATGAAGTTATTCAAATACGTTGTTCTATAAAGTAATCGATGATAGATTGGTATATAATTTTACACTGAAATACACATGTGCTAATTAAAAATAATGGAAAAATAGGGGCACCTGGGTGGCTCAGTCGGTTAAGAGCCTGACTCTTGATGTCAGCTCAGGTCTTCTCACGGCCGTGAGTTCAAGCTCTGTGTTGGGTTCCCCACTAGGCATAGAGCCTACTTAAAAAATAATGGAAAATTATACACAAAATTGGTAACTATAACTCTCCTCTGGATGGCAAAATTAGGGGTGATTTATTTACACTTTCACTGATAGGCTCCTTCATTCATCCAACCAGCACGTCACGGATCTTGCTCCGCGGTTGGTGAGGTGGGGCCTGGGTGAGGCGTGTCTGGAACGAGGTCTGTGGCGCTACCTGGGAGCTGCTCAGAGCAGGGGCCCCAGGCACACTGAGAATCCCTCAGAGCCCCAGAGGGAATGAGCTAGACCTCAAGGAATGATTGGTACACGAGACTGGCCAATGCCAGGAGGTCTTTTAGGTGGATCACTGCTTACGCTAAAGGGATTGGAGAGAAGGAAGACCTTGCTCTGGACTTCTTAAAAAAGTGCCCTGAAAACTTTTAAGTCGCATTTTTTTCAGTCCCATCCCTTCACGCATCCAACCATCCATGCATCCACCCACCATCCCTCCATCTACCTACCCACCCGTCCAGCTGCTCATGCCTACACTTATCTAGGGAGATTAGTCCACTCATCTGTTCACCTGTCACCCATCCATCATCCCTGCACCCACTGACCCATCCACCAGCCCATATGTCTATTCCTCCATCCAAATTTATTTGCTCACGTGACTATCCATCTGCCCGTCCATTCGTTCGCATGAACACTCACGCACCCGGCCAGACATTCACCACCCACCTCACCATCTCCTCATCCACACTCACACGCATCCATTCTCCATCTATCTATCCATCCATCCTTCTGTTTCTTCATTCCCGAAGTGCTGACTGGGGATCTACAACCTCCAGACCCTGCACTTGAATGGTGCCAAGAAAAGGGCACAGCCCCCACCCCCTCAGGGAGTTCACAGACTAAGTTGCCTCCATTGCTCACACAAATAAGGACTGTTGGCAGCTTTGGTGTGGCCTGGTAACCACGTGGCAAACTGGGGTCCTCCACCCAGTTTTTTGGGGGATGTGCGGAGGGCTCTGGATAAGACATTCTGTGGAAACATGGGAAAGAAACTTCCTGGGAGGTGAAAGCATTTGAAAGTGTCCTCTGACACTTGGAGGCCAGAAGGGTTTGTGCTGGGACCTGGACCCTTCCCTCAGATGGCTGTGGGTATGCCTGGGGAGGCCATATAAAGCCCTTGTGCCCAAGCAGAGAAGCAGAAGAGTTTCTGTCCTCCTGGGCCATGATCTGCACCATGGAGGCTAACATGGTCTGGAGACCAGACGATTATTCCAGGAGTGTTCTGGGTAATGTTAGACCTCTAGCACCCTTGGTAACTCCAGGAAGGGGGTGGAACTCCCAAAACAACTGAAATTGAATCACGGGCCAACCTGATCCACGGGCTGTGACGAAATTAAATTTCACTCAGAAAAAGAAAAGATTGACATTTCTTGAGTTTTGTTCTATGGACTTCTACCGCCTACACTTGTTTTTCAGACATCTTTCTCAATCTAGGGAATGGTTAAAACAGAGACCTAAATGTGTGGATATTTAACATTTTAGTAGGCCTGCAAAATTCCTTTCCAAAGAGGCAAGCAGCTCGCACTCCCACCAGCTTCCCTAAATCCTTGTCACACTGGCTGTTACCAACATTTCTAAGTATTGACTCAGGGATGGGTTAAAACTCCTGATTTTAATGCGTATTTCTTTGCATACTATTGAGGCTGAACATTGTTTCATGTTTATTGCTCATTTGCACCTTTTCTTTTGTGACCTGATTGTTATAATTACAAACATTTTCCTATAGACTCTCTCCATTTTTTTTGTATGTCTCTGGGAAGTCTTTCTCAGTTATGACATTTGGAATTAGATGTCTGGTCCCTTGGTACCTGCAGTTAGCTGAAGCCTCTATCAGAACATTTATTTGGTTTGGTTTTGTATATGGGAAATTCATGAATTTGTTCATTTCATTTCCTGCTTCCTTCCTCAAAAGATTGTGGGCTGCGTTGTGTGTGGTGTTTATCTGTGTCTTCCACAAGACTGAACTTAATGGCAGAGATTGTGACCTATTTAACTTATGCTTGTGCTTTCCAGTATCTACCCAAGAACTCTGAATGGGGGTCTCAAAGAATTTCCCTGGACATTATTTATTAATCATAAAGGTTGTTCAGAAGGTTGCCTGTTATGGTAGAGAAATTCTGCAGAAAGTGCCTTAACCAAGTGATCAGAGCCAATGTCTCCAATAAGGGGATGAACATGTGTATTTAGAACCGTTGTCACTCGTATGGAGGTTTTGCTCAATACGCATGGCCTGAATCTAACAACACATCCAACAACTTTCAATCAGAGGACAGGGTACAAAACCACCAGCCTGTTCCCCTCGAAGCTGTGTCACAGAAGGCAGACAGGCCGCAGATGCAGTCAAGGTTAATGGTAACCAGAGTCATGATAGTTAATGCAACACGTACCTGTGGGTTGAAGCTTGAGTTAGAAACACGTTGCTCTAGAAGACCTTCTCGGGACAATAGGGGATTTGGGTATGGATTCTATGATGACAGTATTGTGTCAAGGTAAACTTTCCTGAATTTGATAGTTATACTGTGGTTACGTAAAAGGATGTCTTTGTTCTTTTTTTTTTTTTTTTTAAAGATTTTATTTATTTGACACAGAGAGAGAGATCACAAGTAGGCAGAGTGGCAGGCAGAGAGAGAGAGGAGGAAGCAGGCTCCTCACCAAGGAGCGCGCCTGACGTGGGGCTCGATCCCAGGACTCTGGGATCATGACCTGAGCCGAAGGCAGAGGCTTTAACCCACTGAGGCACCCAGGCGCCCCAGGATGTCTTTGTTCTTATGAAATCTATGCAGAAGTGCTTAGGGGTGACAGGTCATGGTTCTGCAACTTATTCTCAATTAGTTTGGCAAAAAAAAATTTCCATAACACATGTGATGGGGAGAGAGAGAACGGGAGAGACCGCGCATTTGCATGCAAATGTGGCTAAGTCGATGAATATGAGTGTGCTGGTAAAGGGTGAATGAGCGCTTATCACGGCACTTATGCAACTGTCGGGTTTTTTTTTTTTTTTTAATAGGTTTGGAATTTCCAAAATAAGATGTTATTTCTTATGTTGGGCAAGACAACCAACACCCCTCTCAGGTTGTACTGATGTCAGGTGTCTTTTCTGGAATGTCTCTGGGGTTGGGGGCAGGGTTTTAGCACGTGCCAGGGGTATTATCTGTGACATTAATGGAAGTTTCTAGTAACTTCCTTGCATCAACTTTCATGAGTTTCATAGGGAAATGGGGTTTAGAATGCTTTCTAATTCTTCTTTACTATCATCTCATTCACTCAACCCAGCACTGATTGATCTAAAACCGAACTCAACCACGGAGCTGCTATTTATTTATTTTTTTTATTTTTTTATTTTTTAAGATTTTATTTATTTATTTGTCAGAGACAGAGGGAGAGAGAGTGAGCAAGCACAGGCAGACAGAGAGGCAGGCAGAGGCAGAGGGAGAAGCAGGCTCCCCGCCGAGCAAGGAGCCCGATGTGGGACTCGATCCCAGGACGCTGGGATCATGACCTGAGCCGAAGGCAGCCGCTTAACCAACTGAGCCACCCAGGCGTCCCACGGAGCTGCTATTTAAAGAGAAGTAGACATCTGGTCATTTTCCAGATTGGATGAGCTCAGGAGGCCATTCCAGAAGACACTGTCCCGACACTTAGATTTGTGTCACGTACTGGTTCTGTTTTCAGTTACTCACAAATGTAACTCACAGATGTAACACGCAGTAACTCGGGGTTACTTATAGAGGTCTCTGCTGATCAAATTAACAGAATAATTCCTCTCTTCTTCACCCCCAGGTTTGCGGATACGCTCCACAGAAAGCTTTTGCTTGCCAGACATGGAATTAAGATTAATGGAAGGAGTGCGATTTACAGTGGCACTGTAGCAGTGGGCGACCGACAGGTGACAGGTGACAGATGAAGAAGCAGAAAATCCAGAATCCACGTGCATCTGACCGCGGCATAAATTGGATACTCTTTGGGAACATAGCACTTTCGCAGCAACATTTTCTTGGGTTAGCAGGGCTGTTTTTTAAAACCAAGACACTCTGTCTCCCTCCTAAGCACTCGGAAGAACGGACTGGAATGGAAGACCACTTCTCCTCACAGCCAGGAGGGCTGGGGCTACTGGGTGGAGAGAGGGACAGGACCAAGGGGCAGAGCTCAGTGGGGCTGGGGCTGCTGATCTCCTGGCAGGAAGGAACCATTCGGGAGGCTGAGTTGGCATGAGACCAGCAAGGACCTGGGGGTGATGGTGAGGACAATGGGAGGTGGCAGGGAAGGAGCGGGAACAAGTGGCCAACCGGGTCCCCAGGCAGTGCTGCCACGTTTGGCTGGTGCTGGGCTCAGCTCTGTGGGTGTTCTAGGTCTTGGGGGCTGATGAAGAAAACATGGGGGCTTTTGAGAGGAAAAGCCAAAGATGAATACAGGGGAAAGGCTGGTTCATAAGAAGCCGAGTAAATGGTCTGGGGCATGGAATTATTTAGTCTGTAGAGGAGCCGAGTGTGGGGTTTGGTTGATAAACTGCTACTGTGAGCCACGCCTGTTCAGATATGGGAGAACAAAAGTGAACATTTTGGGGACAGAGAGGGGGGCACTGATGAAGTCCCTCCCGCGTCAAGGGCAGACTTGATCAGTGGCTCCAGACGTGGATTTCACAGGCTAGTGTGACCAGGAGCACAAAATGTTAGGCTCTGACCTTGAGTTGACAACTTGCTATTTCTTCGAGTCAGGAAGACATTGACAAATCGCAAACTCACCCTCTCCAATCCCCATTCTTTCAGAAAACAGGAATTTCCACCACCATGAAACAGGAAGGCCTGAACCTCAGAAGGGAGGACAGTGCTCTAGGCTGAATATATTTAGTTCAGTAGGAGCACATTTCCGTTTCTCTTTTTGTTTCAAACCAATGCAAACTTCGCCCAGTGTGACAGACGCCCTAGCCTTGTGGCCACCTCGGCTCACAGCCTGGGGGCCCCTGGCTTCGAATGGGGCAATTAATCAGAGGGCCCCAAGACTCTCACCTGTTAGATTTTGCAGCCACAGAGAGCCCTGGCCTTCTAATTAGCAGGAACAGGGATGCCTTTGTCATGAGCTAACAAAGGGACTGAGGTGATTGGAGGCAGGTGACTCCTGCACTTAACGTGGTGATTTGATTTGTGACCTTTAGTCTCCATTTTAAGTAGAAGAAGGAACAACTATAATTGTGTACTGTGTTATTTTTTTCTGTATTTAACCTTCAACATTACCTCCAGGCGAATGCCTGATCTTCCCTGGCCCCGGGAGAGGGCTACCTTGTTTACACATTTAATTCTCCCTTCTCCTCTCCCTCCCTGAGCTGACATTTTCAGCGGAAGTGGAAGAAGGGACCTAAGTGTAGGGAAATTGTGAAGTTTCTGGTTTTTGACTCTGCGCTGAAGACTTTCTCTCCTGTCTCGGAGGATTAGAGCTATCCAGTTGGAAAAATTTCAAAATTCTGGCCCCATATCTTTTAAGCAAATGTTAGGGGCACATTGGGGCTGATCTCCCCCCGCCACCCCCACCCCAAACACACACTCATGCCAGCCCCTCACTCCATGCAGCAGCAAGTTGTGTGAGGAACTGACCCAGATCAAGGGCGGGTGACACCTGCCGAAAGGTATCCCCTTCCCCCTTGTCAGTGACTGAGGACTCCATTCTGGCCATTGAGACTTGAGTTTTTCTCTGATTGTTCCTGAGAAAGTTCTTCCTTCCCTGGAAGAGAGCCAGGACTTTTTTCCCCTGAAGGTGAGCAAAGAAGTTGCTTACAGTCAGGAGTGAGCCAGCTTGAGGAGGAAATCCATGAAGCAGCTGTGGACAGAGAGATGGGAAGGTGCTGGGTATTGGTGCCATGGGGCTGCCTGGGCAGCCAGACCTGAAGTCCTATTTACCTTGATTCTGGTGTTTTGGGACCCTGTGACTTTAGTTTGTGCAAGTAGTTGTTGTTGTTGTTGTTTTGTTTTGTTTTGTAGCCAAAAGCCTCCTAACTGACACCACACCCGCCTGACTTCTTTCCACTGGTTTAGCTTGAACGGACCTTCTGCTGCTCATGAATTCCTCCACATCTTGTCTGTCCTTCTCTGGGCACTTGAGTGTCTGCCCAGAACTATTGAAAAAATTGATAAGGGACTCGTCCCTTTCCCTTCCCGGGCATCCCAATTTCTTCTCCCTATTCAGATGGTCTGAGCTCCACCTCCTCCAAGACCCAGTCAAATATCACTTCTCTGAAGAGTTCTTCCCGAATCCCAAGAGGAGGGCATTCACACCCGCCTTGATAACTCCATAGCGCAGGGATGAAGAGGACCACAAGGCAGGCAGCTTTCTAAAACCAGGACATGGTTTTAGCTGTGTGTGACGAAGACCTAACACCAGTGGCTTAACCGAGACGTGTGTTTATTCGCATGTACGTCAGGGTCTGAGCAGGAATGTGGCTCCGCTTCATGGAGCCATCAGGCTCTGAGCTCTTTCTCTCCTGTGGCTCCACAGCCCCTGGTGTGTTGCCTTTATCTCCACTGTCTGAGATATTTGACCACGGTGTCCTTGTTTCGGCCAGTAGAGGGGACAAAGGAAAAGTAGAGGGCCTGTCCCTTTCTTTTAAGGATGCAACTTCTAATCACGTTCTCTTGACCAGACCTTAAATAGCCTCAGGAAGCTGCAGAGGAGTCTGGGAAGTGTAGTTTTTATATTCTTGGTGGTTGTGTGTCCAGGGAGAAGTTTGATGACAGTGGAAGTGGGAAGGATGAGGTAGAGGAATGACTCCAGGTTTCTATAAAATATCATTGGTATCAATTGCAGATCAGTACTAGAGAAAGCCAGTGCAATGGAAAAATTCTTGCTTGTGCCAACCCAGCGAGTGATTTCTGCATCTGGTCCAAGCAAGGTCCGCAGCAACCTTTGGCCACACCCTCTATGTGAGACCCACCAGGGACAGCTACGCGGACCAGGCACCGATATCCTGAATCCATAATAGTGCGTGGCCTGGGTCCATTTACTGTGAATGAGGCATTGCCCCCATTATCTCCATCTTACACAGTCTAATACGGCCCCGCTCCCTCAACATGACTTGCCCAGTTTGGTAAATCACAGAAGCAGACAGAAATGCCAACAGGCGCAACAGCAATGTAAGAAATGTCCTGCTGGCAGCAAAGCCTGGACAAGAACTTTCCAGTGCGTGTGGAATGAGACTTCTTGGCTATCTCCACGCCCAACACCTCTATGCTTAGCACACATGAGGGACTAATGTTCTCCAGCTTGGGGTCTCAAAAGCCCGCTGAAGGAAAGGCTGGGCCAAATGGCCTCTAACATTATGCTCAGAAATGCAAGGAGTTGCTTCTTTCAACCGTAAAGAAAGGCTACCCTGTTCTTATTCAGAGAAAAAGAATTTCCTCTCTCTCCAACTGTTAAATATTTAAAATGTGTTGTTTTGAAGGAGGGGCCAAATAACGAATTAGCCGGCAACAGGTAAGCCACGTGACTTTACTGGATCCTGATAGACTCTGAGTTTTCATTATTTGTTAGTAAACATGCCTGCCCCCCCTCCCCCGGACTTTAAGATCCCTGTGGCTGAGAATGCCTGAACTCACAGTATCCCCAGCTAATGGGGGATGTATGTAAAGCCCTGAGCAGGCAGAACACTGGTCTAGGCAGATCAGCACTAGGATCTGGATGAAGATTTCTGTTGGAGAAGGACAGTCATCTTATGGAAATCCACAGCCCACATTTGAATTCCAGAGGCCCTGAGAAAGCTTGCTGTAAATAACTCAGTTTAACTTTGTTCCCTCCAGTGTGTCCAAATGTACACTATCACCCCTCTTTGGGGTTATATTTAAAAATTATTGCTGTGTTGTATTTCAAGCCATGTTAGGCATGGAACACAGCTGAAATACCCTGGGACCATCACCCTGTGTTCAATCTTACCATTTTTATCATACTACTTCAGAGTTTAAAAAAAAATACAGCATCCTTTTTCATGTAATGCTTTTGAGGTCGTAAGGAACCTACAGTGGGAAATGCTGGCCCAACAAGTGGGCTCTGCCACAGTCACCTCCACATCACTGCTAACGAGCCCTCCTGGAGCTCCGCCATGACACCACCATCTTCCTTCTCAACACCCTCATTGGCTCCCCAGGCTTCCCAAGGAAAAGTCTCCACTTCTGTTCAGTCAGGGTCTTAATTCTCCAACCTCAAAAGGTGTTTTCTGAGCTGGGGAGTCCTTCTCGTGGACGGTGTGCACGCTGTTGCTCAGAAGCACACAGTTCACAGCCTTCCTTTTCCCTCTCCCTGGCCTTTCTTTCTTGTCTCTAGAAAGTCTATCCTTTACTAAGCCCTGCTCAGAGACTACCTCCTTCGTGATGCTTTACTGGATCACCCTGGCCTCTGCGTTTCCAGAGGCTGATTTCTATCACTTCTCTGCAGATACTTGGGGGTTACGGGTTTTTCGGTCACTGCTGTTATTCAAGCCTTTTGAGACAAAGACTGTTTCCTACAACTGTATCTTCTGTGGCTCTTGGTACATGGTTGTGGCCTTGACAGAGGGTGACTAAATGAATGAATGAGGGAATAAGTGAGTATAGTAGGGATCCCCTTGGCATGGTCTAGAGGGTTAGAATTTGGAGCATGGGGTGGAAAAAACCCAGAATGCCCACCAAAACAGTGGTTCAAGAAACTTTAGCTCCCGCAGGTGTTTCACCCTAGGAAACTGGAGGAACGGTGGCCCCTGCTGGCAAGAGGACCACCAGCAGGAGCATGGCCTGGCTGGGTGGAGGGTGCAAGGCCAGCCCTGGGCTCATCATGGTGCAGTGAGAATAGGGAGTCAGAGAGGGAAGGGTTAATTTGGAAGGGGATGCCCTGAATGAAGTGGCAGCTAGAGCCTTCTGAACCCAGCCCATTCTGCGCCACTGGGCTCATGTTGGGGGCTACCGTTTTGGATGAGGTCAGCAGCCACAGCTTTCCTGATCTTCCTAGAAGTGCAGATGTACATGACACCTTCCAAGGCAGACCTAAGTGACCAGAGTTGTTGCAAAAGTTAACTGTAGAATTGTCGTATGACTCTGCAATTCTGTTCTGAGTTGCATACCCCAAAGAATGGAAAACTGGTTTCAAAAGAAAATTTGTACACCATGTTCAGAGGAGCACTATCACACTAGTCTAAAGGTAGAAATAGCCCAAATATCCATCGACAGATGGATGGATAAAAAAATGTGATCTATCCACACATTGGAATATTATTCAACCATTAAAAAGGACTGAAGTCCTGACACGCACCACAACATGGATGAAACTTGGAAACATTACGTCAAGTGAAATAAACTAGACACAAAAGACCATGTGTATGATTCCACGTAAATGAAATTTTTCAAATTGGTAAACCCACAGAAACACAGTAAATTCATGGTTGCCAAGGGTAAGGGAGATGACAAGATGGAGAATAACCACTTAAGGAGCACTGAATGTCCTTTGGGGATGATGAAAATGTTCTGGTACAGGTAGAGGGGGTAGATGTACAACTCTGTTAATGTACTAAACGCCACTGAACTGTATACTTTAAAATATTTCCTTTTATGTTCTGTGAATTTCACCTCAATTAAAAAAAAAAATAAAAAATTAGTGAGAAGGAGGTAGAATTTGGGAATCCTGGCCTGGGGATGATAATGGCTCCTGTCAAGAGAGCACTGGGGAAGAGAAGTGGCCACGGATCTGGAAGGGTCCAGGGAACCCAAATGGGAAGCCCAGGATTGGCCAGAGAATTAGGAGAATGCTGGGGTTCAGGGCCCCGGAGTTGGGAAATGGAGTATCAGTGGGACACAGATGGCCAGCAGCACTCAGCCAGGTAGAACAGTGAAAGAAAGAGAAGCTGTAGAAAAGGTCACTTGGTTGAATCATCCAACATATATTTACCGAGCTCCTGTGGTATGCCAGGCTCCATGCTGGTTACGGGGATTTCAGTGTTTTTTGAGGAAGTGGTTTCAGTGGAAGGTTGGGGATGGAAACCAGGTCTTAAGAGTTTCAGGTGGGGATGTGCAGAGGGGAAACGGAAGCACCAGACACAGAGGGACAAGAGACTGGAGGGTTGAACTGGACAGGGCCTCAGGATCTAGAGAGAATGTCCACACAAGAAGGTGGATGAGAGAATCATTGACAATGGAGGGGAAAGAGCCCCAAAGAGGAGGAGAATGAAGGAGCCAGAGAGAGAAGGGTTAATTTGGAGGCAGATGCCTTGAATGAAGTTGTAGCTAGAGCCTTCTGAACCCAGCCCATGCTGCTCCAGTGGGCTCATTTTGGGGGTTACCATTTTGGATGAGGCCAGCTGCTAGCAGTCACAGCTTTACTGATCTCCGCCCCCAGGACGAGGTGGCCCTGAGAATGTGTTGGGCATCAAATGCTCTCAACTTCTCTAAATACCTTTGGGGTGTCCCATTACTGTCTGCTAGTCATACATTCTCTCCCTGAGTTATCCAGTCAAGGGGCACCTGGCAATTTGGGAACATTTCTCTCAGATCACTGAGGCTCAAATTTAGCCCAAAGGTTTGAAGAATGTCATGGTAGTTTTGATGTCTCCCTGCTACCCCTCTGCTGGCCAACAAGCGTTGGCATATGTGACTCCATTCTGTCCCAAATGAATTCAGTGCTTAAGAACGTGAGCGCTTTCCAAAGACCATCTGTTTACTCTTCTGCTTAAGGAACTCCACTCTGCCACAGCCTCCTAGGATTGGATTCAATAAATTCTGACACAGAGGGATATTTTTTTGGCGGGCCTAGAAACTGAATGTTTTCCAAATGGTACATTATTGATATTAAAACCGATTTGTGCATCGCCAGCCATCAAAGAAATGTACTAAATGATATCTCCAGGAATGAAAAGGAAATTGAAAAGTCTGTCCACACGCATTTATCAGCAAAAACACTAGCCTAACCATAACACTCCGCAAGAGAGAAATCTATGGACCCCCCCCCCCCACAATCAAAAGCTCCTTGGGTATATTCACCTTAAATCCACCGAAATCCACCTAGAAACACCTGACATAAGACAAGCTGTCCCAGGCAGCCCTGGCTCTGATCCCCTCTCCCAGCATGTGGCTACCACAGGATGCATGAAGCACAGATCTGGAGTGAGGGAAACTTGCATCGGAATCCCAGTCTCCACCTCCCACCTCCCGGAGGTTGTGGTGTGATCCTACACCAGTTACTCAAGCTCTCCAAAACCTCAGTTTCCTCTTGAGTAAAATTGCCTTCTCATAGGTTTGGGTGAAGAGTACGTCTTGCTTTCATTTCCTTTTCTACTGCTCTGTGCCCCGCAGCATACGTGCGGACACTGAGAAGGACACCAGAGCAGCACCCTGTCCTTTTGTTCCTCGAGCTCTCCCTGGGGTTGGTTTGCTCGCTGCCTGTTTGCTATCTCCAAGAATGTGATTTCCTAATACAGAAACACTAAACAGAGTAGGAGATATTTAATCAACGTTTTGTTGAATGCATAAGGATTGCATACAGGATAATTCAGTGAGTAACTTAAGTAAAGCAACGGCATAAATATTTAAAGACTCATTGAGATGCAGCCGTAAACCGGTATTGATTGTTGCCGCATGGCTTATTGGACGTTAAAAATTTCTGTACATCATCACAATGAAGAAGGACAGATCTCCCTGTGATTAGAAGGCAGGCATGATTTCCATCGGTCATGGAGAGTGGAGTGTAATATCTGCTTTGTCATCAAAAGGGATTTCCAGGCTGGTGAGCTTCCAAGAGTGGATGACTGCAGCAGATTTCTTTTGAATTTTATAAAACTTAAATATCAGACAGTGGGTTTTAAGCTAGAATCACCAATGCTATATCAAATATTTGACTTAAAATTTATGTCTAGAATAGATTACTGACAGGTTTTATAGGACTTTCTTTTTAAAAAAATCTATCATGTCCACACAAATGCGTAATAGCTTAATTTTAACCAGGTGGGGCTACACCCTCAGTCACATTGGCTGACACTGGAATAAGGCTGTAATCTGGGATCATTCTCGAGTTAGGTGTAAACGTCTAATAAATGTGCTTCTATAAGGGAGATTGTAGCTATACACTGGCCTTTTTCTGAATCACAGAACCCATATGTTGTGCCCAATTAAAGTCTAGGCAAATTCAAGTGCCTCTACCTGTTACATGTTGCTAGACTACAAAATTAGTCAAGTGGGCAGTTACAGTTTATGTTATGATAATGCTGTCTTATGGTGGTTTTGGAACTAGTGAATTTAAAGTGTCTACTGTCTGATCTATATTTGACAAAGCATGGAGGCAGCTGAAAAGGTAGAACAATGTATCATCTAAAGGAAAAGAGGAGAATGGCTTCACGATTGTGGGTTAGACAAAAACATCTTAGGATACATACACTCTCACAAATGCTACCCCCAAAAGAGAAGATAACCAAATTTGACTTCATTAAAATGAAGAACTTAAAAAAAAATTGAGATGTAATTAGAATTAAGAACTGTTGCTCAGGGGCGCCTGGGTGGCTCAGTGGGTTAAAGCCTCTGCCTTCGGCTCGGGTCATGATCCCAGGGTCTTGGGATCGAGCCCCATATCGGGCTCTCTGCTTGGCGGGGAGCCTGCTTCCTCCTCTCTCTCTCTGCCTGCCTCTCTGCCTACTTGTGATCTCTGTCAGGTAAATGAATAAAATCTTTAAAAAAAAAAAAAAAAGAACTGTTGCTCATCCAAATATGCTATTAAGTGAGTGAAAAGGCAAAACAAAGATTGGAGAAGATATTTGCAACATATATCTCTGACAAAGAATTTGTGTCCAGAATATAAAAAGAGCCCCCAATAGTCAATAAGGAAAGGACTTGAACTGTTACTTCCAAAAAAATAATGTTCAGATGGCAAATAAATGTGAAAAGTTGCTCGACATACCAGGAAATGCAAATTGAAATCATAATAAGACATCACTGTACACTCTCTAGAGTGGCTAAGACTAGAAAGATTGTTAATCCTGCTGGTGAGGATAAGGACCATCACACACTGCTCATGGAGAGTTCATTGCTATAATCTCTTTGGAAAACTATCTGACATAATCTATAAAGTTGTGCAAGCATATCTCCTATTACCCAGTAATGAGATTACTAGGTATATATCCAAAGACATATGTTTACCTATCCCCCAAAAGAATGTATAAAAATGTTCATACCAGCTTTATTTGAAAACTGCAAACAATCTAGGATACAGTTTAATATGCAGAAATCTGTTGCATTTCTGTACACTAGTAATAAAGTAGCAGCAAGAGAAATTAAGGGGAAAAATCCCATTTACATTTGTACCAAAGATAATAAAATACCTAGGAATAAACTTAACCAAGGAGGTATAAGACCTATACTATGAAAAGTATAAAACATTGATCAAAGAAACTGAAGAGGACACAAACATTCTCATGGATTGGAAGAACAAATATCGTTAAAATGTCCATACTACCCAAAGCAGTCTATAGATTTAATGCAATCCCCATCAAAATACCAACAGCTTGTTTCACAAAACTAGGATAATCCTAAAATTTGTATGGAACTACAAAAGGCCCCAAATAGTCAAAGCAATCTTGAGAAAGAAGAACAACCAGGAGGTATCACAATCCCAGATTCAAGATACACTTCAAGACTGTAGTAATCCAAACAGTATGGTACTGGCACAAAAATAGACACGTAGAACAATAGAACACAATAGGGAGCCCAGAAATATATCCACACTTATATGGTCAAGTAACCTTTGACAAAGGAGTCAAGAATATACAATGTGGAAAAGACACCCTCTTCACAAACGGCACTGGGGAAACTGGACAGCTACATGTAAAAGAATGAAAGTGGACCACTTTATTATACCATGCATAAATGTAAACTCAAAATGAGTTAAATAGCCAAATGTAAGAACTGAAACCACAAAAATTCTAGAAGAAAACATAGGCAGTAATTTCTCTGACATCAGCTATAGAAACATTTTCTACATCTGTCACCTGAGGCAAGGGAAACAAAAGCAAAATTAAACTATTGCGACTACATCAAAATAAGAAGCCTTTGAACAGCAAAGGAAACCATCAACAAAACAACAAGGCAACATACCGAATGAGAGAAGATATTTGCAGATGATGTATCTGATAAGGGATTAGTATCCAAAATATACAAAGAACTTATACAACTCAACAAACCCCCCAATAATCTGATTAAAAATGGGCAGCGCACCTGAATAGACATTTTTCCAAAGGTGATATACAGCTGGCCAACAGACACAGGAGAAGATGGTTTACATCACTCACCATCAGGGAAATGCAAATCAAAACACATCTGTCTTAGAATGGCTAGAATCAAAAACACAAGAATAAGTAAGTGTGGGAGTGTTCTAGGGTATTGTAGGCATTCTGTTCCTTGATCAGGGTGATGGTTACTTAGGTGCATATATGGTTAAAATCCATCCATCAAGAGAACACTAAAGATTTGCACACTGTATTGTATGTAACACTGCAATAAAAATGTAAAAGAAATAGGAGCCAGCAGTGTGCTAGCAAATGTTTAACAACCAGTTCCATGGGGGGAAAACATCCCCACCTTGATTTCTTTTTTTAAAGATTTTATTTATTTATTTATTTATTTATTTGACAGACAGAGATCACAAGTAGGCAGAGAGGCAGGCAGAGAGAGTGGGGAGCAGTCTCCCTGCTGAGCAGAGAGCCCAATGCGGGGCTTGATCCCAGGACCCTGGGATCATGACCTGAGCCGAAGGCAGAGGCTTTAACCCACTGAGCCACCCAGGCGCCCCTCCCCCACCTTGATTTCTAGTGTTTGCTAATTTCCCTGGTGTGAATATTCTCAACATAGCCAATTCCAAGCTGCACTGATCTAAGAATTGGCAACAAATTCCCCAAAATTTAACACTCAGCTAGCTCTCACTGGTATAAACTTTCCACCCTTGTGGGAATGATTGTGTTATACTTTTGATGGTTCTCAAAACTGACCTAATTCTCTTTCAAGCTTTTGAAATTAGTTCGGAGACCAGCCTGAGGTGTTTATGTAACCTGCTTAAAAGTACTACCATTTGTAGCTCCACATCTGTTTGACTCAAGATTCTCTTGATATTGAGAACCCAAAATAAAGAAATGGATTGACTTCTGTTGCGGATACTGCAATCTTCTTCTATAGCTCCTGACTTTAATTTTTGTGTGATTATAAAAGTCTTGCTGTTTTTATTTCAAAAGAGATATTATAAAAATTGAATTTATAAAGTATTTTATATATTGAGGTATGAACTGTTCAGGACTGCTTGGGCTGTAAGCCATAAAATATAAGTAAAAAAGGGGGGCAGTATATTTACATTCATAACTGGGAAATCTTGGGGGAAATCAGGAATGGCTGGATCCAGGGGTTCAAATGATGTTATCAGAGTTCTGTCACTTTTTCTACCTCCAGCTTGTTTGCCTATAGCTGCTTTAATTCCCACGCATGTTCTTTCCATGTAGTGAATGGCAGCTGGCAGCTGAACTTACGTTCTCCTTATAGCTCTTGATCCCAAAGAGAAAGAGAAAAGTTTGGGAAAGTCTCTAACTGGCCTAACTTAGATTAAGCATCCACCTTTGAACCGACCATTGTGGCTAGGGATACAGGGTTCTCCTGGCCTACATGCACCCGTCTTGGGGCTCTGGTGGGTGTGAGGGAACAAGAGCAGCCCCTGGGATCACATGGATTGTGCAGGCTCTCTATGGAGTGACAGAAAGTTGTCTCTGCAGAGGGAGTGATGAGGAACAGGTAGAGATCGAGCACCATGTGGCATGTACAATGTCATTCAAATAGAAATTTTGGCCACAACAAAGACAATTGGAAGGTGAAACTCACAAGCAGGAAGAAAGAAAAACTCAAGTCAAAAGAAGTCACGTGACTAAAGACACAGAAAGGGAAGAAAGTTTAAGGATAGGGTGAGGGGTTGGGTGTCAGGGATCATAAACCATGCAAAGATCTGAGTGCAGCAGGTGGAGTAGGCACCTGAATCCAACCAGGTCCTGTACCTCCTGCAGGTCCACAGGGTTTACTAACCCTGACCTTATCAGCACAAGCCTTGAATGCCAGGACAAACACAGTAGATTCCGGCGACAGTGTGGACTCAAGGAACAGACGTACGAAACACTAGTGGAGTGACTTGGTTAGGCGGAGCTCTTTAACCTCTCTGAGCCTCTGATTCTTCACCATAAATTGAGGATTATATCCACTTTGAAGGGTTCTTGAAAGGACTCGAGTTAATCTACCACTCATTAGCCAGGTGACAGTGAACAAGTTACTTCAGCTTCTCCAAGGCTCTTTTTCTGAGTCTATGGGACAGGACAAGTATTACACCACTTCACAGAGCTAGAGAAAATCCACGTAAACCACACAGACTAGGCCCCAGACACTGCATGTAATGAAAATAGTAACAGCAGTTAATCCAACCAGAAGCAATCCCATAGTTTTACTCAGTTGGAAGGCATCAAGCTTCACCCAAACCCCCAGACTCTCTTCTGGCAGGGACCACTTTCTACACTGTGTACGGTCTGTGTCTGACCTCTTGTCCCATCCTCTGAGCTCCATTAAGGTAGAAACTGCATCTTCCTATCCCCATGGTGCTTTATGCCTAGCAGGTGCGCCGTAAATGTGTGCTGAAGCAATGAGTGAATGGAAGTTCATTATGATGAGGAGAACCAGAAGATACCCAGGAGGCAAGTGAGCAATGGGGATTTTTATCTCAAAAAAGCAAACCCTGAGCAAGATCTATACCCATTCAAATGGAAGAACCTCAAAAGATAGAATCGCAGTAAAAAAAGAAAAAAAAATATATGTGTGTGTGTGTGTGTGTGTGTGTGTACACACACACACACACACACACACACATAAATATAATAAGTTGGAGAATAAGAACTATTCCATGACATCATTTATGCAAAATTTTAAAGGCACAAAATGTTTTCTATAGAGAGAGGGTCAGTAAGAGCATTACCTAGTTTGTGCATCTGAAACTAACGTTAACATTGTGTACTCCAAAAAAAAATGGCACACAAATATTTTTAAATAAATAAATTCACAGTTAATGTAAGAAAAAAAAAAAAGAGTACCACCTAGGAGTACAAGGATGACCACCACCCATGGGGAGCCTCCTCTGGTGAGGCATGAGGGCATGTCCTGATGTGTTGAAGGTCAAAGGAGTTTAGCTTTATTTGGAATGGTTTAATTTTTTAAAAAAGAACAAGTGGTTCATGAGGGTCATATACTCTTTAAAAATAATAAACAGGCAGGGGTGCCTGGGTGGCTCAGTGGGTTAAACTCTCTGTCTTTAGCTCAGGTCATGATCCCGGGGTCCTGGGATAGAGCCTTGCATTCAGCTCTCTGCTCAGCAGGGACCCTGCTTGGTGCTGCCGCCCCCCCCCCGCCCCCCGCCGCCTGCCTCTCTGCCTACTTGTGATCTGTGTCTGTCAAATAAATAAATAAAATCTTTATAAAAATAATAAACAGGCAAAAACTGGGAGCAAATATGGTAAAATATTAAAAAGTGGTTAATTCTAGGTGTTGGGGATCTGGGGTGATAATTATTTTTATTATTTATCATGTTAGATTTAGTTTTTATATTATTTATTTTTATATTTTAAAGTTTACACTAAATTTGTAAATTTACTTAAATTATATCTTATTACAAACCAAGTGATTATATTACCCACAGGTAGAATGGCGAACTATGCAAACTCAAAGCTACAAAGTTGTACAAGGGAAGATCTCCCCACCCCCACCCGGTTCTCTCCCTACAGTCAACAACTGCTACTAGTTTCTTTGGAATTTTTCCAGGGATATGGTCTAAGTTTACATAGTGGGTCTTTTGCACAAATGGCAGCGTTTTTCACACACTATAACTTACTCTTTTAACCTTGACAGAGCATCTTGAAGATAGTTCTATGTACATACAGATTCTGCACTTTTTTTAAAATGAAAGGTTAACAGTATTCCATTTTGGGGTGCTTGGGTAGCTGAGTAGGTTAAAGCCTCTGTCTTTGGCTCAGGTCATGGTCTCAGGGTTGTGGAATGGAGGCCCCTATGGGGCTCACTGCTCAGCAGGGAGCCTGCTTCCCCCTCTCCCTCTGCCTCCCTCTCTGCCTACTTGTGGTCTGTCAATAAATAATAAAATCTTTTTAAAAAAACCAGTATTCTATTTTATGAAGGTACCATAATTTTTGTAAGCAGGCTCCTATTGATGGTCATGGAGTTTTGCTTCTAACTAGTCGCTGTTACAAACAGTGTCTCGGCAAATACCATTGTCTGTGTATCTTTGGGCATGTCTATGAGCCGATCTGTAAGAGAAATCATTACAGGCAGAACCATGGGGTCAGAGGGAGAGTGCATTTACATTTTTGACTGATATCACCAAATTGTCTTTTATAGAGATTGTTCCAATGTATCCCCAACCTACCTTTAGGATATGAGGAGCTGTACCCAGTGTCAGTATGATAGGTGCAAAATTTGTGTTATTTAAAGCATTAAAACAGAATAGAACAAAACTCAAACAATCCCTAAGTTTTGAGACCTTTAGGAATCACGCATTATCTCCTTTCAGAATTGGCAGGCATTAACAACAGAAGACAGGGCACATTGTAGGTAAATAGTACGGCTAATGAATTTTGTTCTTGCTGGGCCTCAGTCTACATTAAGTACCTGCACTGCTAAAATTTAAAGTATTTTAAAATTATTTTATGTAGCATAACATAAGCATTCTATAACCTACTCAGTCTCCATTGGTTTATTTTGAAAGTCCCCCCCACTTATAATTGCCTTGTTTAATATACCATGTATTTTAATTATCCAATTTACAGAGTCTGGGAAAACCTAAAAAACTTGGCATGTGTCAGAATATTAACAACATATTTAATGGCATCTTTTTTTTTTTTTTAAACCAAATGCCAAGAGGAGAACTGTATCAAGTATATATTACACATAATTTCTTTTTTTTAACACATAATTTCTTTAGAGTGTTTATTTCTGCTTTATTCAAACATCCCCATTGTCTAAATGATGGATTTTTATTTTAATTCATCTTAGATTCCAGGAGAATAATCCCAAGGTAGAAAATGTTGACAATTGACCAATAATAAACCAAGAGCCCCCCTCCTTCAGTGAAACTGACACCCACACAGTGGCCTTTGGGGACCAAACTTTGGCCCCAATCTTTTTTGTACCAAATCAAGGTCAATAAAACTTCTTGCTTTAGAAAGAAATGGGAAGTCTGGCACTTCCTCAAAAGTTTTTTTGTTTTGTTTTAATATGGAAAAGGATGTAAAGAAAGGCATAAAACACAACTGAGGCAGATAGAACTTTCCAGTTGAAATGGACGTCAAAATGCCCAGCAATTTATTTTGTGGATAGCAAAGAACTGATTGTAAAATTTACATGGAGGCAAGAAACCCAGAAAACTGACCAATACAATATTGAAGGAGAAGAACAAAGTTGCAAGACTGACTACTTGGCTTCAACACTTATTATAAAGCTCGAGATAGTGTGCTATTGGGGAAGGGATATACAAATGGATAAATGGAACAGAGTAGAGAGAGAAACAGACCCACATAGAGAGTCAGCTGGTCTTTGAAAGAGCAAAGGCAATGGAATGGAGAAAAGAGAGTCTAAGATGGTCTTTTCAAGCGATGGTGTTAGAGCAGCCAGACATCCTCATGCAGTTAAAAAAAAATGAATATAGACTTTTGCAGGGGACAGAACTAGATTATTGGGTGTTGGGGAGGAAATGTTAGATGAAATGCCAGAGTGGGGCTACAGAGCAGGAGTAAGGACTTCTTTCTTGAAATCTCTAAGAATAAACAATCCTGCCTAATTGGGAAGGTCAGCAGGGCCTGCTAAGGTTGCTGGAATTCTACAGTATTTTTCATCCTCTGACGAGGCTGTCTCTGCTGCCCTTTCTTTATCGTGCCCAGGGGTGACACAGAGCAATCAAAATGTACGGAGGCTTATTACGCCCAACTGGGGGCTTTGGCTCTAAGCAAGTAGGAGTGCAAAATAAATACTCATTGACTTTGTCCAGGCTTATCCAAACAGGCTCGTTAATGGGCGCTTCCAAAAAATATATTTTGCCTCTCTGAGTAGAGGAAAATCAATAATAATATTAGGTTTATGTGAAGGTCAGCCGGTTCAGCACTTAGCTTCTCTCATCCTCAGGTTTTAAAGGAAGGGATGAAGGAGCATTATTTCTGACAATCCTGCATGGAAAATGTCTTGACTGAGATTCTTGGACTTAATAAAAGATTTATGGTGGAAATTCTGCAAGTAATATCTTGTTAAAATAACTTCTGTGCTAACCTCAAGTGACAAGTAATTGCTCCAACTTGTTCCTACAGCTCCTGGGCCTTCTCTTTAATCTTTTATTAGCTCTGTTCTCCAAACTCGAAATACAAGGGATGACAATTGTTTGGGTCCATTATCTTTGATATGAGTGTCTCTTTGCTGTATTCGGAGATGTGTTTTCTTTTTCTGAATTACAAATGAAGTAAATGTCACCGTTTGATGGTAATGGATGGCATTTAAATACACACTGATGTCGCATTGCTTAAAAGTCAAGACCCTTGTGAGCAGTGTTAAGTGATAGGCAGAGGGTGGTTTCTGGGCTAGAGAGGACAGTGGGAAGAGTTCACAGCTCTGGTGGGAAAAGCCGGAAGCACTGCCTGCCCCTGGCTCTCTGGAAAGTCTATTGTATCACGATCTTCATTATTATAAAATGAGAACAAAGAAAAGCACAAGTGTGTGTATTCATAAAGACTATTTCAGAGATGAACAGTAGCCAGAATCATCTCCCACAATCTGGTAATTGTGGGTAGATGATCCTGGTGGTCTATGGTTAGAGACTAAATTGTTGTCTCCCCCTCCTCCAATCAGATTTTGAAGCCCTAACCCCCCATATGATTGTATTTGGAGGTGGAGACTTTAAGAAGGGAATTAAGGTTAAATGAAGTCCAAAGGGTAGGGCCTGAATCCACAATGACTATTGTCTTTATAAGAGACCAGGAGTGCATATGCATAGAGAAAAGGTCGTGTGAGGACCCAGAGGTAAGATGGCCATCTGCAAGCCAGAAAGGTAGCTCTCACCAGAAACCAACCCTGCTGAAACCTTGGTCTTGGACTTCCAGCCCCCAGAACTGTGAGAAAATAAATTTCAGTTGCTTAAGCCCCCCCAGGCTGGGCCATTTTGTAATGGCAGCCCCAAGAGACTACTGTATCTGCCCATCCACAGATGCCAACTCATGTCTGCAGCTCGGGCTTGAGTGTGCGAGCCATGCTAGTCAATGCAAGATAAAGGAGAGTCTGCTGGGGGCTTCTGGAAAAGACTTTCCTCCTGATAGGAGAGAGAGACATGTTAGAATAAACTCTCGCCTCCTTTTTGCTTCCAAATGTTGTCATGTGAGGATGTGAAGCCTAGAGCTGCTGCAGGCATTTTAAGGCTCTTTGGGGAAAGCCCAAGAGGATTGCCAGTGTCTGGCCCCAGAGTCCTGGAAACTGTTCACCCTACACTCTTTGGTATGGGGAAAAAGTAATGCCATTATCTGGGTTACTCTTACCTGAATAGGTGGCCTTGGGTTGAAAATATCTAAATGATGATGTGATTTAAAAATCACACAAAGGAAGTCTACCGAAAAGCCTGTCATTTTACATGATACAATACCAAACAGAGAAGCTGTCTCCTTCTAGACAATTCTAATTAACTTAGGCCATTAGAAAATTGAATCCTCAACATGGAGGTTTCTCAATGTTGACATTACCTATTGACTATGAATGATTACAATGACTGTGTGTGACTCCAACAGCACAGGCACAGGCTGACATTCAACTGTTTCTAGCTTTTTCAAGTATTGCCCCTGAAGACCACTAGAATTTATCTCCTTTTCCTCATCTCCAGCACGAGCACCCCGATCCATTGTCTTGCTCCTACACAGCTCCCATGGCTTCCCTCCTGGTCTATGTGCACCTGCTTGTTTATCTTTTACTTAAAAAAATTCAAATTAAAGTAGCACATGCCCAAGGTCAGAAAATAAAGCTGCACAGAGGGATCGATGGTGGCCCCTTGCCTCACCACCTGCACACCAGTCCCACTCCTCACAGGCCATCTCTTTAACCACGAGGTCGTTGTGCCTGGTAACTTCATGGTCCCCCCATAATTATATCATTATTTTTAGTTTTATTTATAGTTTGTATCTATACACACATACTTATTTATCCACAGTTTGGAAGTTTCTCGAAAAGTTAAACATGTGCCAAGAAGAACAAACACATATGCCCACACAAAGACTTGCCCGAGAATGTTCACAGCAGCGCTATCTATAATCACCAAAAGGTGGAAACGACCCGTATGTATATTCATTTAGGAATGGATGAAGCATGCTCTAGTCAGACGATAATATCATTCACCAATAAAAAAGGAGGTACTGACACACGCTACCACATGGACAAGCCTTGAAAACATGCCACGTGAAGAAGCCAGACATAAACGACCACATACTGTATAATTCCCCGGATGCAAAATGTCCAGAAAAGGCAAATGAATAGAGACAGGAATATTAGTGGTTTCCAGGAGCTGGAGGGTGGGAATGGGGAGCACCCACAAGTGGGTATGATGGCTTTGTCTGAGCTGAAATGGTGCACAGATCTGTCAATTCACTAATAATCATTGAATTGTGCACTTAAAGAGTGAATTTTGGGGGCGCCAGGGTGGCTCAGTGGTTAAGGCCTCTGCCTTCGGCTCAGGTCATGATCTCAGGGTCCTGGGATTGAGCCCCTCATCGGGCTCTCTGCTCGGCGGAGAGCCTGCTTCTCTCTCTCCCTCTGCCTGCCTCTGCCTACTTGTGATCTCTATCTCTCTGTCAATTAAATAAATAAAATCTTTTTAAAAAAAGTGAATTTTGTGGTATGTAAATTATATCTCAAGAGGGCTATTAAATAAATAAATAAATAAATAAATAAATAAATAAATAAAATGACAGAACTCTCTCTTTCTTGTTCTATCAGCTAGGAACAGTGCTGTCCACTTCCTTCTTTGTGGGATGAGATGGTTACCTCCATCTCCCACAGCTCTTGCTTCCTTCCTTTTATTTTCCAACTTCTCTGAGTTGTATATTTCCTTTCGTTTTGCAAAGAATGCTAACATTCTACACAAATAAACTTACAGGGTTGAAATCTGTAAATAGGATTTACGTTAACATGATGATGCAAATGTTTTTCACAAAAGAACCAGGTCTGGTATGAGGATAGTATTTCCTTCTCTGTAGGTCCACCGTCATTGTTCCCAGGCCACTCAAAGGGAATGGGAATATTCAAATGGGTTCCCCATTTTTGCATTCTCTCAATTCCTTAAAATCATGTCACATTTGATTTTTCTTCATATCTGAACAATGCCTTTCTTACACGTTTGGACCCTTCTCCTGCCCCTGGATTAAACAAATAACTTTTCTATTTTAGGATAGTTTTGGATTTACAGAAAAATTGATACCACAGAGAATCTGCATATGCCCCATGTTCAGTTTCTTCTGTAATTAACGTTTTACATTAGTGCAGTGTATTTGTCACTGTTAATGAACAGCTATTGATTATTATTAGTGAAATCCTTAGTTTTAATCCTTTCCTTAGTTTTAATATGATGTCCTTTTTCTGATTCCATTCTGGAAACTACCATACATTTAGTTATCATATCTCCTCAGGCTCCTCTCGGCTGTGACAGTTTCTCAGACTTTGTTTTTGATGAACCTTGACCGTTTTGAGGAGGACTGGTCAGGTGTTCTGTAGGGTGATGCTCTACTAGAATTTGCCTGATGTTTATCTGACGATTGGATGGGGTTATGGGTTTTGGGGAGGAAGATTACAGAGGCAAAGTATCATTCTGATTATTATATGGCAAGGGTGTATAAATGAAAGTGGAGCCTCTGCATAAATTATCTGGACTTCTGCCTAGAAGCTTTGACTATTCTTCCCCAACTATTCATTGATTCATTCATTTTTTGTTAGTATAAACTCATGAATACATGAGTTTATCAATTTCTCTAAGTCCATGTGAAAACAGAGAGAAGCTATATAGCAAAACCCCAGGTCCTTGGACAACATTTACAACAAAACTAGGCCATACTAAATTGTGTCTATCTACCCCAAAGTAAACCTGAGTGGGAGAAACACCAAGAACTCAAGACTTGCTTGTCATCAGTTCGCAGGAGTAAGGAAGAGATGGAGTAGCATTTAATTAATCTAAGTACAAGAGAACCCCCAAATGCCAGGAAGTACCTACCCTCTGGAAAGAAGGTGGGGAAACCAGAAAGCAGCAGCTGGAACCAGGAGGGGTCTTGCCCTTTCTAAAGAGGTGAGTGTAAGAGTCCTGTGGTAAGAAGAACTGAAGGGGTCCCAGATGAGGGAGGAAATGCTGGGAATATAAAAATTGAGCAGGAAAGGGACAAGAGAAAGGAAAGAAAGATCCAAGTCAAAGCAGGGCAGAGGAACAGAGGCAGCAGAGCCCAGAAAATGAGACAGAGTACTGTGGGGCACTATGCAAAAACAGAAGAGGGAACTTTGTGAAGTCAGGCAAACTTTTTAAAACCCCTTTGTCATTCTTAAAGTTCAGAACTAATTTCCCATAAAAATAAATAACAGAAAAGTATTAAGGCCAAATCCCATGCAAAATTATTATTGGGGAAAAAAAAAAAGAGAACACAGAGCAGAACAATACCCTATGGAAATCTTCAAGAAAGGCATGCCCATGAAACAGATGGAACCTGCAAGCCAAGGAAAGAAAATGGGAGCCAAGGATTTTATACCCAGCAAAACTAACTTTCAAGTATAAGGATCATGGACAAATTGTACTATTGATCCCATGAGCCCTTCCTCAGAACTTACTAGAGAGCATATTTCAGACACCCTAAATAATGGGAGGATCACCAGGTAGGCATTACCTGGTGCATTAAATAGAATTACCCACAAGATGTAGACCCACTGAGGGAAAGAGAGAACACATCCAGTGCGTAATGGTCATATGCTCTGACAATAAAGTCAAACTACCATGATGGGGGAGAATGGGAGAGGATATAAAAATATTTCATACTTTTAGTAAACCTAATAATAATATTATTCGGGTGTTGTTGCATGTATAACACAGGATAAAATAAATGATTATTTATAGGGCATTCTAATTTTAACATCCGCTGTGACTTTGAAAACCAGGGATTTCAGTGGGGAAGGAGAGAGAAAGAAATGGAATAGAGAAAAGGAAATAAAAAGTGTGTGTATTTTCTTGTTTATTTTCTAGCTGTCTGCTGAAAAGGTCTAGCTATAATGCCAACTGAATTAGTCTGCTAGAGCTACAACAACAAAGGGTCACATTCTGGGTGGCTTAAACAAGGGAAATTTATTTTCTCACAGTTTTGGAGTCTGGAATTTTGAGATCAAGGTGTTGGGTTCTTTCTGAAGCCTTGTTCCTTGGGCTGTGGATGGTTGCCTTCTCCCTGTGTCTTCACATGGTCTTTCTTCTGTTTGCATCCTAATCTCTTCTTCTTAAAAGGACACTGGCCATATTGAATTAGGGTCAACCCTAATGACCTCATTTAATTTAATTATCCTTTTAAAGACCCTAGCTCCAAACACAGTGGCATTTTGAGGTATTGGGGATTAGGACTTCAACACATGAACTTTGTGGGGAACACAATTCATCCCAGAACACCAACCTAGTTCAATAGTAAGTCCAACTCTACTGCCCAATGTCTGGTCCTTTACACTGAAAGAGATAAGTCTTTTGGAGAGTCTCATGGGGTATTTTTGACAGAGGTGGTGGTTACAAGGTGTTCACTTTATATTAATTCATTGTCATATACTTATTTTATGTAGTTTTGGGTATGTGTTTCATTTTATAATAATGCAATAGATTGAATGTCTGTACCCCTTCAGAATTCATATATAGAAATCCTAATTCCCAAGGTGATGATATTATGAAGTTGGGCTTTTGGGAGGTGATTAGGTCATGAAGATGAAGGCTCACAATTGAGATTACTGCCCTATAAAAGAAACCCCAGAGACCTAGCTTCTCCGTCTGCTATGTGAAGACGCAGTGAGAAGACAGCCATCTGTAAACTAGGAAGCAGGCTCTCACCAGACACTGAAGTGCTGGTACCTTGATCTTGGACTTTCCAGCCTCCAGAACACTGAGAAATAAATTTCTGTTGTTTATAAGCCACCCAGTTCACGGTATTTTGTTATAGCCATCCAAGTTGACTATGGCAAATAAAAAAATTTGAACAATTTTAAGAGGAAAGATGAAATGCGACTTGATCAGACATGCAAAAATAAGAAAAATGTGCAAGAGGACACAACACTTAAAATAATAAAGACAGAAGGAATAATACCAAGTATATCCGTCATTGTATTAAATATGAGTGAACTAAATCCTACCACTAAAGACAGAGGTTGTCATATTAGGTGTTTAAAACCAAACTCAGCTGGGAAAAAAGAGGATGTGGTTTATTACAATGGAATATAAGTCAGCTATATAAAAAATAATGAAATCTTGCCATTTGCAACAACATGGAAGGAGCTAGAGAGTATAATGCTTGGTGAAATAAGTCAATCAGAGAAAGACAAATACCATATGATTTTACTCCTATGTGGAATTTAAGATACAAAACAAATGAACAACAACAAAATAAAAACAAGAGACAAACACAAAAAAAAATCAGACTCTTAACTATAGAGAACAAACTGATGATTACCAGAGGGCCAGTGGGTGTGGGGAGGAATGAGCAAAATAGATAAAGAGGATTAAGGGTACACTTCTCATGATGAGCACTGAGGAATGTATAGAATTGTTGAATCACTGTATTGTATACCTGAGACTAATATAACACTGTATGTTAACTATATGGGAGTTTTTAAAAATGGAAAAAAAACCCAACAAAGCCAGCTAAATACAATGTATACATATTTAAAGATAAATGGTGAAAAATGGCTGAAAATAGTGGGTTGGTAAAGCAATACAAAGTGGATACAATCAAAAGGAAAGCTGTATGTATGTGTGTATAGTATATTTTCTTTATCCATTCATCCATCCGTGAATACTTAGGTTGTTTCCATATCTTGGCTATTGTAAAAATGCTGTAATGAGCATGGGGATGCAGACGTCTCTTTGAGACAGTGATTTCATTTCCTTCAGATAAATACACAGAAGTGGGCTTGCTGGATCATATGGTAGTTCTGTTTTTTAAAATTTTTTGAGGAACCTCCATATTGTTTTCCATAGTGTCTGTATCAACTCATAGTCTCACCTACAATGTACATGGGTTCCTTCTGGTCCACATTCTTGGAAGTACCTATCTCTCGTCTTTTTTAGAATAGCTGTTCTGCTAGGTGTCGGGGTAACATCTCACTGTGGTTTTAATTTGCCTTTTCCCAATGATTAGTAATATTGAGCACCTGTTCATGTACCTGTTGGCCATTTGAATATCTTCTTTGGAAAAATCTCTATTCAGGTCCTTTGCCCATTTTTAAATTGGATTATTTGTTTTTTCATTTTGTTTTATTTCTGCTGTTCAGTTATATAAATTCCTTGTATATTTTAGATACTAACCTTCTTCCAGATGAATGGTTTGCAAATATTTTCTCCCATTCTGCAGATT
Organism: Lontra canadensis; assembly: GCF_010015895.1. NCBI lineage: Eukaryota > Metazoa > Chordata > Mammalia > Carnivora > Mustelidae > Lontra > Lontra canadensis. The sequence goes on along the minus strand of NW_022631073.1, from coordinate 6,653,690 downwards.
GCCTTTTCATTTTATAATTTCCCTGCTGTGCAGAAGCTCCCACTTATTTATTTTTGGTGCTTATGCTTTTAGGGGCACATTTATAAAATCATTGCCAAAACCAATGTCAAGGAGCTTTGCTCCTGTATTTTCTTCTAGGATTTTTGCAGTCATATGTTTAAGTCTTTAATCCATTTCAAGTTAAATTTTTGTGAGTGGTGAAAGATAGGGGTCCTATCCTTCATTTTTAATATGTGAATGTCCACTTTTCTCAGCATCATTATTGAAGACACTATCTTTCCTTCATTCTTGGCTCCCTTGTCAAATATTCATTGGCCATATATGTGAAGGTTTATTTTTGGGCTCCCAATTTTGCTCCATTGTTCTGTGTGCCTGTTTTTATGTCAATGCCATACTGATTTGATTACTACAGCTTTGTAATATAGTTTGAAATCAGGAGGTGTGATGCTTCCAGCTTTGTTCTTAGGATTTCTTTGGCTATTCAGGGTCTTCTGTGGCTTCAAATGATTTTAAGATTTTTTTCTATTTCTGTAAAAAAAATGCCATTGGAATTTTTATAGTAACAAAAATAATCCAAAAAACTCTAAGAATGAATAAATCCTAGATGGTAGTCAGGAATGTGTAAAAAGAGAAGCTTAATGAGGAGAAATTTGTCTTACTGGTGTCTTACTGGTGTACAGACCATACAATAAGGGTGCTGGAGTGAAATCAATATGGTATATTGTTTCAGAACAGGCAAATAGATGAGTGAATCAGAATTGTGAATCTGAAATAAGAGCTGGAAGAGAACTTATATATGACAACAGTGGTGGTTAGTTTTTGGGAAAGGGCAAGATTATTTAATAAATCTTGCTGGCACAATTCACCCAACATCTAGGAGAAAATAAAAGTGAATCCTTGTTTTATATTCTATTTGATAACAAATTACAGCTGTATTATGAAATAAATACAAGAAGGAAAACCTAGCAAATTCTGTTTATAATTTAGGAGTGGGGAGACTTTTTTTTTTTTTTAACTAGACTGACAATTCAAAAGCTTTAAAAGAAAAAGACATATTTAAATATATAAAAATTAAAAACCTCTGTACAGTGAATGATTTATAAACATAGTCAACAATAGTTTAAAAAATATGCAATAGAGATGACAGAGATTATTTCTATTTCATACAAAGAGCTCTTATACATTGACAATAAAAAGCTGATAGAAACCCAATAGAGAAGTGAACAGGGCGTTCATGAGAGTGCAAACTAGAAAGACCAGCAAACAGGAAAAGAGCCTTAAGTTTACCTGTGGTAAGGGAATTTCTGATTAAAGTAGCGATGTAGTATCATTTAAACCCACAGGAATGTTTAAGAGGAAAATAACACAATACGTGTGAAATAAAGTGTAAAACCCCTTCCATGTGTATATATGCAAATGTGTACTTATATGTGCATTCTTGTGTCTATGCATGATTTTATGAGCATGGAAAATTAAGAAAGGCTTTATTGTAGATTGCTAACATAAGTTACTTATGTTGGTGCTGGAGGGAACTGGGAAGGAAAAGGAGAGGGAGAAAAGTAAGTCAAATGAGAAAGGAAAACAAAAAATAAGACCGTATCTTAAAAGGGATTGATAATGGGGCACCTGGGTGGCTCAGCTAGTTGAGTTTGACTCTTGATTTCGGCTCAGGTTGTGACCTCAACGTCCTGGGATTGAGCCCCCCATCAGGCTCCTTGCTCAGGGTGCAGCTTGCTTGAGACTCAATCTCTCCCTCTGCCCTCCACAATCCCTGTTTCGCATGCACTCAAAATAAAGAAATCTTTTTTTTTAAAGCACTGATGATATATTTATGTATTTGTGTGAAATTATATGTGTATGTACATATGTATGCCTTTATAAATGAAGAAAACATTTCCTCAGATTCTTGAAACCATCAGTCTATTGCCTCCCCATCCCCATTTTATTATAAATTTAAAAGAAATAAAAAATTGAAATAACACAATAACACTTAGGTATCGTTTACCTAGATTCAACTGCTGATAACAGGTTGATATATTTGCTTTATCTATAAGTGTGTGTGGTTGTGTGTTTAATGCATATATCTGTATTTTTGCACACACATTTATTTTCAGAATTATTTGAAGACAAGTTATAGGCATAATATCACTTCATCCCTAACTACTTCAGCAGGTATCTCCTAAAAGTAAGGACATTTTCCCAACATATCCACAATACTATTGTCATACCTAAAAAAATTAACATAAATTTTATGTCATCTAATAGCCCTTGCATATTCAGTTCTCCCCAGCTGGCATATATATGTTCACTGTCTTTTATTTTTTGAACCAGGATCCAGTGAAGTTTTATGCATTGCACTGTCATTTCTCTTTGGGTTCTTTAAATCTAGATTTGCTCCTCTGATAGTGACCTTTGAAAGAGTCCTGGCTAGCTGTTTTGTTGAATGTCCCCATATACCATGGATTAATCCTCCCTGGTCTCACTGGACCACATGTTTATCTTGAGTTGCCTGGAGTAGAGTGCCGGCCCTTGGTCAAAGTTACAGACTGCACTGTATTCCCTCCATCTCCACCACTCTTTTTGGTCTACTTTTCTGTCCCACCTTCCATCAGGCACAGTGTTTCTTATTCTTGGACATCCAGGGTCCGTGGGGGTAGACCAGTCCTCCTCCACGGGGTTCCAACCCCGTGCTGTACTCTCTGCTGTCAGCTGGGCCTCTCTCCTCACCATCTATCTACCAGCCTCCATATATTTGGTCCTGGTCTGGGCTGAGCAGAAGCAAAGGCTAATGAGCTACCACTGTACTAGGAAGTGGGACTCCAGGTAATGGGGAGGGCCATTGGAAGGAGGGAGAACCCATACGAGGATGTGCCAGCCAGTTAAGTACAGCAGACTGATCTTGTGGGACCACACTGTGAGGGATCTGATCACCCCATCTCTCTCATTAGTCAAAGGTTTACCCCATGAGACTTGAACGCCCCACACTTGCAGGCTGCCAGGCTGTAGCAGCCCAGGAGCATCTGCATTACCCCATGCCTCAGGGAAGACTGGGGCAGGCGGTAAGACCTTGTCAGGTGCTGCCTGCTGGAAGTCAGCTAAAGCCCTCCCTGCTCTGGTTTGGTGCTACTGTGGCTAGAACAAGAGGTTGTGGAGTGGTGTTGGAGAGGTATCCCAGGCACCCCTCCAGCCACTGGTCTGCTTCTATCATTGACTTACACCTTTTCTTGGTGGTTGTTTGCCATGATTTTGGAGGGGCGACAGAAATGCACACAGTCAATTCTTCACCACGAATAGTATCTTCTTCATTTGTTTTATGTGTTTTCTGAAATATGAAGCTGTGCACTCAGTGGTGTGCTGGGTAATGTTGAGTAACTGGCTCTTGGCAGGGGTGTGGGGGGAGCCCTGATTTGTAGCATTTGCTGATTTTCACGGTGCAAATATGGCCACCATGGCCAATTTCAGGCTCCCAATGTAATGTCACTGAATGCAGAGTTGGGAAGAGACGCAGACAATTAGCTCCCATGAGCTGGTGCGTGCCAGCTCCGCACACCCTTGCGTGTGAACTGAATAATAAGCAACGAAGGACACAGGAGTGTGGGAGGCCTGCTCAACTGCCTCTATTTCTCAGCTATGCCTGATTTCTTGAGTTCTATACCATTCCCAATAAAATATCAATGACAGAAACAACAAGAACAAGATATAGTTTGAGGAGGATGCAAAAAAGAAGTGTATCCTACCTGTTGAGCCTGTCGGCTTCCTAAGCAAACAGACCCAAGGTCTAATCTCCATTCCTACCCAAACAATTATAGGAATTCCGAAGGACGCAGCTCTCCCAATAACACCTAACCTCAGTGTACATGCTTAACTCACACAACCCATTTCCTAGCAAAGGGATTTTCTTTTGTGAAACACATCAATACTATCTGGTAAGCTTTGTCCAGCCTCCCTTCAATTAATAAAAGATTCCACCTGACTTTAGTGTGCTTCCAGAGTTGAAAATCACTGTACTGGTAGGTGTACAAACACAAAATGACTTCATGGCCATGGGTGAGACATGTCTTTTGGCGAGGGGCATCCCTGGAGAATCAAAAGTCACCTAAGAAAATGCTTCTAATGGCTTCAGTGTTCAGGAGAAGGCCCTTGAGGAAATGGCTTTGAGGTTGGTCCCTGTGTCTATACACACACTGAATCCTGCTAGTGGTCTAATGACAATGGCCTGGCACTTGCTCACCTTATTCCAGATCTGCAGAATTTAATAATGTGTAGCTCCTGTATTGCAGATGATGTTACCCAGGTGCTTATAGAAAAGCGGGCAGGGTCACTTGTTGCTCTTCTAAGTCCTGGCTGGATAGCAACAGTATTAAGTCCTGAGGTCTTAGTGATTCAGCTAGACCATCTCCGCGAGCCCACTACTAAAGCAGGGCGTCCCACTCATGCTCTTGTTGCTCCAGCATTTCAGGATGTGGCATCCAAGTCCACCCAATTTTATCAATGGTACTTATCCTTAGTGGATTTTGATCACATTCACTCCCAGATTTTGCCTGTCTAGACTAGAGGCCCCAAGCCTCTGTCCTGTTCTCTTCAGCAGCCCCAGCATCACTGGGGAAGGACCCAGGGTCCTTCCACGGGTGGACTGCCTAGGCCCCAGAGGCATAGTTTTACCAACACGTAGATAGGTAAATGCTGTCCAGTCTTTTTTCATTACTTACATCAATTGGGGGCTGGTTGGTTGGAAAGAACTCCAACTAGGAGTGACTTAAACAAAAGAGTATTTATTACCTCACATACCAAGAATTCTGGAGGTAGACTGGTTCAGGTGGGGTTAATTAAGCAGCTCAGATATTATCAGAGACCCAGGTGCTTTCTATTTTTCCACTCCGTCATAACCCTCATGTTGTCTATTGTTCTCAGGCTTGCTCCCTGATGTTAGAGATCGGAGCCCCAGTGCCCAGCTCCCTGGACAGACCTAGCGATGTGAGCAGCAGAGGGAAGTTGTCATCTTCTCCTGTGTGTTCCCTTTTATCAGCAAGGAAGAGCTTGCTCTGAAGCTTTCTAGAAGTTTCCCCTAATATCTCACAGGCCAGAATTTCATCATATACCCACCTCTAACTGGTCAGTGGCCAAGAGAATATATTTACTATGAATGGTTCAGACTAATAATTAATCTGAGCTGCCTTTCTGAAGCACGCAACCATCTTGTATCGAAGAAAACTGGGGTTAGCAAATGGAGGAGAAATGGTTGTAGGACAAGCAACTAACCGTGTCTGTAGCCCCATAGTTCTGTGACAACAGCGTACCTGAGATACGTGCCTATCCGGATTTCCAGGAAACTTTCTGGAGATCTTCATTTGACACAGGATACCTTGTGGACTCCTTGTGTAGGCAAAGGTACCCTTACTTGCCCCTACATTTCACTGCGGGTTTGGCTGCATTTGAGCAGAAGCAAAGGCTAATGAGCTACCACTCATTAGAAAGTGCCACATCAAAGGCACTTTCCCCCAGGACTTTGAGGTACTGTTCCAGCGCCTTCCAGCACTCAATGTGTCTGCAGAGAAGTCTGAGGTAAGCCCCTCTCATGCTGATCCTGATAAAATGTTTCATTCTTTCTGGAACAGTTCTGAATTTCCTCTTTAACGTTGGAGGTCTGAAACTGCACTCTGAATATCTAGGTATGGACCTTCCTTCGTTCATCCCCTGAGCACTCAGTGGGCCCTGGTAGTCTGAATATTAAATCTTTTTCTTCCATGTTTATTTCCTTATTTTTTCCCCCCTCTGCTTCTGGAAGTCTAATAAAACTAATATTTTACCTTCTGGGTCTTTCAAAATTTTTTTTCATCTTTACTAATTTTCTAACTGCTTGTGTCTGCTCTAAATGATAGGTTTCCTTGGCTGATCTTCTAGACCAGGGATTGGTGAGCTTCAGCTGACGTGGCAAATCCTGTCCACTTCCTGTTTATCTATGGCTTAGGAGCTAGATTTTTAAGTGCAGCTCTGCTCATTCATTTACATATTGTCTGTGGTTGCTTCAGGCTGTAATGAGAGTCACACAGCTGTCGTGGAGACTTTATGGCTCGCACTACCTCAAATATTAACTATCTGGCCCTTTACAGACAAAGTTTGCTGATTCCTGTTAGAGAATACCAGTGGGGGTTTTAACCGTGCTCATTCTATTGAATTGAACATCCACTGGATGTTTTCTACATTAATGATATTTTTAATTTCTTTTTCAAAGGTTTATTTGAGAGAGGGTACACACACATTTGAGAGAGCATAAGCAGGGTGGAGGGGTAGAGGGAGAAGCAGACTCTTTCCTAAGCAGGGAGCCCGATGCGGGGCTTGATTTCAGGTCTCTGGGATCTTGATCTGAGCTGAAGACAGACACGTAACCGACTGAGCCACCCAGGTGCCCTGAATTTCTAAGAACTTTATTTCTCTGGTTATTCTTTTTATCAGATGTATCAGCTATTTTGTTATGGATTTAATAATCATTTTCAAGTATGTTTTTTCCACAAGTACAAAAAGGGGCACACATTTCACTAAAATGTTCACTAAATGTTCACAAGGGAACGTCTCCCTATAACCAACCAAAAGAAAAATAAAATGACCAACACCCCAAAAACCTTTGTACTCCCATAGATTACTAGCCACAGGGTAACCGCTATTTTGACTTCCAATTTTGAGCTTTATCAGAATGGAACCATTCCATATGGCTCTTTTCATGTCTAATTTCCTTCACTGAATATTACGCTTGGAAAATCCATGTTGTGTGTAGAAATTAGTTGTTCATTTGCATTTCTAGATATTATTCCCTTACATGCATACACCACAACCTATTGAAGAATTCCATCCAAGTTGTTTCCAACTTTCACAGCACTGCTGTACACATTCTTACACATTTTAAGGAACATATTGTGTACATTTCTATTATTCAGGAAGAGAGTTCTGAACCGGAGTACGTTCAGCCACAGCTGACTCTGATGAATTCCCACCAGCAGTGTACGAGAAGTCAGTTCAACATCATCACCAGCACTTGGTAGGATCAGTCTTTTACATTTTAGTCATGTTGCTGGATGCGTGTTAGTGTTCATTGTGGTTTTAATCTGTATTTCCCCAATGACTAGTTATTCTGGGAAATTTCCATATATTTTGGGCCATTTGATAGCCTCTTTTGTGAAACATCTGCTCAAGTCTCTTGCTCAGTTTTCTACTACATTGTGTATCTTTTTCTTATTGAGTCATAGGAATTCTTTACCTATTTTGGAAAGGACTCCCTTATCACTCTTCACGGCTTGCCCTTTTTATACTCTCAATGGTGTTTTTTATGTTGTTGTTGATTTTGATGACCAGATTTTATTTTGCAGTGGTCTAACTTTATTTTTTAAGTTAAAAATTTTTTTTAAAATTTGAATTTTGGGGGGTGCTTGGGTGGCTCAGCTGGTTAAGAGCCTGACTCTTGATTTCCGCTCTGGTCATGATCTCAGGGCTGTGAGACTGAGTCTTGCTTTGGGCTCCATGCTCAGGGCAGAGTTGGCTGGAGATTCTCTTCTCTCTCCCCCTGCTTGAGTGCTGTCTCTCAAATAAATAATTAAAATCTTAAAAACAATTCTATTTTTTCCCCTTCATGGTTAATGATTTGAACATTATATTTAAGAATGCTCTGCCTACTTTGCAACCGTGAAGATAATTCTCCTGTATTTTTTTTTCTAAAAACTTTTTTTTTTTGTTTTTCCTTTACAAGCTGATCTCCAATTAATCTGGAATTCATTTTTGTTCAGGGCTAGGATGCCCTTTTCCTGCATGGATAGCCTATTGACTCGTTTCATTTATGGAAAGGGCCATCTTTTCTTATTGCATGGCTGTGTCTTCTCCTTTGTTACTAATACAGTGACTGTATATATGTGGCTCTCTTTCTGGATCCTGTGTTCCACTCCACTGCTCTGTTTGCCTACAAGTGCACCAAGACACACTGCCTTCTTTACTATGGCTCTGTAATAAATCTTGACATCCGGTCGTGTAAGTCCTTTAGCTTTGTGGTTCTTTAAGATTGTCTGGGTTGCTCTTAGTCTTTATCATTTCCCCATAAACTTGAAAATCAACTTGTCAGTTCAGACACACACATTAAAAAAAAAAACAAAACTTCCAAATTTTTATTGGGATTGCATTGAATCTATAATTCGGTTTGGGAATATCTTTATAATACAGACTATTCAGATTCATGAATGTGTCCTTCCTTCCTTCCCTGCCTCCCTCAGGTCTTTTAAAATTTCCATTGATATGGTTTTGCATTTTGTTGTCTACATAGATTTTGCAACATCTTTTGTTAGATTTATTCCTGGACATTTCGTTTTCTGATGTTATTGTAAATGATATTTTTGAATTCAATTTTCTATGTGTAGGTGGCTAGTACAATAGATTTCTGCATATTTACCTTATACCCAGTGACCTTGAATTCACTTGGCTATAAATCTTTTCAGTTGCTAATATTCAAACATGTTGTTTATGCCTAATGGCAGCTTTTTATTTTCTTTATCCTTAATTTTTTCCCTTGCTTTATTGCACTAGCAAAGACCTCTAGCACAATGTTGAATAAAGGTAATAGTGGGCAATCTTATCTCATTCCTAATCTCAAAGGGGAAATTTTTAATATTTCACCACTAAGTTATGATGTTTGTTCTGTTTCTTTTTTCGGGGGGGGCACTTTTTCTCAGTTTAAAGAGGTTCTCTATTATTCATACTTTTGTTTTGAATGGTTATTGAATTTTATTAAAGCTTTTCCTGCATCTCTTGAGATGATTGCATAATTTGATAATGTGATACGTTATTTTGATTGAATTTAGAATGTTAAACAACTTTCCATTCTTAGAATAAACTTAATAATGATGCATTACCCTTTTCTATCACTGAATTTGATATAGGTAGATTATGATCTACCGTTAGATATTAGGGGTTTCTAGTCTCCATTTGTTACACTTGTTCTTTGCTCCTATTTTTGTCTTCCACTCTTTTCTTTGTGCCTTTTGTTGTTCATATTGAACATTTTATAAGATTCCATTTTCTCTGCTTTCTTAGCATATCAAGTATACTTTTTCTTTTACATTTTTTAGTGGTTGCCCTAGAGTTTGCAATATATACTTACAACATATTCAAATCCACTTGCAAATAACACCATGCCATGGGTGTGTGAGTGCCTAATAGTAATGAAATAAATGTCCTCCCTCCCATCCCTTGTATCATTGCTGTCATTCATTTTACTTATATGTTAACATATACCATTCTATATGTATATACTAATATAGTATCATTATATAGGATATACATGAAACTAAACATGATTGGATACATTGTGACTATTACTATTTTGAACAAACTGTCTTCTGTTATATCAATTAAGAAAAAAGAATTATTTTACCTTCACTTCTTTCTTCTTTGATGCTCTTCCTTTCTTTTATGTAGATCCAAGTTTTGGATCAAGATATTTTTCCTTCTCTCTAAGGAACTGCTTTTAACATTTCTTGGAAGGCAGAACTACTATAAAAAATATTCCTCAACTTTTGTTTGTCTGAAGGTCTTTATTTCTCCCCCACTTTTGAAGGATAATTTCACAGGGCACAGAATTCTAGGTTGATGGGTTTTTTTCTCTTGACGCTAAATATTCTACTCCACTCTCTTCTTGGTCGTGTGGTTCTGAGGGGCAGTCAGACACAGTTTGTTCCTCTCTTGGTAAGGTGTTCCTCTTTGTTATCTCTCTAGGTATCTTTTTTCCTCTCTAGGTAAGCTCTTCCCCCACCTCCTCTCCCCACCCCCAGAATTTTTTATCTTTGATTTTCTGTAGTTTGTAGTTCTGTAGTTTGAAGAAAATATGCCTAGGTGAACATTTACTCCACTGGATTTTCTCTGTTTTCTGTATCTGTGGTTTGGGGTCTGACATTAATTGGGGGGAAATTCTCAGTCATTAGTTTTTCAAATATTTCTTCTGTTCCTTCCTCTCTTCTTCTTCTTCTAGTACTCCCATTATGCATATCCTGAGCTTTTCTGTAGCTGTCCCAGAGTCCTTGGATATTGTTTGTTCTCTTTGCTTTTCAGTTTTTGAGGATTCTATTGATGTCTCCTCTAGCTCAGAAATCCTTTCCTCAGCTCTGTCCAGTCTACCACTAAGTCCGTCAAACATACTCTTCGTTTCTCATACAGTGTTTTTTATCTCTAGTACTTCCTTCTGGTTCTTTTTAGGATTTCCATCTCTCTGCTTACGTCGCCCGTCTGCTCTTGCGTGCTGTCTGTCCATTGTGGCCCTTTGCCTATCAATCATAGCTGTTTTAAATTCCAGGTCTGGTAATTCCAACATGGCTGATAAGTCTGGTTCTGAGGCATGTTCTGTTTCTGCAGATCGTGGTTTTTGCCTTTAGGATGCCTTATAGTTTGAATTGATATTCAGGCGTGATATGCTGTGTACAAGGAATGTACTAGGTGAACAGGCTGTTCAGTAATGTAGGTGAGATGTAGGGAGAAAGGAAGGAGGCATATCATAGTCCCAGGACTAGGTCTCAGATTTTTAGTGAGGCTGTGCCTCTGGGCTGTGAATTTCACAAGTGTTTCTCAGGGGGTTTTTTTGTTTTTGGTTTTTTTCTCCCTCTCCCTTAAGAGGGACACCATGGCTAGAGTGGAATTGGGTATTTCCCTTCTCCCAAGTCAGTTAGGTTCTAGGTAACTAGCTTCCCTTGAGTGCAGGGAAGAACAGAGTTCTCTCATATTTTTAAGTAGGGCTCCTTTTCCTCTTCCCCAGATGGAAGTCTGAGGGGATATTTTTCCCTCTGATATTTACTGCGGGAATGCATTGAGCTCCTGGAAGTAAATCTCACAGTATTTTGGGGGCTCCCTTAGGACTGAATCCCCCTGGAGTTTTCAACTTCAGACTTGTCTACATGGAGCCTCCAGCAATTTGTCCATTAGAGCTCAGATTTTCCTCTCTGGCCCTGATTCCCTCTGTGCTTTCTGCTTTGAGTCTCGGCTCTGGTAAGTTGTGACTCACTGTGTCTGCCTGTTTCTCCAGCCTTGGGAGAAAGTTGAGTGTGTTCCTCTCTCTCTTATGGACTCAAGAAGAGCTGTTCATTTTTCACTTTATTTAGCATTTTACTTGTTGGGATGGAGTGGCCACTTCCAAGACCCAGACAGGTGGAACTGGAAGCTAAAAGTTATCACCGAATTTGATTTGCTCATACTTGTTAAGGGCTTTTCATCTTTGTTCATAAAGAATATTGGCCTGTAATTTTCTTCTTTTGCTAACTGCAGAATTGAATCTAGCCAGCTACCCACATGCTACATGGTGTTTTTTATAGAAACTCCATGGATGGGAATCTGGAGACACCTGTTGGGGGAGAACCTACACATTCTGGAAGACCGGTGGTATGGGTGTTTGAGCCTTCCAGTGAATTGCATCACCATGCCGTGGTAGGTCAGGTGCAAGACAGGGTTCACCACAGATTCTTCCCTTCACCTCACCCTTGGTATCCAGTATATTAGCAATTCTTGGTGGTACCTTCATACAAAATCAAAATTCAAGGAACTTTTTACATTTTTGTTGCCCTACCCTTGCCCCAGTTGTGGTCTGCTTTTGCCTGGATTACTGTAACTATCCAACTCCTCTCCCTGCCTCCCCTCTTGCCCTGTGCTCCCACAACCCATCCTACACTCAGAAACCAGAGACGTCTTTAAAAACATCTGTATCTGGTCATGTCAATTCTCTGCTTTTATCCGTCCACTATGTTCCCATTGCAGCTAGAATAAAATCCAACCTGCTTACAGGGTTTCAAACAGGATCTAGTCTAGTCCTTGTTTACCTTACAAAGCTCATGTCCTACTCCTTTAGATAGTAGGTTCCAACCTTCTAAGTATCCTATCAAATTACCAGGTGTTATTTTCTTTATAGCACTTATCTGTATAAAACAATGGGCTTATTCCCTGTTGATTTTCGGCTGACCTTCCCCCACACTTCTTGAGCGTTAAACATTCACTGACTGCCATCCCCAGCACTGACAACAGTGACTCATCATAGAAGGTGCTGGATACATGCTTGAACCCTATCTCCTAGTCCTTCAGACAAGACCAGAGTTTGCTATTGGACTTTAAGCTGCTGTACCTGGTGTACATTTAAGCCTTTCCTTGGAGAAAACCCATCAAAAGTGGGAAACTCATCCAGGGTCATTCTCTTCTCTCAGGTGTCTAGTCCCTTCCAAAACCTGTCTGCTCTGGGTTGTTCTCCATTGTCTTTAGGTAGTTATATTTTTATATTTTATCATCTGCACAAGAGTCTATTTGATTGATTCACAATAACCAGGACTGGATATGTTTTTGAAGTTAGAATGTGGAGTTTGAGAGCATTTTGGTTACTCTCTAAGGAATTTTCATTGAGAACTTGTAAAGCCAGCATTAGCACCAGCTGAATTGGGGAAGACGGAGGATGGCGCAAATTTTGGGGCGGGTAGATCAGAAGTTCCGGTTTGGACATGTGGAGTTTAGGATGTCTGCTGAGTAGGTCATTGGTATGTAAAGAGCTACATCTTGCAACAAACATACGTATTCTGGGGACTGCCAGCATACACATTTCACTTAAAGCCATGAGACTGGGAGAGAGAGTGCGGAGTGTGGACACAGAGGAGGGAAAAAAAGACTGTGACCTGCCCACTCCAAAACTAAGCCAGGAGAAGAAGAACTGGAAGAAACACAAGGGCAGCAGTCAGCATGGGAGGGAAACCAAGAGAGGGTACCCCAAAAGCCGTGTAGAGAAAATGTGTCACGAGTGGGGGGATGCTGCTGACGGGTGCTGTCAGATGGGAATTGGGAACTGGCAATCCTGAATGCTGGTGCTGGGAACCTGGTTGGGGGGGGCAGGGTTTGAGAGACAACTGGGGGTGGGGACTGGAGATATGGGGGGCTTATTTAGAAGTGGCTCCCTGGCAAGCTGTAAGGATAAGGGTGAGGGCAGCTTTAAGGTGGGGCTCAAAAGTACATGATGCCGAGGATTTCTTGGGATGAAAGGGAACCAGGAAGAGACTCTCAGAGAAAGCTCGACTGGCTGCAAGTTCCCTGAACCTGTGAGGTTGGATGAAGGAGTGAGAAGGTCAGAGAGGGGCCCTGATGTTGGCTCTTTCCACAGAGGAGTGGTTCTTCATGCTGAAGGGCCCAGGAGGAGTCATGGAGAGGACGGCAAGGGGGATGGAGGCTGGTGGAAGCATAAGGAGCTTTAAGGCCAGGGTGGGATGGAGGGCACAGGCATAGATGGTGGACTCATGGAAAGGTCTGGGATGCAGAGAAAGTTTGGACCGCTGATCCAGCTGTCAGTGCTGGATGAAGATGAGTGGGGAGAAACTGATGGTGAGGACAGGTGGCAGAGGCTGGTACAGCCGGATGGTGAGGACCCCACAAGGATGGGGAGACCTGAAGGTAAAGGGGAGAAGGCTCTGAAGTCCTACTCCCACCATCCTCGTCCCTAGGGTGTGGGCACGTGCGGAACCAACACCCTCAAGAGATCAGGGCTTTGGGGACAGACCAAAGTTTCAACTTTATCACTCTTGAAAACATCAGAGGGATTATTTCTGCCCCATCAGTCAAGCCTTCAGTGAGAATAGTCAATACCAAATACTTCTCAGTCCCAGAGCTATTACTACTTGGCATTCTGTGCTCATAATGCACTTGCAAATTGATTGTTTGTTTTATTTTACTTAACTTGTCAGGCTCAGTGGTAAACCAGCGACTGAATGTGCTTCCTCCACAACAAGCCTCCTCAGTTCAAAGTATTACTACATCTCACCTCCTCCCTTGCCCCTCAGCTCCTCCCGCCCCCACCTCCTCCCTTTCTCCCCTGTCCCCCCAGCTCTTCCCCAGTCCCTCAGCTCCTTCCCTGGCTCCCACCTCCCTTCAGTCCTTAGTCCTTCTGAGCATTCAGATCTCATCTTAGTGTCACCTCCAGAGATAGACCTTTTGTCATTCTGGATAAGATCACTGCCCCTCCTCCCCAGTCTGTTCTTCATTTCTGCACCCCTCTCCTTTCCTTCATAGAACTCAGTCCCATTTATATATTTTCTTTTCAAACAGTCTCTTTCTCATGGAATAAAATTGCACTAGGAGCCGGGTCAACTGTCCCATTCACCATCGTATTTCCAGTACTTGCCATAGTGTTCGGCACGTAGCAAGCCTTTAACAGATATTGTTGGACAAGTATTTGTATTTCCATTTTATAAATGACTCAGAATGAGACTCAGCGAGAGTGACAAAGCCTGGCTTCTGACCAGGGTCTTCCAACTTTTCCATTTCCACAATCCCTCTTGAAATTAGGAAGCGGTTTACTCTAATTCTTCATGATGGGTTAGAATGGCCGCAGCATCTGCCCCTGAGCCCGCAACCACCAAAAGGAGACTACACAAGTGAAGCTGTAGCCGTTCCAGGCTCTGCCTCGAAGGGACTGGCAACATTGCCTTCCACGCTCTGAGAGCACTTGCTGTCAGGACGCCCAACTGCCTCGTGAGCCTGGCTGTCCTTCTGGAGAGACCGTGGGGGTGATGCCGTGCACGTCTGCAGCTGCAGGAGCATTTTGGCAGAACCTCCGGGTGGCTTCCGCCCCAGCTGCCAATCAGCTGCAACTCCACGAGCCCCCGAGCCCTGGGGTGAGCCCAGCAGAGCTGCCCAGCTGAGCCCTTTCAACCCGCAGAACCACGAAGGAGGTTGGAATGGTTGTTCTAAATAGGGTGGGAACTCGGAGGAGGCAAGAGGGTGCCTAGGACACAGGATGTAAGGAGGCGCTCTGCTCTTGGGGACCCAGCTTGTCCTTGTTTGACCTTGAGAGTGAACATCTCCTTAGACCTTGTGCCCTGCGGGCCTCAATTCCGTCTGCCCAGACCTAGATTCTCAGCCACGAGGTCTGGGCGGTTTTACCCAGCTCTAGAGACCCGAAGCATTCATGGGGCCTTGAGCAGAGCAGGTGCACTGGATTGAACCAGTTAAGGTTCCATTCCCACTTCCCAGCAAGGGGCTTTTGTAGAAATCCTGGGTACTCTGGGTCTGACCCTCACAGTTTGTATCACACTTTCTTCAACACATCATTCCTGTGGTTCTAAACTCTCACTGTCTCCATTTCAGCAAACGTTCTTGAGCATCTCCCTTGTGCTCAGCACTGGCCGGCGCTCAGAGATGGTGGGGAGAGGGCAGGGGAGACAAATGTGGGTCCTGCCCCAAGGAGCCGACCATGGACCCAAGCAGCTGCGGTGGGCTGAGACCCAGGGAGCCCGCACCATGGGACAGTGAGTGGGGCTGCCGAAGGGGCTGGAGGAGGTTAACGCCTGAAATGGGGAGACAGCAGAAGACTGGGAGGTGGCTGGTTTTGTACCGAGCCCCAAGGGTGAGCACAGCTGCGCCCAGCAGCGGTGAGGCGACAGGACAGGAACACCTGTGCACAGCTGTCACCGTGTCACACTGCCCTCTTGTCCTCTTGTTCCATCCCCCCACACTCCCTTTGGGACGATCAAGGGAAAGGGCATTTCCAGAGGTCTCTCCGGGTCTTACCTCAGTGGTGGCTCCGACCGACACCAGAGCTGTGGCCTTGCAGGGCAGGGCAGGGCAGCGACGCCTTTCTGGTCAGTGGCTGGTCACAATGTCTTTGTTACCCTAGCCCTGCTCCGCTGTCCCTTAAGAAAATGACCTACAGGGCCTGGACCCATGGCTCCTGTTTGCAGATGTTCTATAAAACCCGACTCACGGGCAGTAAATATGGGAAAGCTTATGTGGCCGGCAAAGCGCCTCCTGCACCTCGAGCCGCGTTCACAGCCCCGTACCGCCTGGCCGGTTGGCTGGTCAGCTCCCGCAGGCCCCGAGGTCAGGCTGGGCCCATTTTCATGTAATTCTTTACAATTAGCACGTGGCTTGTCTGCAGAAAAGGGCAGCCAAGTGTTTTCAAATAGTATCTTCTCTGCAGGTTAAACATTTACTTTCTGCTCTGCCAACACAGTTAATTTGCAAAGCGAACCCCCTTTCCTCTGAACTTCTAACAAATGCAACCCCAATTCTCCAGGCCCCATGCCAGCTGTGATGGTGGGATGGGGGTGGGGAGGCAGGAGGACTTGTGAGAACTTGGGCAGAATTGGCGGAGGAGGCAACTGGTCCCAGGTGGTGAAGGAGGCAGGAAATGGTCAGAACCGCTCTGTGACAACCTGTGTGGGGCCCGGAAAAAGGTTGGAAAAAAAACCAAAAAACAAAAAACGAAAAACCCTCTTAAGCCTTTGTGGCTCTCTGGGGATATCAGAGTTCTCTAGGAAAGAATTCCCATATGCTAGGACCCAAGGCTTCAGGCCTCATGGAAATCCCAGGGACAATAAATGTCGTTCATAATGTAATCGTAACATGTGGGTTACACTTCTTGATTTTTATGTTTGCATAACCATTCTTCGCTTGGGGTCGAACGTCCCACTTAAGGTTTGGCCACGAGAGTGAATGGGGGACCTGACTGCTGGCTCTCCTCCTTCATGGCCCTTGGGGATTTGCAAACTCAGACTCCGGGGCCCGGCAGGTGACAGGAATAAACAGCATGTGGGGGTCAGGCCGGTGGCTGTGTGAGGCCCTCGGCTCACCTGGAAGGGAGGCATGACTGCACATTCCTGTCTGTGAGAAACACTGGCCCAGTGTTCCAGCATGGGCGGATCTTAATAAGAGAAGATGGCTATCTGTACTTTTCCTTGAAATTGGCAGAAAAACATTGCTCGACCAAACAACACGCGTCTGTAGTCTGCGTTGGGCAGCCAGGGAGGGGCAGAGTGTGGAGGGGAGGGAGGGGGTGAAGTCAGACCTTTGGATGCTGGTTCTCTGGAGTCACTGGCCGTGTGACAATGGGCAAGTCACGTCCCTTCTTGGGCCTCATCTTCCTCATCTGGAGAGTCATGGGTCTGGAAGTTTCCATCTTTATTTTGTTTTTTATTTTCTGTTTTTTTTAGAGGGGAGGAGGAGCAGAGGGAGAGGGAGAGAACCTCAAGCAGGCTCCGTGCCCAGTGCAGAACCTGACATAGGGCTCCATCCCACGACCTGAGATCATGACCTGAGCCAAAATCAGGAGTCAGACACTCAACCTACTGAACCCCCCAGGTGCCCCTGGAAGATTCCATTTTTAAAATGCTGTTCAGCCTTAGGATTTGGAACCCCAGCACATGGTGTGATACATATGCTCAACTCGAAGGCCAAAAAATTGATGTTAAATTAATAAAATAATGAATTACTCACCTGGACTTTTTGCAAAGATAATCAGCCTCGGAAGAGAAGTCTTAGACAAATCTCTCCTTTTCCCGAACAAATTCCCCATTGTTTTCCCTTGATGCTGTTTGCCCCCATAGATTTCAGTTTCTGTTTCCCATGAAACCTCAGCTTTTGAGCAGACCCCCAGACTCCTCTGTGCGGCTCCGACATGGGAGCCCTGGGTGGGCCGGCTGCCCTCCCCTTGGCAAGCTGCGCAGGCAGTCCTGACAGGTTCCGGTGGTCAGGAATCATCGATGTGAACTCGACACGCCTTCCACCTGAGATGGGAGCAAGATCTCTGAGAGCGCTGGATGCCCCTGGAGAAGGACACCAGGTTCTGTGGGGATGCCATCAGTGGCCCAGCAGCACGAGAGCAACAGCAGGTGTGGTGCATTTGTGGCTATAGAAGGAAAGGTGATTTGCCCAAGCACTGCCCATCCCCAACTTCCATAAGAAGTTCCTTCCTTCTTCCGTAAGAAGCCCCACACCTTACAGAATCCCTTACCTGTGCAAATGGAATCAGCCTCAACAGGATAGGATCCGTAAGATATTATAGATGAATTTGGGGTTTTCCAGGATTTACGGAAGTTGTAAACCGAAGGGACCCTAGGGGAGGGGATGGCTGGGGAGAGAGTCTGGCCCACTAGACTGTGGGCCATCAGCTCTCTGGAGAGGTTGTATCTCACTCAGCCCTTGGATCCAATGATGCACTATTATACAATCAATGATGCACTATTATACGATCTTACCGATGGCGAATGAAGGTCAGGTGAGGAAGGACAGTTCCCCAAGATCATGTCACTTGTAAGGTGTGCAGCCAGGACCCAAACTCAGAATGATCTGACTCCGAAGTCCTCATTCCTCCCGTGAGGAATTGAGACACAGGTTACCAGATTGCCCTCTTCCATCAGCGCGGTGAGCGAATGCGGCCCGCAGAGCTTACTGTCATCATCAAGGTCAGAGCTGTTTTCCTTGTCAGGAGTGGTCTTTCAGTGCCGTGTTCGTCTCTGGGTGACACTAGGCTGGTGGAGGCAGGTCCTCAGGCCCCAGGAGTAGGAACCTCTTGTCATTGTTCCCTCTTCATGACATCTTCAACTTAAGAGTCACTTTGGATTGGACCGGGCCACGGTCATCTCCTGAAAGAAGCCGCTGAGATGGTCGTTGAAGGCCACCATGAGTGTGGCTTGGGACACAGGAGTCCAGACATGGGGGCACCACTGGCAGATGCCCCGCTCCTCCCCACGGCCCTCATCCTCTTGCCTCGTCTTGGGGCTGGCTTTTCTGTTGCTGGTAGGCTTGTGGCCCTGGGATTTCACTCAGGTCCACGCCACAGCAGCAGGGATAAGGGTGACCCAGTTCCCCATTCCTGGCCTCTCCGCTTCCCCGTCTGAGTTGGCCGGGGAGGCTTCCGTGAGCTGCATCTTCCCCAGCAGCCAGCCAGCCCTCTGATTCGTTTCAGTCCGGTAAGTTCTCCTGCCGCTGAGCCACCTGTCGGGCAACGCCTCCCGCACCAGATGGCTGTGCCTCCTGCCCCTCCATGGCAGTCCAGCCAAACCCAGGCCCGGCATGGACAGAAGAGGACCCGAGTGGCCGTGGCCAAGGTCAAAGTGTCCATCTGGACACAGGTATGAGCAGAGCCGAGGCACGCCACAGAAACAGCTTTGGCAGGGATGGTGTCACAGGCCTTCAGCTCTCGGCTCCCTTTCAGTCTGATTTCAAGCTCAAAAGCTGCTCAGAGGCACAGTTTCTCCCGCAGGTGGCCGACTTCCTGAAGAACCGCCTCCCCCGGGCTCCCAGTCAGGGGCGCCTGCTTCCCGTCACCCCCTCCCACCAAGGGCGAATGATTGGGAATCTTTGTCAGAGAGGAGCTTGGCTACAAATGACTGCTCTTGGCTTTTCCAGGGCCTACTCAGCCTGGGGCTCAAGGTCCACAGTCAGCAAGCCTTTCCCTGTCCCTCCCCCTCTCCCCTCCTCATGGCAGAGCCTTGAATTCTGAACTTCTTCCTCCCTCATAGCTCTTCAACTTGACCTCACGCTGTGGCAGTCAAATGAAAATGCGAGGCAATATTATTGTACCAAATTGTTTACAAAATAGAAAACTGGAGAGGAAACGCTGTTTTGTTTTCTGAACAGTGAGAAATCTGAGCAGACCTACTTATTTCCAATTCTCTGATTTTTCCAAGTGTACATAAGAAGGCCATTGAGATGGCCTTGCAGGAGGCTTGTTTTGGCTTTGAAGCAAGCCTTCCTCCTTCCATTGGTAAGTAATAGATTCTGAATTAAAGAAAAAAAAATCCCACTGCATTCAGAATTCCCAAACCAGCATAACCCATTTCTTATTCTAAACAAGGGAGCCAATATTTATCTTCGGGGCCAAGATGTCAGTGTTAAAAAAATGTTTTAGAATAGAAAATATCACAGCCATGTGCAAGCCTGGCAAGGACGGCTCCCGCCATCAGCTGATAATTGCTGTGCTCATGCTTTTTCCTTAGGGCTTTCGTTGTTTCTCTCGGTGGAAGCTTTAGGAAGCCATCTCTTACACTGGATTCAAGCTTTCAAAGTGGCACCAGAAATATCTTATCAATTTCCCCAGGACATGGTGCGATAGAACCTGTGAGATGATCCTGTTCCCTTATGAGACGCAGGTTTGAGCGGGGCAATCTTACCGATACTCGGGCCCATCTGCGAGGCGGCGCGGATCTGGGGTAATGGGTGACACGTTGGATTTGCAGTACGTTGGGCTTCGCTGTGACCCCGATTTGCCCGCCCTCCACAGATCACTGTTCAGCCACCAGCATCCCACATCCTGTAGTCTTTTCCATTTGCTGCTTTATGGATGGGCAGGTCACCTGACAGCAGCTGCCTGGACAGAGCTGGCCTTGAGGGTCTGCCATTCTCCCTCGGCTGTCCTCTGATGCCCCACCACATGCCAGCCTTGTTTGCATGTTGCCAATACTCGGGGGGTGGGGATCGCATCTCATTTGAGCACGGTTTTATCTGCTTATTTTACACACAGATGTGAGTACAATTCTCTCTACATTACATAAGTATTCAAGTTTTCATTCCAACTGTCTTCAGTACTTACTACAACAAACAGGCAAATAGCCAGCCCCCATGGTGCTGGAAATGCCTTTCCCCATACCTTGCTCTTCAAAGGCTGTCATAAATGGAATGTTATGAAATAAAACAAGACTGGCGGGGGTTCCAATAAAGTCACCCCAAATTACTTAAATGTCTCTGTGAACTATTTCATATATTCTGGACGTGTACTGGCAGTGGTGGGGGAACGTGTTCTTCTCTGTTCCCAGTTTTGGCTCCTCCAAATGAAATATTAATAGTATTACTATAGCTGCATTGGGCACGAGGAAGAAACTTCCAGTAATAAGGCAGGCTTACAGCAATGTTTGTATTCATTGCAAGTTAGCAGCACTACGATTGATGTAGTGTGCTGGGTCTGTATTCCCCAGGCACATAAATTGGTCAGGGAGTTCCTGAAACCCTGGAGGATAATTCATTCTCCCAAATGAAGGTTCCGCAGGAAAAGTGAAGACAGTGCTGTGTCAGCCAAGGCTTGCCCCCGTCCGTCAGGTCTCTGTGATTCATCCCAGAGGCAAATGACTCACTGCTTGTGTCCTGCGCATAATTAATGCCATTTTGTAAGTGCAAAGACTGCGTGTCTGAGCGCGCACAATTTTAGCTGGACTGATGCCTGCGGTGGTTCTGGTGGGCTTCGTGGAGCGGATTGCCAGGTAGTGTCAGAGGCAAACCCCAGCAAGGTGGGAATGTGGAGGCATCAGCTCAGCTGCTGTAACAAACAACATAGCCTGGGGCCGCCTCCTCACATGTTTATCATGGTTCCGGGGCCTGACATCCAACACCAGGTGTTCGCCGGGTTGCGTTCTGGTTAGGGGTGCTCTTCTAGACCCACAAACAGCCTCTTCCTTGGATCTTCACATGGAGGAAGGAGAGATCATCTCCCTCCCACCTCCCATCTCCCTCCCACCTCCCATCGTTCCACCACCCTGGCCAAATGACCTCCGCAGAGCTCTGCCTCTGGACACCATCACGCCAGAAGGTAGAGTTTCAGCGTGTGGCTTTTAGAGAGACACACACATTCAGGCCAGAGCACAAAGTGATGAGCGTCGATGTCCCTTTGGGAGCTGAAGAGGATGGCTACGGAGGACAGACAGGGAGGTGAGGCGGGCAGGGGCAGCCGCTGTGATGGGCTATGCTGGCTGGGAGTGGTGAGTAGCCCACCTCCGCCTGTCACAGTGAGGGTATTTGGAAATGTAAACTGCACTCTATGCCCCCCAGCTTGCTGTGCCCTCACATTAAATAGCTAAGCTGAAGTTTGTGGTTTCAGGTTCAAAACTGAGGGGAAACTATGACTCATGGTTGAGCTTAAACCCTGAGGAGAATCTAGGAGGAGAGAGTTCCGGGGAGCAGACGGTATGCAGGAGGGTAGGACTTCTGCCTTGCCTTGCCCCTCTGTGTGACTGGAGAATTTTGGAAAATGAAAGCTCTTTGGGTAGACCCAGAGGTGGTCACCACACAAGTCACCAAGATTCATGAGGTGAGAAAGCTCTGTAAGCTCCTTGGATGAAACTTCTATTCGCCAGTGGCACCATTACTCTCATCTATGCATGAGGTGTCCTGGTGAGGGAGTTTCCTTCTCCATCAGAAGACTTGCTGCTTTAGGATCATTTGGGGTTTGTGCAGAATTATGGGCTCAGAAATTGTTTCCCATCCATGTGGGACTTACATAGAGCGATTCAGTGTTTCTTGGTCCCCGGCTCCCCGTTATCTCCCCGGCTCCCAGTCCCACAGTCAGAGGGATCGGCAAGCTCTTCCTGGAAAGGGCCAAATAGCAACTATTTTCAGTTTTGTGGGCCCTATGGTCCCATAGTATCTGTTCAGCTGTGCTGTTACTGGGTAAAGTAGCCAGGGACATAGGCACACAAATGGTATGGCTGTGTTTCTATAAAACTTTATTGACAAGAACAGAAGGAGGGCGGGATTTGGCTCCTTGGAGTTTGCTGATTCCTGCCCTAGATGTTGTTGGTAGGTCTGTTGGTTCAGGCAGGAAGTTATTCACGTATTTAACAAAATCTCACTGTGCATCTGCTCTGTGCTCTAATCTGTCCACAGTTCTAGCCGTTTGGGTTAGATCAGTGAACACAGACAAGAGTCCGTAGAGCTCTGTGCTTAGAGCTTATATCTTTATTGGGGAGACAGACAACAAACCAACAGGTTGGATTCCCTTCTATACCTCTGTTCTCCCCCTTTCTCATTCCACCCCAGAGAGGCTCTGTGCCCCTGGTGGTCCACGGGGACGGCATCAATACACTCTGTTGTGTCTACCTTCCTCCCATTGCGTCCAGTCCATGAGACAGAGGCAAGAAGGGATTTTATTCCTCCTGCTCCTGAAATATCTGGTCTATTATACCTATTTGGGTATACATCTGTGTACAGATACCCTGAGCTGTGTCTGTCTGTGTGTTTCTAAACCACATAATGTCCTCCAGAGAGCGTGCTGGAGGCCTGATAACAGTAGTGGAGAATATGAAGTCGGACCGATGTGGTGTTACTTTAAGAGGATGGAGTCAGACATACGGGGCCACCTTCTTGGAGCCTCTCTTCTCACGTGTACATGGAAAATAATAAAAAGAGCTGCTAACCCCATAGGGTTGTGGGGAGAATCAAATGTGATAATGCAGGTAAGGTGCTTGGTATAGGACCTGGCACACAGAAAAGGTTCAGCAAATAGTAGCAGTAATCAATATATTGTATATGGTATATTGCCGCTCATGTTGGCAAGTTACTTTAAATACTGTGCTTATTATGAACACATCCTTTTGTGTCATGAGCACTGCAGACCTGAGGGCAGGTGCCTGGCGAGAGATCCAGTTGGCTGCAGTTTCCAAGTCTGGAGACTCTCTGGGTACTCCTGGGATGAATGCCCCTGCCCCGCCCCACCCCGCCCCACCCCACCCCATGCCCATAACTCACATCCAGCTTCTGCCTCCCTTTGCTCTGATTTCACAACCTAGATTCACTCATCACCTTTACATTATCTAGAAACTGGTTTAAATTACTTTTTCTCTGATGGCTTCACTTGGTTTCCTTCACTGGTGTGAGATCCTACATTTTTTTATTCCTTCAATATTATTTTAATGGAGTCTCAGGAGAAAAGAGCGTTCTGGGGCTCAGTTTTCACCTGGAAGGCTACCGATAGGTTTTTTGTTTTTTTAAAAAGCTTCATTCTTTAAAAAATTAATGTTTAGTTGTGGTAAAATATAGATAACATAAAATTTATCATCTTAACCATTTTAAAGGTATAGCTCCGTAGTGTGAAGTTCATTCACATTGTTGGGCAACCGTCATCCATCTCCAGAGCTCTTTTCATCTTGTAAACTGCAGCTCTGCCTCCACTAAACAGTGGTCCTCCATCCTGCCTCTCACTCACCACCATTCTACTCTCTGTCTTCATGAATTTGATTATTCCAGGGACCTCACATAAGTGGGATCATACAGTATTTGTCCTTTTGCGACTGGCGTGTTTCCCTTAGCACAATGTCCTCAAGCTTTATCCATATTGTAGTGTTACTTTCTAAGGCTGGACAATATTCCCTTGTATGTACAGATCATATTTTGTTTATCCATTTATCCATCAATGGACACTTGGGTTGCATCCAACTTTTGCCCATTGTGAGTCATGCCACTTCAGAGATGGCTGTTCAAACACTGTTGTGTTTTGCAAGGGCTGCTATGCAAGAGATCCTGGCCACTCACCCCCAAATCAGATGTATCTGTGTGTACATTTCCCATTGCATTGAGATAAATCATCATCATCACCATCACATTGTCATCCATATAATGCTCCAGGGTGAAGAGGTTTACTTGATATACTTCTTCCAGGTCCATTATCATAATCCAAGAGGTAGCTCAAAGAGTTTGAGCTCCAGGAAGATTAAGTGACTTCCCTAAGCTATTCAAAGGCACAACTAAAATCACAGAATAGTTCCATCATCTTGAAAGACATTGTTGAACCCTTTCGTTTGCATTGACGCTATTGTGGGTTGGTTAGGTAGGGATGGCCACTGAATGATTATCTCTAAGTTGGTAACTTTAACGCAACTTTTCCTGATGAGACAGACTGGTACTATAAATTTCATGTGGGGAAAAAAAAAAAAAAGAAATCGAAGTCTCTGCCAGCTAAGACATGACAGAATGTCAGAGAAGATTCAACTATAAAAATGATAGAGATTCATTCCTCTATGTTCTCATGGAGGGGAACAAGGTAAGTGATCTTGGGTTGTTGGCACTTTTTCTCCCATTCGTATATTCCTTCTAAACATGAGCATTCTGTTGTTTATTCATCTGTTAATGACAGCTGATTATCAAACCATAAATATACATGTTGGATCTAATGGTTTGTGAATGTTAAGCATCAGACAGTAATATTCGTGGGTATTTAGAGAACTCTACAGCTTCATCCCTATGACTATCTAGTTTGTCAGTTTTCTGTAGAATTCTCTGATTCTCTGTGCTGTCAGCTGAATCATGTGTTCGGCAGAAAGCAGACTTTTTTCTACCCCCATTATTGCTATTTTTTTCTTCCTGTCAGTAAACAGATTCAAAAAAAGGGAAAAGGAAACACAACTCTCTTGTGTAATCTAGGCTACAGATATCACATTTTCCCTATGTCTTTTGGAAAATAGCAAATGTGATTTCTTAAGGCTCTCCATTTTCAAATCATTTCAGGCACATTAGCATATCTGTGGGCCCTTGGTACTTCTGTACAGTGTATCGGAGAAAGTAACAGATATGAAGATGCTGAACTTCAAATCACAGGACCTCCATCCTTCAACCTGGAAGTCCCGTGGTACTTATTTAAAATTAAAAAATATTTGGCCACTAGTGGTTTGCTCCCTGAATGCCAAGGTCCATTTATTTATTTTCTTAGCAGAGCTGGAGTAGCCTGGCGTTTAAGCTTTGACAGTATGCTAATATGTGCCGCAGAAAGACACACTGGTCCCCAGGGTGCAACCAGGAGCCTCTGAGAACTTTTCTTAAAATGTCTTCATTCTTCCGTTCACCCAGAAAACAGTGATTCAGCACCTGCCAGTGCCAGGTCTGCACTCACCTCTGGGCGAATGGGAGGTGCCAAGACCGGTAGAATGGGAGGCAACATGGCAGAGCAGGAAGGGCGTGGTCGGAAGCCCGGCCTGACTCCTTGCAGCGTGTGTGGCCTTCACCTCCCCAGCCCTTCCTCTCTGGCCTGGATGGAGACACCCATCCCAGGGAGCTGGATGATGAGCTGTGTGGTCTGCCAATGGCTCATGGTGCGGAGCTGCGACCCTCAGGCTTATTTGCTCTTGGTTTATTTCCATTTCTTTCAGTCCCCTTGACCCCGTCTGTTCCACACACTCTGCCGACTATGCTTTCTTCTCCGCCTCCATTTTTGCTGTTGCATTGGACCATACTGACCCTCAAACTCTGCGTTTCCTCCCCACCCCCCCACTGCCCTGCTGTCTTCTTATCTCTCTGCTCCTTTCTTTTCTGGGGTCCTTGCCCTCTCTTTCTTTTTCCTTTCTTCCTTCTTCTTCTTTTTTTTTTTTTTCTTTTCAAATTCTATTTAAATTCTAATTAGTTAACCTATAGTGTAATTTGGTTTCAGGAGTTGAATTTAGGGATTCATCACTCACACACAACACCCAGTGCTCAACAAAACAAGTGCCCTCCTTAATGCCAATCCCCCATCCAGCCCACCCTCCCTTCCCCCTACCTCCCTCAACCCTCAGTTTGTCCTCTATCCTTAAAAGTCGGTTATAGCTCATTTCCCTCTTTCTTTTTTTCCCTTCCCATATGTTCATCTGTTTTGTTTCCTTGCCCTCTCTTCTTTTTCTTGCTCTCTCGCTCTTTCTCTTCTTTTTCTAAAGGGTAGATTTTTAGTCTCTGCTCATTTCTTTCTTTAAGATACTGTGTTTTTTTTTTTTTTTTTTTAGCACTGACCATCCTTCAGGCATCACTAATGTTCATTTTCCTGGCTTCAGTCTTCATCCTGAATCTGATGACCCCAAAGTTCACATTGCTGTATTCAATTTTCCACCAAACACCTAACTGGTTGCTCACCTGCAACTCAAAGCCTCTTCCTTCCCAAACTAGCTCCCTACTAGATTCCACCGCCCCCCCACCCCCATTGGTAGCACCATTTTCTCAATTATCTGCAAAGGAGATGTTAGAGTCAAACTTAATTTTTTTCTTTTCTTTAACTGCTTTCTCATTTACTCATATGATTTTTATTGATTCTTTCAAAATATTTCTGAGCAGAAAAGCATTCGATTAAGTTAACAAGAGACAATACCAACTTCTAAAAACACCTGCAAATAAAGAAACCAATCGATTTATAAAGCAGCATATACAGCATCATCCCAATTTTGTTAATGTTGTGCTGTGTCTCTATCTTTCATCTACCAATCTAATCTATCTGCAATGTGCATGAAGATAGACTGAAAGAATGCTCAGAAGTGTTGATGGCAGGTGTCCCCAGTGATGGGATTATGACTGGATTTTACTTTCTTTTTTTTCTTTCTTTTTTCCTTTCCCCACCCCTAGACTACTGATGCCCAGAAGAGGATTAATGACAAGCCTTGGTTTATGACACACATTCATAATTAGTTCCTTTAATTTTTTCTCTTATTTATTTATTTGAATATTTATTTTCAGTACTTATTTGATGATTGCAGTAGACATCTATGCCCTCAATCCAAGTCGAGTTCTCAAACAATAAGATGGCTTACATTTCCTGTGTGCTGCCCACCCACCACCCCCTACCATCTTCCTACCAGGAAGGTCCAAGAGAGTGTATCAGTCCACATTCTATCCAACAATTCTATGTCAGGCTTCTTAATTTTTGTCACTTGAATGGGAATAAAATATCATTTTATTGTGGTCTTGATTTGCGTTTTCTCGGTTCTAATAAAATTGAATATCTTTTCATACATTTAGAGGCTATATCTTTTTCCTCCTCTGAATTTATAGGCTTATATCTTTTCCATTTTTCAACAAGGTTGTTTGTTTTTGTTA
Organism: Lontra canadensis; assembly: GCF_010015895.1. Taxonomy (NCBI): domain Eukaryota; kingdom Metazoa; phylum Chordata; class Mammalia; order Carnivora; family Mustelidae; genus Lontra; species Lontra canadensis. The sequence continues at coordinate 6,626,333 of NW_022631073.1, read as the reverse complement.
TATTGATTTGTAGGAATAAGACAAGGATGTCAGCTAATGTCACTGCTGTTCAATACTGTCCTGGAGGTCCTTGTCAATGAATAATAAAGACATGAAAAAGAAATTAAAGACATTAGGATTAGAAAGAAACATATGACTATTATTATTTGCAGATGATATTACTGAGTACATAGAAGACTCCAGACAATCTAGAAATTTGTGTACTTACAGGAGACCTTAGCAAGGTGTTTGGATATGGAACCAATAGACAAACACCAGTGACATTTCTGTACACCATCTATAAACAGAACATGTAATATTAAGAAGGTCATTATTTATAATAGCCAAACAACACTATGCAATATCTATAATTAACCCTGTAAAGAAGTATGCAAGGCAAAAACTTAAAATATAATTCTTCAATAAGTCACATTCAGAAGACCTAGATACACTGAGAGAAATTTTATGTTCCTGGATAGGATTTCAATTCTCCTGCCACTCCCCTGCTTGATCTATAGAGTCAGCACAATTCTATTCTGTGGAATTTGACAATTTAATTCTAGAATGTACATGGAGCAGTACGAGGGCCAAGAGTAATTAGTAACTGTTAGGATGGTTGCCCTGTCAGACCTAAGTCTTATTTTAAACACTTAATAATGAATATAGTAGAGTCAGTGCTCAGATAGGCACATTGTGAGTGGAACCGAGCAGAGAGAGTAGGAAGATATCCCTGTGTTTGTGTGGAACTGTGAGATACAACACAGGGGTCGTGAGTCGTCACTGGGGAGAGATAGAGCACTCAAAAAATGAAGCTGAGAAATTGATTCTCTATATGGAAAACCCAATTTGGTCCCTATCAACTCCAAGTGGATTCAAGTTTTAACTGTCAAAAGTGATACCTTAACATAGAGGTGAATATTGTTCTCATCTTGAGCCAGACTGGCCTTCCACAAAACTCAACAAGTGAAACCCAACCGGGAAGAATGCTAATTCTGACTTATTGAAAACAAAAGGCTTCCCCCTCCTCCTCTTCCTATTCTTCTTCTTTAATAAAAATCCATTGAAAAAAGAACAACCATTTTTAAAAAAGTGAAATGGAAAGCCACAAACTGGAAGATATCTGTAGTAGAGATAAGTGACAAAAGATGATCATCAAGAAAATATGAATAATCCCTTAGAAGTCCTTAAAAAAAGATAACCAACCTAATAGAAACATGTTATTTTTATATTTTCACAGTAAAACTGTACTACATGCAATAAAAATGTACATTCCAAAGACATTATGAAATTAAAAAAGAGAAGTTGTTTTATCTGTAAACACATGCTTTCTCTCCATTTGGATCTTCTCGAATGTCTCTCATTAAAAGCTCTTACAATTTCTTACGTTTAGATTTTGTTTATTTCTAATAGATTTCCCTTAAGAAAATATACAGTAAAAAGAGACCAAGTGTTAAAATAATTAATATATAAATAGTTCTTACTATCCAATAAGAAAAATCCTCAACATGATTGAAAAGTAGGCTAAGGCTAAGGAATTGATGAAAGAAGAGTACAAATGGAGAATAAACAGAAAAATGTTTTGCTTTACTAGCCATCAAATAAATGAAAATAAAAGCAACAATGAAATTCCACGACTTCCATTTCCAAAGTTGGTAGGAATAAGTGAAATTGTCATTCTCATCTACTGAAGTTGGGTGTGTAGACTGATGCCACATTTTTGGAGAGCAATTCGTCAGCCTGTTTCAAGACCCTTTAACATGTTCATATTTTTGGGGATGCTTGGGTGGCTCAGTGGGTTAAGGCCTCTACCTTCGGCTCGGGTCATGATCCCAGGGTCCTGGAATTGAGCCCCACATTGGCCTCTCTGCTCAGCAGGGAGCCTGCTTCCTCCTCTCTCTCTGCCTGCCTCTCTGCCTACTTGTGATCTCTGTCTGTCAAATAAATAAATAAAATCTTAAAAAAAAAGTTTATATTTTTTGATCGATTCAACTTTTAAAATCTATGCTAAAAATAATTAGAGACACAAAGTTCATAAATAATGTTTATAATTATTTATAGTAGCACAGACTAGAAGCAAAAATAAAATACAAAATGTTGAAAAAAAGGGGGCTCTATCCATTGGATGGATTATTATAGAGACTAAAATTTTTTTTGTGCTCAAAAGACCTCATAATTAAGGTCTTTTAAATAAAATAACAATGTGATACCAATTTTTACCTATGAGATTAAGAAAATCAGTAATGTTAAGTGATGAGAAAGATAATGCAACAGGCAATATCACCCACTTGGGGTGTGTATTTTAATTGGCATAGCTTTTTTGGAAGGAAATCTGGCAGCACAAATAAAAAGGTTAAATGCATATATCCAGCAATTTTACTTTTGAAAATTTCCTGATAGATACCTGTTTAAGAGGAGAAAGACTTTTTTTGTAGAACAAGTTCATCACATTGTTATTTGAAACACTCTAAATGTCTATCAGTAGATGACTAGTTAAATCACAGTAGATGCATATGATAAGACACAACATCAATGTCTCTCACAAAATGAGAGAGAACACGGTGAGATGAAAATATATCAAAAACATTCAATTAAGGAAAAAGGGTATGTCTTAGTGTGGGTTTCCCTGGAAGCAGAGCCTAAGACAAGGGTGTGGTACAGGTAGTTTCTTTGGGAAGGGATCCCAGGAAGAAGGAGTGAGGAGGCAGAGAGTGTGAGTCAGGGAAGAGGAAACATCAAAATCATCACATAATGGAGGAATCAAGAATTGATCTACTTGGAACCTCCTGAGAAGAGTATAGAAGGGCTCCAGACTTGTCCCCTGATTGCAAGACAGGAGATAGCTTGACTGGACAGAAGATGAAAAGGTGGACAGTATGTAAGAGAAGATGTGGTGTTCACAGAGAACTGACTGCCCTACTTGGGGCTGAAATCATGACTGGTCCAGGGGATGTGACCTGGAGTACCAGAGGAGTCCACTAGACTGATTCAATTTGGTTAAAAAATAGTTTACATATATACATAGAGATATGTACAAGAAACCCTCTTCACTGTGGTCAATTAACTGATACCTTCCAAGCCCTCGATGAAACACGGTCCACACTTATATAGAAAGCATGGGACTAGCAGGTTACACTCTAGAGCAATGGTTTCAAATGTTAGGAAGCATCAGAATCACTTGGAGGACTTGTTAAGACACAGATTTCTGGGTTCCACCCCCACAGTTTCAAATTCACTAAGTCTGGGTTGGGCTGGAGAATTTGCATTTTTCACAAGTACTCAGGAATGCTGATGTTACTGGTCTAGAGATCACTTGTTTAGAACATCTATGCATTTTCCCCACCGGCTGGATTGTGTGATTACCCAGAATCCAATGTGTTTAGTTCCCAAAACTGTTTATGTCAGTTGTCCTTGTTATTGTAACTGGGTATTCTAATTAAACATTGAATGAACTGATGAAATGTGAGGGGGGAGGGGCAAGGAAAAAGACCTGATCTGTAAAATATGACTTGAGTGCTATAGAAAAGACATGATATAGATGAGTTACTGAAAAATTGCTGTAGAGTTAGGAGTGATCAAGGCAACGGTAAAAAATCACGATAACTGAAAATGGAAGAGCCACGATAGGCTAGAAAATTATTTTAAAAGGTTATTTGTAAGTGTCCAAGTTCTTGTTCCATTATAAAGTATCTCAAAACAAAAATGTATGCCAGTGTGTTAATAGAATAAAAAATTAATATATAAACAACACATTCGAAATGTACTTGAATACACTGAAAGAAGAGGTCTTGCACCTGCATTAGAATATTGTCAAATCCGTGTAAATTTACCTGGTTTAATTTAAATATAAAGTTTAAAGTATTTACGATTTTTTTTTCTGACTTTCTGCTTGAACTATTTTGATCAATGACTGGTCTTGATCCAACTGAAAGAGAGACTTTCTTTTTTTTTAAGATTTCTTTTTCTTAAGAGAGAGAGAAAGAGAGAACTTGAGTGGGTGTAGGGCATAGAGGGAGAGGGAAAGAGAAACTCTCAAGCAAACTCCCCTGCTGAGTGCAGAGCGCCATGCGGGGTTCAATGTGGGGTTTGATCCCAGAGCCCTGAGATCAGGACCTGAGCGGAAATCAAGAGTCAGATGCGTAACTGACTGAACCACCCAGGACCCCCTGAAGGGGAGAACTTCTGTTGTCTCCGCTATTGAATCTTTCTGTCCTAAAGCAGTTTTTTTTTTCCCCCAGGCAAAAAGCTGGAAAGCAGGAATTCTGATGAGCACTCCCTGAATGTCCCAGGTAGTAGTCTGTTATTAAAGAATGCCAATTTAGTGTTTAAATTGTACAAAATTATGCAATGTTTTATAACATTGTTGCCAATGTCTTTGACTCATGCCCCCAAGTGCACACAGAGTAAAATCTAAATCCTTGGTGTGGCATTCAGGGATCCCTCTGACTTGATCAACATCCATCTGTCACTCCCCATCACTTCTCACTTCTTCCCTTTGTATACCTTGAACCATGCATAAATTATCATTTTTTGCAACTTGTGCCTTTTTAATGAGCTCTTGTCTTTGTTCATCTTTCCAGAGAACTCCTATTTATACTTCAGAGGCAAGCCCAAATATCCCACCTCTGGGAAGCCTTCTACAATTCCCTCCTTTATTCCAATAGTGATTTGTGTATAGTCTTTGATAGTACTTGTCAGATTATTTTGAATTTTTTTGCTTTGATTTCAGTGGAACCTGTGGAATCTTACCTTTCAGTGTCTAGAACATTTATAATCTTTTACCACATGTTACCTTATCACTTTACCTGAGCTTTGTTCCAGTCCTGACACTCAGTAGGAACTCAGTAACATTGTTGGAAAATATGAATGGATGAATGAATGAATACATACATACATACACTCTCATGACCGCTTACATGTTTATACTTTTACTCGACCACCTGTAGACATAAAAACCCACTGGAATTTAAATGACAACTTAAGTATAATACATATTGGCTTGAATTACTCACATCACTCACTCTCTTAATGCTTAGCAATTTCTTCTTGTATTCATAAATAAAACCCAACCCTGTTCTAAAAACTGCTTTAAAAACACAGCAGTGACATCCAAATTGCTGAATAGATAAATAGCTTTATTAAGTATGAGAGCTTCAGCATTTTGCAATTTATCAGTGAAAATCCCCGTCTGGGAGAACAAGATGCTTCTCAGTCTCGCCAGCGGTGAAATGGGGGCAATAACAGAATGACGTCTCAGGGTTATGGGCAGTCATTAGGGAGGTAATTAATGTAAGGTATCTGATCACAGTGGGGAGCCAAGAAATTAACCAATTACATTTAACTGTGGCTTTAGCTGACCACATTTTTGTCGAATTGAGTTTGCATCGCTGTAGAGACCAGAGCTAACCGTTTGCATATCTTAATGCGGGACTCCCACACTGAGGTATTTACCCAGTAAAGCTCACCTAGATGCATCAAATGACATGACAAGAATATTGATAGCATTGGTCCTCATAACAGTCCCAAATTGGAAACAGCGTGAATGTCAGCATGAGAATGGATAAACGCACCATGTTACTTTCACACAACCATATGCAAGGCAACAAGAACAGAGGAAGAACTACACATTTGAATCTCACAGGCACAATGCAAGAGAAAGAAGTCGGAGGCGAGAGAGTAAGTGTGTTAAAGTGATACACACTTTAACAACAAGCAGACCAACCCATGTTGATAGAAATCCTGAGTCATTACCCTTGGTTGGGGGGGCGGTGCAGGGGAGAAGCTGGGAGGGAGTACAGAGGAACTCTGGGGTGCTGTGATGTCCTAGATCTCCAACAGGATGGTTATCTGGCTGTGTTCACTTTGTGAAGCTTTATAAAGCTGTTTATGACCTGTGTGCCTTTCTGTATGGGTGCCATGCTTCAATAAAAAGCTTATTTAAAGAGACAAAAGGCAAAACCAGCGGGGTGGCTGGAAGGGTGGACTTGACAAAAACAAGGACTAGGAATTCCCAGGGTTTGGAGAGTGGCGGAGAGACAGGGAAGCAGCTAAGAGAATGTATCAGGAAGAGATCCTTAAGTCTCTATGTGTGGATGAAAACCAAAACCTCTGACAGCAGTGACTTGTTTTTCTTTTCTGGATGATGCAGCAAAAATGCTCGTCACCTGTTGAGACAGAAGAGTAGCCATCTGGAAAAGTAAAAATATGATCTAAACTCTACACTGTACATCAGGATAAATTCTAAATGAGTCAAAGATTTGTATGCAAAACAGGAAACCATAAACCAGAGGAAAAATGGAAGAATTCCTCTTTAACTTTGGAGTGGAGAAGCTCTTTCTAACTGTGACACCAAAGCAAGAAAATACCAATGAATTTGAATACACAATAACAAAAGCCTCCTGTATGGCACAAGGACCACAAGCACATGATACAATAAAATAAAGCAAACAAAAATCCTACAAAGCAAAGCCAGAGCACAAATGAAAACCCAACAGATAAATTGTAATTCATATCGTAGCAAAGGACTAACCTTCTGAATATGTAAGGCGCTCCTAGAAATTGATAAGAATAAAACAGAACCCAGAAACTCAATAGCAAAATAGGCAAATGATACAAAGAGTTTACAATAAAGGAAATACAAGTTCCTCTTAAACCTATGAAAAGGTGCTTAACCTCCCTCATAATTAGAGCAACGTGAGTAGAAATGGAGCCTCCATTTGAAGAAAAACCCTTTGATAATATTCTGTTGGTGAGGGTGTGGCGGAAAAGGCTTATGTATGCATGGTTGCCCGGTGTGTAGATTGGTGCAAACCTTCTAGAGGCTGTTTGGCAATATCTATCAAAATTTGAAAGGTCTATCCCTGTGGCCTTGAATCTCAGTTCTGGGAATTTGTGTACAAGTCTTCAAGCCCAAGGGCCAGTATGGTGTATGTCTCAGGTCATTCACCTCTACACTGTCATCGGGAAAGACTGGAGACAATCCAAGTCCATCAACAGAAAATGCATCCACACAATCTCTATTTAGGTAAGGAAAGATCTCCAAGATACACCGCTGGTTGGAAAAAGGCAAAGGAGAACCATATATACAGTATGCAACTTTTACATACAGGTGTGTGCAGGGGGCGTAGGAGACTATATTCGTACTTGTTTGGTTTGTATAAAGAGACTTGGAAGAATATATTAAGAGTCTCAAAACAGAGGTAACCTGTGTAGAGAGGAGGGGGGATAATTGCAAATTGAGTGGGGGAAGAGACTTCTCCCTGATTACCTTTCCACCTAAAAGATGTTTGATCTTTGTGAATATGTTAGCCTTTCAAATGATTTAACACAAATTATTACATGGCAGTCTGCACTGGTACAGTTTTGGGTAGAATGCCCTGTCTCCTTCTTAAGCTGGTGACTTGGCAAAGTAAGATGAGAGAGAATTTGTGAATTTATGGTCTACTGTGGCTTTAGTTTTGAAATTAATAAAAGAGTAAATAGAAGTCAGGTACTACTTCAGAATCATATTTTCACAATGGCTTTTAGGGATTGTCTAAGTAAAGGGATTTAAATACGTTGCCCACATTTTGAGACTCATCTTAAAGGAAAGTTTTGGAAGTCCACGCCGGGGGGTGGAAAGAGGCGCAGCCATGGGTAATGTGTGAGAATTTCTCACTTGCAGCCTCCCAGCCAGAGACAAAGGTGGGTAAAGAGAGGAGGCTAGCTGTATGGTTTGGTGAGAAATGGAGAACACTCCAGTTTTACTCAATTGCCTGAATATTTGAAACAGGAGTCGCTTTGGGGTACACAATAATTCCAGACAAGTATCTGTGTTTTCTGGTTTTATTGGGTGCAGTCCGACAGCGCAGGGACTCAAAACCCACTGCCCATCCCTGTCTACACTGCACAGACCCTGTCTTAAAGGCAGGGCGCGTGTGGTGCGGATCCAGGCAACGACTTCCTGAGTGAGCAGGGGGACCAGACTATCCTTTGTGCTTCTGGCGTTTGGGGGCAGCGGGCCGCGGGGGAAGGAAATTAACATGCGCGGCGCGTGCGGCCGCGGACCCGCGCGGTGAGTGGCTTCTCCATTAATTAAAGCGAACGTGAGGTGAGGTCGGTCTGCGCAAGTTACAGACTTTGAGAAATTGTCTCAATAAAGGAGAACTTCATTTGGCCTTAGGTAAAAGCCAATCAATAAATTAGTTAGCTGAGGGCAGAGACGTGAAGGGAGAAAGAATAAGGGTCAGGACAGCGATCTGTGTAAAAACAGGGAGGCGGCCAATGTCAAGGAGGTGGGGGGCGCAAAGCAATTGACGCAGGGCAACAAAATAAAATGAAATGAAAAGCTGCTCCAACCCCAGCGTGCCATTTCCCCGTGATGGATACACTGGCCGATGCTTCGTTAGCGGCGGTCGGCCTTGGGAGCCGCGGGGAGGGCGCGAAGGGGTGGGGGGATGGCCACCGCCCCCCCCCAGTCTTCCGGTTTCCGCCGGTGGTGGTCTCCATCTGGGTAAAGGGGCGATCCACCAGCGGGGTCGTCCCGGGCCCAGTAATTCCGCAGTGAGCGGCTGCGGGCCCCGCGGGCCGGGAGGTGCGCTCCAGCCCCCGCAGGTGCCCGGGCGGCGGCCGGGGCCCCGCTGGCCCTGCTGGCCTCGCGCACCTTGAGTCATGGCGACAGAAGGCTTCCCGTCGGCGTCTACGCCGCACCTCCCCGGCTCACTGCTGTTACTTAGCATTCGCCCGCCATCCATAGGCAGTTCATTGCCGTTTGTTTGTTATTTCTGACTCTCCTGAGGTTCGGTGTTCTCGTTCCCAGTCTGGAGGGGAGAGGGAGAGGGAAGCCGGGAGGGAGACAGAGGTGAGGGTGGGGAGAGAGAGAGGAGAGACCCTGCCCCAGGCTGCTACCCGCACACCGCAACCACCCCGCCCCGCGCTGGCCCCTGCGCAGGTGGGAAGCCTGGCTCCCTCCCCAAGGGCCCTGCCCCCCTCAGAGGCTGCATCTGTCGGGTGAGGGCGGCGGGGCTGGAAAAACGGGGCTTCACATCTGGCCCTCTCTCCCCACTGCTCCGTTTTATGACCGTGGGCAAATCTTTCAGTGTCTTTTGTGTGTCCTGAGCTATAAAATGGACAAATTATGGTGGCCCCTCCCCGTCTCCTCCCGCCCCCATCCCCCCCGCGAAGTCCTGCCGGATCTTTTGTTTTTCCCTACTGTAATAAATCTGAGAGACCAAATATGATGATCAAGAAGAAAATTACCCGACTTCTGAGGAAGGGCACGTTTCGGCACTCTCCTGCGCACCGGAGTCCTTGCTGGAATGACCGTCCTCTGAAGAGGCGTCCCCAACTCTCTCCCCCTCCACTTCCTGACTTCATTTCTCTTCTGTGCCTCCACATTTCGAGGCCCTCCCACGGCCGCCACCTCCCCAGAGCCAACGTGCCCCCCTCCACCCAGTGGCCTCCCGGGATTGGCCCCCTCTTCTAATCTCACCACCAGGCCTCATCCCTCCACCCTCCAACCCGGCTTGCTGGACTCCAGCTACCCTGGCCTTGACCTTGCGGCTCCCCCTGCACACCTGCTTCGCCTCTGTCTCTCCTCCGCACCGGCCTGGTCACAAAGCCACGAGCCTCCGGCCTCACCTCCTGGGATCCGCTCTGGTGACACCTGCTGAGGGAGGGCTTCCCCTGCCTTCTTTACCTCAAAGCACTTGCCACCAGTGGACAGGCTTGGCACATTGCCTGGCTGTTTGCTCGTGTCCACCTCCCAGACCCGAACCTCTCCAGAGCAGGGATTTTGCGGCTTTGTCCCCTTCTCTATGTTCAGTGGCTTCATGGGTATCTGACTCCTGGTAGGCAATAAACATTTACCGAATAAGTGAACATAGCTCTACTGTAGCAATTAATAGTGATAATACTAAACATTTGCACTACAATTGGCAAAGCACTCTGAACAAAGCAAGACAGCTTTCATGTATTTTCGTATCTTGAAGGACGGTTTCTTGTCACAAACTCAGATATGCAAAGAGGATCACTTTATGTATACCGGGAATGAACTTGTTTCCAAATGCCTGATTCGTGGATGGCGGAAGCGTTCCTCCGTCCCACAGGAGGCAACTCTAATTTTCACCCCTTCCCCTCTCCCTGGACAGGCTCTAGAGCACCAGCCTCTGCTGTGCTGGGTCCTCTCTGGCTGGCCTCAGTGGAGAACTGGCAGGCTCTGATGTTTCTTACTTCCACCCCATTTTTTTTTCTGGGGTGCTCATCCTGGGAGGGGCCCACATCCTCCTGCCCTGCCAGGCTTGGGGAGGCTGCTGGCAGCCTTGCCCTGGAGCCCCAGCCAGGAAGTAAGCAGATTAGAGGTCCTCTCACACTCCACTCAGATGTGAGAGGGCAGTTTTCAGTCTCCAGGGTCCTTCTGCTCAGGGTTGTGCAATTGTTATGCTTGGAGACTCTCCTCTCAGAGTGCCAGTGGGGAACCATTTTGTGTTATATAATGTTGAGTCTCTGGACCCATCTGGGGAATCTCAGATGACACCTAGGCCGTTGGGTGAGAAGAGGACCCTCACCAGAGTTTAAAGCTGAGCCCCTGTCCCCAATTCTCTTAGCCTGTCCCATGCCACTCAGGGCAAAGGGGAACCATCCTGCTGGCACATAGCCTTCTCTCTACTGTGGATCACACCCCAGTCCACCAGATTTCTGGGGTTTTGTTTGTTTGTTTAAGATTTATTTATTTATTTTAGAGAGAAAGAGCACCAGTGGGGAAGGGCAGAAGGAGAGGGAGAGAATCTCAAAGTAGACTTTCTTGTGAAGTTGGAGCCCAACTTGGGGCTCGATCTCACGACCCTGAGATCATGACCTTGAGCCAAAATCACCAATCGGGCAATTAACTAACTGAGCTTCCCCGGCACTTGCACCAGATTTCAGTTTCGATAGGCCAGTCATGTTTTTAGAAACCCCCAGAGCCATGTCTCTCTCTAGCATCTGGTGCTTGCAAACCAAAGGTCAGGCTGGAGGTCAGACAATGGCGGGCATGGACTTCAACAGTCTGTGTTCAAACTCAAACTGAAAACACAGGAACGACCCAGAGGAAAAGTACGATGAATAATATTTAAAAATATTGTCTGTGCACATATACACCACCATTTTATAGTTTACCAAGCATTTTCACCTACGTAAGTGATATAGTCCCGTTGTAGAGACAAAACAGAGGCTTCCCGGGGAACAAGGACACTTCCATCCTGACATCCAGTCTTTTGGTTCTAAAACTTTCTTTTTCCTACGTTAACTTTGCATCTTCGGGCTCCTACGGGTGGTATGCATTTGATGACATGTCACATTGGCCTAGAGACCATATCTGACTGAATCCCATACTCTACACTTGAGAGACCTGACGTGTCAGATGAGAATTTCTACTCTTCAAATGCAGCTTTCCTTGAGGGACTTATTATAGGAATCACTTCTCTTTATCTCTTTGTCTATTTCCCTATTTCTGGTGTTTGCTGCTGTTTTCAATGTCTATAATGCTATCTTGCTATATCATTTGTTTGGTATATTTCCTTGTCCAGTGTCAGACTAACAAGTGCTTTATAATACTTTCAAGTAACAATTGGAAACAACCAAATGTTAACAACTGGGGACATGTTTGTCCAGTGAAATATGTGGGCCCTAAAAGTGAAATTAATAGATGTATAGGGAAAAAAAATTTAAATATCTACCTGTTAAAAAAATGAATAAAATGGTCTGTACACTATGCTACATTTTACCTATGTAAAAATGAATCCATGCTGATAAGAACTAGAAGGAAATATGTGAAGAAAGAAAAAAACTTTGGGGTTATGGTGATTATATTAGTTAAGGTGAAGCAGGTAGTCATAAAAGAGAAACTCTGAATCTCAGTGGTTTTCTGAACTAGAAGTGAATTTTTACTCACAGTAAGTTCAATGCAGGTATTCAAGCACCAGGCTTCTTCCAACTCATGGTGATTCTCTCCTCTAGGGCTTTGGAATCCTCTCCATTCAGTGCTGGATAAAAAGGCATGTTCTAATCCACTAGCCTGGAAGTGAGTCTATTTCCACTACATTTGATTGGCATGAGGGAGTCATGTGGCTCCATCTGGATGCATGGAGGGCTGGGAAATGTAGTCGCAGCTGGGTTACTGCTTCCTAATCACAAGTGCACGCTATGGAAGGGAGGACAGTACTTTAGTCTATGTAAGTACTTTAGTACTTTAAATACTTTAATCTGTGCCTGTGCCGCCAATATTTTTCTCTCTTTAAAGTTTTCTTTGGTCTCATTAGATGTATTTTTAAATAAATATATGTAATCAAAATTCTTCTGTATATACTTTTATTTCAGAACAGTGAAACAAGGACACCTAAACTCAGAAAACCAAGATGACCTGGGAGTAGACATGGGTAAGCAAAGCAGAAAGCATAAATCAAAGTCACATCTTAGTGCATTTCAGTGTTCCCTCTCATTTCCAAACTTTTGTTCAATTATTACCTGTTATGGACTGAATTGTATCCTCCCAAATTCATATGTTGCAGCTAGAACTCCTACTATGACTGTATTTGTAGATAGGGACTTTGAAATGTAATTGAGGTTAAATGAGGTCATAAGAGTGGGTCCTTGATCCAAAAGAGCTGATGTTCTTAAAAGAAGAGGAAGTGACACCAGGAGTGTGTGTGTACAAAGGAAAGCCCATGTGAGGACACAGGCAGCCAGCCAGGTACAAGCCAGGAAGAGAGTCTTCAGGAGAAATCAAGCTCCTGATACCTTGATCTTGGACTTCTAGCCTCCAGGAATGTAAGAAAGTAAATTTATGTTGTTTAAGTCAGGTAGTCTGTGATATTTTGTTATGGCAGCCCGAACAAGCTAACATATGACCACTTCCCCACCAAGTCATAGCAAGACTATTTGTCCCTTAAAGCTCAGATAGGATGTTGCTTCTTCTGGAAAGCCTGATGAACCCCAAGCTTCATTGACTGTCTTTCCGTTGGACTTTCCCAGCATCTTGCCCACATTGTTCATGAAACCTGGCTGCAATGCCATCTCCTTATCTAGAGTACAAGCCCCACAACAGGAGGGGCTCTATCATGTATCTCCAAGTACCCAGCACAGTGTCTGGTACACAGTAAACACTCATGAGGTGACGGATAAGAGTTGGGACAAGTAATACACAAACAAAAGTTTTCAAAGAAAAATCTAGGAAATCAGATGTCCACAGGGAGCTTTGATCTCTGATACATTATTAAGAATCTGGAAGGCCATGCACATATTTAAGGATGTACACATGTCCAGGGCTATGCATATGCTCAGGAAAGACCTGAGAAGGCTCTAAGCTCTCAACTTTGAAGAACTTTGAGGCTCTGCATAAGCAGGAAGTGAGGCTAAGCAGAGTTGTAAACCACCTGGCTGAGTATTGAAGGTGTGCTCAATGTGCACACAGAGCCCCTCATCAAAGACTGGGAGATTTATTGGTTCCAGGCATTGAAGGAAATCTCTGTCCCATGATTAGCTGACCACGAAGCTACCTGTGCAGACTTTAGTCACATATCAAAGAATAAGAATTTACAGAATTGGTTTGAGAAGTCAATAAAAAGCCAAAAGAAACCATAATAAACAGCAACAACAACAAACACTGGGGAGGGGAGAGAATCTGATTTCCAGAGCTGGCCACATTATATTATTTTACATGTCTAGTTTTCAGAAACAAACAAAGAAATAAAAACACAAGGCTCGGAGATAAACAAGGAAGTGTGGTCCAAATAGACAAAAGTCAATAGAAACTGTCTGAGGAAGCCCAGACATCAGATTTACCAGACAAAGTAAAATATGTTAAAAAAACTAAAAAAGTTATATCATGTATAAAGAACTAAATGAAAGTACATGAATGATGTCTTGCCAAATAGAAATAGAGAATATCAGGTAGGGACAAAAATTATGAGAAAGAACCAAATAGATGTTTTGGATTTGAAAAATAAAGTAGAGGGACTCAATTGCAGATTTGAATAAGCAGAGGGAAGAATCAGAAAACTTGAAGATAGGGCAACTGAGATCTTCCAGTCTGAAGACAGAAAAAACAAAAAACCCAAAAAAACTAACCACATCATAATCAAACTATTGAAAGCCAAAATCAAAGAGAGAATCTTAAAAGCAGCAAAAAGAAGCAACTCATCACATACAGAGGATCTTCAATAAAATTCACACCTGAGTTATTAGAAACCATGGAGTCCGATGACAATGGGATGATGTATTTAAAGTGTCAAAAGAAAAAGACTACCAAGGGGGTGCTTGGATGGCTTAGTTGGTTGAATATCTGACTCTTGGTTTCAGCTCAGGTGGTGATCTCAGGGTCTTGATCTCAGTGTCAATGGGATCGAGTCATGCATCAGGCTCTGTGCTGGGTGTGGAGCCTGCTTGGGATTCTTTCTCTCCCTCTCCCTCTGCACTTCCCACCACTCGCATGCTCTCTCTCTCTTAAAAAATAAAAATAAAAAAAATAATAAGGAAACTATGTTAAAAAAAAGACTATGAAGCAAACATTAAATCTAGCAAATTATCCTTTGAAATCATAGAGAAGTTAAAATATTCCCAGAAAAACAAAAACTGAGTCATTTTGTTTCCAACAGACCTGCCCCACCAGAAATACTAAAAGGAGTCCTCAAGTCTGAAATGAGAAGACTCTAGGAGGCAACTTGAATCCATATGAAGAAAAAAAGAATACTGGCAAAGAATACTGATAAAAGTAATTATAAAAGAGAGCTTTAATGTACTTTTAAATCTTCTTTTCTCCTATCTGATATAAAAGACAACTGTATAAATCAATATTTATAAATTTGTGTTAATCGACATAGAATGCATAAAAATGTCATTTGAATACTAATAATAGCACAAAGAAGCAGGAGAGAACAGGCACATAGTTTTTGTATAATATTGAAATTAAGTTGGTATTAATCCAAATTGTTGTAATTTAAGTTGTAAATTAAGATGTTAATTTTGATCCCTAGGGCAATCAGTAAGAAAAAAAACCTACATTTTGAAAATGCTTAAGTAGTGACAATGGAAGTCAAATGGTATCTGAGAAAATATTTAACTTACAAAAGGTGACAATGGAGGAATAGAGGAACAAAAGAGACAGAAGACATAGATAAGGACAACAGAAAAATGGCAGACATAAATCCAATCTTATGTATTTATATTAAATGTAAATAGATTAAAACTCCAATTAAAAGGCAGATATTGGTAAAATGGATTAAAAAGATTCCACTGCACACTGTCTAGAAGAGACATATTTTAGGTTTAAGGACAAAAGTAGGTTGAAAATCAAGGGATAGGAAAAGATACAGCATGCCAACAGTATTTTAAAAAGAGCTAGAATGGTTACATTAATAACAGAAAAAATAGACTTTATGTCCCAAAACATTATTAGAGACAAAGAAGGACATTTTATAATGATAAAAGTTCAAGAAGTCAAGCAGATATAACAACAATGAACATTTATGCACCTAACATAGAGTTCCAGCATGTATTATGTGAAAACTAACAGAATTATAGAGAGAAATAGACAATTCAGCAATGATAGTTGGTGACTTCAATGCCTCAGTTTCAATAAGAGACAACCAGGCAGAAGATAGCCAAGGAAACAGAAGTCTTGAACCATGCTGTAAACCAAGCAGACCTAACAGACATCTACAGAACATTCCACTCAGCAGCAGAACACACATTCTTATCAGGTACAAAATGGAACAGTCCCCAAGATAAACTATATATGAAGTCATTAAAAAAAGACTTGATAAATTTACAAAACTTGAAATCATACAAAAATGGGATGAAATTAGAAATCAATAACAGAAGAAAATTGGAGAAATTTACCCATATGTGGAAATTACACAACGCATTCCAAATAACCAATGGATCAAGCCAGAAATCACAGGTGAAATCAGACAAATTCTTTGAATGACTGAAAACAAAACCACAACATACCAACATATGGCACACAACAACAACAGTGCTTAGACGACATAAAATACCTATATTAGAGAAGAAAAAACTATCCTGAAGCAATAACATAAAGTTCCCCCTTAAGAAACTATAAAAAGAGCAAATTAAATCCTAGGAGAAGAAAGAAAATAATAAAGATCGGAGTTAACATAAATGAAATAGAAAATAGAAAAACAATTGAGAGGAGCAATGAAGACCAAAAAGAAAAAGAAATTGAAAAATCTTTGGACTGACCAAATTAAAAAAAAAAAAAAAAGGCTCAGAATTACTGAAGACATTACTACTAGGAAAAAGGACAATGTGGTAGTACTATGAATAATTGTAAACCAAAAAATCAGATAACCTAGGTGAAGTGGACAAATTCCCTTAAGAACAGAAATTACCAAAACTAACTTAAAAAGAAATAGAAAATCCGAATATAAGGAGGTTGAAATAGTAATTAAAAAAAAAAAATTTCCCACGAAGAAAAGCCCAGAACCAGGTAGCTACATTGGTAATTTCCACCAAATCTTAGGGAAGAATTAACACCAGTCCTTTGTTAAATCTTCCAAATGTAGAAGAGTGGAGACCATTTCCCAAATCATTCTAAACACTAGTATTACTCTGATATCAAATCCACACAAAGATATCACAAGAGAACTACAAACCAATACCCCTATGAATACGGGTACAAAAATTCTCAACAAAATATCAGTAAACTGAATCCAGCCACATATGAAAAAGGTATACACCATGATCAGGTGGGATTTATCCTAGGACTGAATGCAAGGTTGGTTCAACACCTGAAAATCAATCCTTATAATGCACCATGTTAATGGAATAAAGGACAAAACCCACGTGATTTTTCTCAATAGACACGGAGAGACCTTGTGTCCAAATTCTGTGTCTGCCACTCACCGATTTTGTTGTCTTGAGCAAACGTCTTGACATCTCTGAGCCTTAGTTTCCTCAGTGATAAAGGATTAAGTGAGTTACTAGAACTAGTATCACCAACACATGCTAGTAATTCTTAGTGGAGAACACAAGAAATTCTGAAGCAGTAGATCAGGAGTCGGCTCAAGTATGTGTATGTGCATTTAACCAACAAGTTTTCATTGAAAGCAAAATATATGTTAATCTAAAAAATGACATGGACAAACATGATAAAAAGCTTCACCCCAGTGGTGAACAGTTTCAGACATTTTCTATGACATGTACATTTTCCCATGGCCCTGTTGGATACATGCCACGGGGTGCCACTGGGGTGCCCCTGGATACCTACATTGATACTCACTGAATGTATAAACCATGTTAGCTCCTAGTAGGTGTTCAATGAATTTTGTTTCCTCCTCTCTTCTCCTGAGAACTTTCTTGTGCCTCTGGTATGATGATTTCTATGGAGCTCATTCATTCTTTCTTTCTTTCTTTCTTTCTTTCTTTTTTTTTTAAGATTTTATTTATTTACTTGACACACAGAGAGAGATCGCAAGTAGGAAGAGAGGCAGGCGAGGGAGTGGGGGTAGGCAGGCTTCCTGCTGAGCAGAGAGCCTGATGCAGGACTTGATCCCATGACCCTGAGATCATGACCTGAGCCGAAGGCAGAGGCTCAACCCACTGAGCCATCCAGGCACCCTATGGAGCTCATTCTCTCTTTTTTTAAAAAAAATTTTATTTATTTATTTGACAGAGATCACAAGTAGGCAGAGAGGCAGGCAGAGAGAGAGGGGGAAGCAGGATCCCCACCCAGCAGAGAGCCGGTGGGGTCAAGACCCTGAGATCATGACCTGAGCCGAAGGCAGAGGCCTAACCCACTAAGCCACCCAGGCGCCCCTATGGAGCTCATTCTTATTCAGTGTTACGAACTGTAGGCTTTGTCTTCTGAACTAGCTCATGAACTCATCTGGTGGGAGGGGGGCTCTATCTTCTGCTCCTTTTACGCTCCCCACAGGGTCAGGTGTATGACAGTTGGGTAGATGTGCTTTTGAAAAACACATTGTTGAGAACCTATTAGAATTGATAAGCCAAATGAAATAAGTATGTGCGCTTTTATATTAATCGGGAAACTCATTCGGAAATGTTATAACGTAGCGACAGCGCCCTGGCTACGATCGATACGCTATTATTTCCTCCCCCATAGCACTTCATTTCCCGCAATGGTGGTGTCTGGGCACCGGGGACGGCAGTCACACCTACCAGCATCGCACCGAGAGCAAACAGGAGATGCCGAAGCAACTGTTGAATTCACTGAATGGTAGTGAAATATGGGCTCGCTGTTACTGATGAGAGAACAAAGGAAAACACAGAACCTGTTTAAGACATGAAAGATGTTAGTGTCAGGATGAGCAATGAGTTCGTACCTCTACCAAATGTGCAAAGCAGGTTTTTGGAGACAAAAACAAAAGGTTATTTTGAAGGCAATCAATTTTGTTTAATTTTAACATGGCCACATTTGTGCCAAGCGATCAACATTTTCTCGTTAGCTTAGCAACTGTGATATGGCCAAAATATTTGGCAAGACGCTGATTTCAGAAGTCAGGTGTTGTGCCAACCTTGCTAAATGATCTAGATGTAATTTTTAAACCACCCAACCACTTCTCGATGATTTCAATGGGCTGTAATAACTTTCATCAAACGAAAGATCTTTTCCTGAGGGGGGAAGAAAGATACTGAAAGTAGTGAAGATAATGTTGAATATTAGAAGAAAAGGAACACTCTGGAGGTGTTTGAAAGGTAGAGATATTGGATATTAAAGAAAAATCACTCCCCGAAGGAATCTGCCACTACAGTTCTCACAAGGCCAAGAGCACAGAGGGGTCCTGGGGAGCTGCTCTCCCCCACCCCGCTCCGGGGGCGATGCAGTGAGAATGAAGGGTCCGTACCCCTCACGCTGAAATTCATTTTTATTTTGACTTTACCTTTTCATGTCAATTAGAGACTCTTTGTTAAAATGCTTACATAATTTTCACAGAACGACGTTATTGCAGACTGGAGGAAATAAAGCCTCTTAAATGTGACTGATGTACTCACAAATTCCGCCCAGAGCGCCATTTCTCAAGGGGGCCTTCTGCATAGCATCCTTTTAAAGTACAGCAGGGAGAGAGGTAAACACCCAAGAGATCCAAGCAAGGCTTTTGGCTGAGATGGGGGAAAAGCTCCTTGTTCAAACAGCCGACAAAGGTTGCTGGGAACGAGATCGTCCTTTGCCTTGGACTCATCTCCGCGCTCCCTTCCTGTCTTGTGATAAGGTTACACTGAATGGGGCTGGCATCCTTCAAGGTTACTGTTCCAGAAAATATTTGCAAATAATGTGACGTGCTGTCAGCTAGCAGGCTGCAGTGAATTCTTATAATTCAACATACTAATGTAGTTTTTCATGCCTTAAGCTATAAATAAGTTGGATATGCAAAAGTTTCTATAATGTTTATTTAATAACAATATTTAAAAAATAAATCTTGATTATTCCATCGCACTCCAGTGGAAATCTTCCACTCTGATGGTTGTCTGTGACCTCAGGCGGTTTCTTCTTGCCTTTGTCTCATTTGATATCACTGAAGAAACACGCTTGTTTTTCTTTTCAGGCTTTTGGAAGGAGCCCTCTGTCGCTTCTGCCTACATGCTCCTCATCCAAGTCTCTGCTCGTTAAAGGACTGAACTCAATTCAAGTCGAATAACCCCAGCGGGATGGCACCTCCATGGGCATGGGGCCCTGGGCTGGGGCCACGGGAAGACGAAGTGGGTGTTCCCAGACCCCACTCCCTGACTCAGAAAAGACCAATCGTACCACAAAATGAGTGCTGTCACCTTTAAGAGAACACTGAAGGAATTACTGACCAGTTCCCCAGGAAGTGGCCCGCAGTGGGACCTGCCAAGAGGTATTTAAGTTGCCACCAGGTTGTGAGCAGGGCGACCTGCCTGCACAGACAGGGAGGTGGAGAGAGTGTGGCTCGTTAAGGCAAGGCAAATCATAGTGGTAATTTTTCTACTGGTAAGTTTCTGGAATGAGATCATTTAAACTATAGATCTGCTGAGTACATCTGCATGGCCCTGGGCGTGCCTGGCAGGGGGCCTCCAGGAACTTCTTGGAGCTGGGCACAAGCCAAGAGCACCAGGGCTGGTGTCGGAAGGGACTGGGTCCCCTGTACTGATGGGCATCGGTCCATTCGGAGGGTCCAGTCTATGTGTTCTACCTCTGGGGTTGGGTTGCTGTCACTGATCCTAAAGGAGCCTGGTGTCTGACAATGAAAGGACATAAAAGGGATGATCATGCTTAACCACAGATCCATGCTGCGATTGCCCCACACTTTCAACAAGGTCGGAGTGGGACCCTGGGTGGGGGCTAAGGGAGGGAACCACGTTGTGGCATCATGTGGTCCCCGGGGATGTCCCCAGAGCCAGGGCTGGTCCTGCCTTTGTGGAATGCAGCCATGTGCACAGAGGTGGCCAGTGGCCAGGGGATAGCTGGGAAAAAAGAGGTCAGCATCCACACACACACACACCCCCGACCCACTGGGGGCAGCCGGTGCGGCTTCTCCAGTCACTCTGTCTGGTTTTTTGAAAAAAACAACTTAATTCAAGTATGCTCCACACACCATACAATTTGCCCATTTAAAAATGTACAATTCAGTGGTTTTATAGTCAGAGTTCCGTATCTACCACCACAATCAATTTCAAACATTTCTATTAAAACCCCACCTACCTTATCTGTTCCCCATCCCCCGTTCCTCTCTCCTTCATCCCACCCCCCCGCCAGACTCCCCCTCATCTGCTTTCTGTCTCTATAGATTTGCCATTCTGGACATTTCATAGGAGCGGGATCATGTAATATGCGGTCTTGCCTGCTAGCTTCTTTCACTCAGCACGTTTTCTGGGTTCATCCATGTTGGAGAGGGACCATAAGCTCCTTAAGCAGCCGGCACACAGTAGGTGTTAAAATACGTGTTGGATGAAATAGTGCGCTGGTAGGAGTAGCTATGGGGCGGCCGTGACCTGGCCTGCCGCCGGAACACCTGGATGCCTTCCTCCCTGTTCGGCCCCTCGTGCCTTCCTTTAGTCCCACCAGGAACGTGGGCTCTGCTTCATGGAGACTTGGGCCACTCTGAGACTGTAAATGAGTTTTGAGATCATAATGTGCTATCTAAATTTAGGGAAACATAATGAACAGGGCAGTTAAAAAACACAAAATAGGTTCATCTTCTGGGGCAGAGCTAACTTAGCAATGGCCAATGGCTTAGCGGCACGGATAGTAATTTTATGAAGATTTCCCCTCCCCCTTCCTCCCCCACAATAAAATATGTAGGTGAGGGTTAAGCCAGGCTTGAAAATATTTTTGTTGCTTTTCGAGCATACACAATTTTGGGGAAAAGAATTTACTCATTGTAGTTATACTCTACTGAGCAGAAATATATCTACAACTATGATGTCTTTTTATATTTTAAATAAGTAGACTGGCTTTTTTTTTTCCTCAAGCGAAGTCATAATTGTGTTTATTTTAAATTTATATCCTGTCTGCTTCAAAAAGGAATTTGAGGCAGCCAGGAAAATCATAAGCTATAAAATGAGCAAGCTCCATTTTATACTAATAAAATAAAAGTTAGGATCTCATCAGTGAAACAACTTCTCTTTGTGCTATACTGTGTGCAAATATTTGGATTACTAAAGTGAATTTATGAAGCAATTACTTTTAATGCTATAAGAGGAAATTAAGTACTCATTGATTCTTGATTTATAAGCTAGAGCTAAAGATCATGAAAAAGCAAATATAACTTAATTAAATGTCCCTTGGCTTTGCTACTATTGAGGTCTTCACTCATAAAGTTAGTAAAACAAACCATTCCTAGAACATAAATGTATATTGGTTCTTCCAGTTGGGAAGGCAAATAATTTACTGGTTAAATATATTCAGCAAAGTTAACCCAAGTGAGAGATTTTCCCAGTGTCCTCTGGGCTTGAAAAGATAAAAGCTATTGTAGTTTTAGGGAAACCATTGTCCTGGGAATGATAGGCACTAACTTGCTGTAAAAAGGAGTAAACAAAAGGGCATCTCATTTTTTTTCTATTAGAAAATACATTTTAATATGCTCACAAAATAGACTATAGATCTGTGAAAGAAATAGAGCTTTATAGTCTATTCATTGGCTATATACTTGTGGTTATTCATTGCTGACAGTGAACGCATTAACCTGGGATAATTTAATTGAATCTTCTAGTAATGTTGCTATTTTTCTACTCTGAAGTGTAAATGATTTTTAAAAATTGGGTTCTAAAATGTAACACTTCAAGTGATGTATACAGCAAATGAAGGAGCCAGTGCAAGTCCCCTTTGGTGTTCCATGAGTTATTGATTAGAAAACAAAGAATAAAGAAAGGAAAAATAAAAGAAAGAAAAAACATAGCAGCAAAAGGGTGGGAGATGGAAATTAGACCCATTGGACAAGGAGTGTCAGGAACCTCCCCTACATCTCTCTTCCTGCAATTGCTGGTCTTTTGCAGAGGTGAGTGGGGTCAGGATTCGGGTCTCCTATCTGGCTGAGTACTGGGAGGATTTATTCAAGTAAACTGTAAATGAGCATGCTCAGCCAGAGTCTGGATGTTTCTCCTGGCTAATGTAGGTTTTGACAAATTCTCTTCTCCATTACTAGGATAGGTTGGAATCTCACCTTCAAGGGCATATCATGCTGGTTTGAGGAGGAAGTAACAAGAGAATCAGCTTTTAGATTCTAACCAGGAAATGTAAAGATAACCACTATGAAAAACAGCATATACTCACTTCAAGAGGATGAGGTCATCATCAGTGAGATCTGGACTTCATGGGTGTTTTCTAGGAAGTACTGATGGGCTAGCAGACTTTCTCTCGGGTTGGCCTTGTGCTAGGCAAACATTTTTATCTAGTGGTTGTTTTGGCATTAGGGGCATTTTGTGGTGATGGAGATGTGTTTTCCACCCTGTGACTGAGTCCATGAGCTCGGCCTCACTGGCAATATGTTCTAATCACAGGTACTAACTGGACCCGGTTTGCAAGCTGGTCAGACTAAGAGTATGTTAAGAATATAAGAAAATCAAAGTGAAGAGACATATTAGTTTGCTAGGGCTGCCATAACAAGTACCATGGACTAAGGGCTTAAACCACAGACATTTATTTTCTTACAATTCTGGGGTCTGGGAGTCTGAGGTCAAGGTGTCTGTGGAGTTGGTGTCTTCAGAGTCCTCTGTTCTTGGCTTGCAGATGGTCCTCTTCTTTCTCTCCCTGTGTCTTCACATGGTTCTCCTCTGTGTGTCTGTCTTTATTTTTTTGTCTTGTAAGGACACCCGTCAATGGATTAGGCATTATCTAACTGCCTGCTGAGGTAGGTTAGTTTTCTTCTGGAGAGCAGAGAGCATTTGATGAATAGAATAACGTTGAACTTTGATTTTCATAACTCCTTGGGAATGGAAGGCAAAGTTCAAGATCTAAATGAGGATGGAGTCTAAAAAGAGAATCCCTGCTGGTACTCTAAAGTAGTAGTTCTTTCCTAACTGGGGGTGATTTGGCCTACCAGGCTAAATGGGGCATTGTCTGGAGACATTTTTGATTATCGTGGCTGGAGAGGTCTACTGGCATTTTCTGGATGCAGCAATGCTGCTAAACACCCTGCGATGTACAAGACAACCTCCCACAACAGAGAATTATCTGGTCCAAAATGTCAATAGTGACAAGGTTGAGAAACTGTTCTAAAAGGTTACATCATTAGTATTAGAGTGGACTAGAAATTAAACCACTTTCCTCCCATCTCACAAAATTCAAGTAAAATTATCTTTCTAAAACATTGTGGTAGGGAAGGTGTTCCTCCATGAGAGTCTATAAGCACAAGGTTTATACCTCAACTTTATTCTGAGGCCATTTTATCTCAGGCAAATTTAAAGGGGTTCCAGGCTAATCATCCTCCTAAGTGCTTGACAGAGGCAAATTACCTCTCTCTGGGCAAGTCCACCTTCAACTTGGGTCTCAACTAACCCACACCTACAAACTCCTGAGAAATACATATGTAGTAAAAGCCACAAGAAAATAAGCAAGAGGAAAAGTCAGCAGAGAGAGGAGGATCAGAAACCCAAATGAGTCAGTTGTTGAAATTAACAAAGAGAGAATATACAATAATGAAAGTTAAATGTTTAAAGAAATAAAATGAGTACATGAAACGATGATTAAAGAATAAGAAACTATACATAATGACTGAGCAGACTTGAAAATTTTAGCATATAGAATTTTTAAAATGAAAACCAAAATGATTAATATTGAAAACTCCACGGAAGGCAATTAGACACAACTGATGAGAATCTGTAAACTAAAAGGCAGGTGTAAAAATGTTCCCAGTGTAAAAAATTTCCCAGGGAAGCACAGAGAGATTAAGACATGGACAAGTAGAAAGAATGACAAGGAGATGTGCAGGATGGAGAGATGGTTCAGCATAAGTCTGATCAGAGTTTCTGAAAGAGAATAGAGAGAAAATGGCACACAGTCACTGTCTAAAGAGATAATCATCAGTCATTTCCCACATTGCATGAAAGATGCCAGTGTACAGAATGAGAAAGCCCAGGTATGCCCAAGCAAGATAGAAAAAGAAGAGGAAATCCTACACATAGGCTCACCATAATGATACTGGAGACCGTCAGGAACAGAGACAAGCTTAAAAAATATTCAGAGGGAATTCAGTTACCTTCAAATGAATGGCCATTAGACTGACCACTGATTTCTGTGTAGGAACAACAGAAACCTAAGCAGAGTAGAATGCTATCGTCATCACCCTAAGAGGAAATCACTATCAACCTAGAGTAATGTACCCAATAATATATCTTTCTAGAAAACTGAGAGACTTTGCTATCTGTAGGCTCAAAGCACGGGAAATTCTAAAAGAGGGATGTTAGGCAGAAGGAATGTGATCAGGATGGAAGGTTTGAGAAGTGAGAAGGAGGAAAGACTGAAGGAAGTATGCACCCAAACAAACGTGGGCTGAAGAAAACAATATCAGCAATTCTCCTGGTTGGAAAAAAAAGAACTCTTATAAAATAAAGCTAATGTCTGGAGGAGGTGCTCAGAATTAAAGTGCTCTAAGGCCTTGTGTTGTTTCGGAGGAGAGTAAAGATCGTTATTAGATACACATTTTGGAAAATTCAACGTGTGTGTGAAAATCCCTAGAGTAGCTCTTAAAATAATGAAAACGAGACTCATAATTTCTAAACCAATAGAGGAAAAAGGGAAGGACCCATGTACAAAAGTTTGGGAACAAAATTAAAATAAATATTGTTTAGGGTGACAAACATAATAAAACTAGAAAGAAAAATAAGAGGGATACACACAGAAGTCAGGATCGTGGTGACTTGGTGGGGGTGGGAGGAAACAGAAGATCACACAGGGCCCTGACTTCAAAGGCAGTTGGCCATTTTTTCCTTACTGGGTGATGGGTCCGTGATCATCGATTTTCTATTATCTACATCTCAAATTTAATTCATAGTCTTTTGTGTCTATTCAGCATTTGATTATAAAAACAATAGATTTAAAAAAAAACAATAGATTTTCAAAAGAAAAGGATAAAAAACCTCCCATTAAACACTTTCCAATTTCTGTAACACTAATACCACTTCGAGGCAGAGAGATTTTTGTAAGGGGCTCATTGCCCTCTCCTAAGGCTTCGGGGGGCCGACATGATACTTCTTAATTCTCACATCTTCGTTGGCACCTCACTTAGCATGGTGGACTGAGAAGGTTTCAACGCATGCTGCTGTGTTTAACTGAGTTTATCCAAAAGAAGCTATAACTATCAGTAAGACGACTGTACTTAGAAATTGAAGGAACACTCTCCAATATTCGTCAAATAATTTATTTTTTTAAAGATTTTTTATTTATTTATTTGACAGACAGAGAGATCACAAGTAGGCAGAGAGGCAGGCAGAGAGAGGGGGAAGCAGGCTCCCTGTTGAGCAGAGAGCCCGATGTGGGGCTCGATCCCAGGACCTGGGATCATGACCTGAGCCGAAGGCAGAGGCTTTAACCCACTGAGCCACCCAGGCACCCCTCGTCAAATAATGTAAATAAACATTGTTTTTCGGGACAAATGTTAAAGTCGTGTCCTTCGTCGCTTCAGAGGGCTGTCTTGATTTGGGTTCCCCTGGAAGCAGATTCTGAGATAAGGATTCAAGGTATTTTGTTTGTAAGGAGCTGAGACAGGGAAAGCAAGGAAGCCAAAAAAGGATGTTATGGAGCCAGTCACTGGGGTGGCTCTATTCCTCTGGGACCTCCAGCCAGAAGTCAACCCAACCGCACGCTGAGGTGGTGGGTATCTGTTACCACTTCCCTGGCAGTAGGTGACACTGCCTCCCTGGCGATCCCTCTTCAAACGGCTGGTTTGTCCTGTGTCCACATTTGGAGACAAAGCCCATCGGCAGACCTGCACTCCTCCTTTGGCTTGTAGAGGTGAAAACTGGGGGATGTGGGCAGGACACCTACAGCGGGTGTGGGGGCCTGGCAGCCTTCTGTGTAGAACGAGGAGATTTGTGAGCTCAGGCAGGAGAGTGGTACTTACCCTGGAGGAAAGAAGCAAGAGAAAGGAGATGTGAGATAGTAAAGGGGGTTGAAAATAAAGGGGCAGCCACAGTGAGTGCCATGGTCCCAGGGGCAGAAAGTGGGCAGATGTGCAGGGACGCCCCAGACCATGACAGCTGTGACAGTGACTGGGGCTTCTCTGAACCTGGAGGTGCAGAATTAAGGGCACCACAAGCACAAGCATTCTACAGATGTCAAGGCTGAAAAGATCACCAGTGCGCGTTGCAGTTATCATGAGAAAGGTTAACTTTTTCTTGAAGGGCAGATGTATCAAGGGGTCGTTTGGACATATCACTCCTAAGGGTGGATCAGTGATGTGGTTTCATTTCTAAAGGACTTAAGTAGATAAACATATGGAAACGTACTATATAGGATAGGCAAAGATAGGGCAAACAGAATGAGCAAAACAGATTACAGTATGAATAGCACATAAAGAAAAATTCAAGGAAAGATGCATTAAATGAGACAATTGATATGAAGGTAGTGAATGAGCATTTGTTGATTGTTTTTCCAGAACCTATTCCCCCAATATTGTCTTGATTTCCCTTGAGGGGAAATACCCTTGAGGACTTTATCTTTCTTCCATTATTGGCCATGTGTTTTGAGCTGGGGATCACACGCTTTCAGCTTTGGGATGGGACCGCAAAAGAACACAGATACTCCAAAAGACAGAGTAGAGAGAGAGAAACCAAGATCTGGGTGGTGTCAAATCGGGTACTGGATCAAACTTCACCTAAATCTTGATTTGTTAGTTACTGGAACCAGTACATTCCATTTATTATCTAAGAAAGTTTGAGTCAGGGTTTCTATCATTTCCAATGTAAAGAGTCTTCACTAACACAAAGGGTATAGTATACAATCAAGATAAAATTGTCCTAATCTTTATTAAGAAAATAAAATCTATCATCAAAATATATAAAGGAAAAAAACTCGAGAAATGCAGGAGGAAAAAAATAGAAATTAAATTTTAATGGAAGACTTTAAAACTCCTCTTTAGGGACCAAATAGGAAACAAAAGTGAACAGGTAGAAATGTGAATAACGTAATTTAACAAAAATGATCTAATCGATATATCAATTTTATGCAGTCTACCTTTTCAAGTGCCAGTGGTTACATTTACACATTTCCATAGCTGAACCATGACAAAAACTGAGTGTGTTCCCTAAGGAAGAAAAAGTACCACAGTCTCTGCCAAATATTCTGGGAGCTAATAACAAAGGTGGAAAAGAAACAAATTCAAAAATCCTCCAAACCAAACAATCTCCCTTTTAACCCATTTTTTTTTTTTAGTTAAAAAGGAGATGAAACCTGTAACTATACATATAGAATATCTAGGAAATACTGACAATAAAAGTATAATTTTAAAGTCAATCAGAGAAAGATAATTATCATATGATCTCACTGATATGTGGAATTTAAGAAACAAAGCAGAGGATCAGAGGGGAAGGGAGGAAAAAAATGAAACAAGATGAAACCAGAGTGGGAGACAAAACAGAAGAAAGTCTTAATCAGGGGCCTTCTGGGTGGCTCAGTGGGTTAAACCCTCTGCCTTTGGCTCAGGTCATTATCCCAGAGTCCTGGGATCGAGCCCCACATTGGGCTCTCTGCTCAGCGGGGGGGAGCCTGCTTCCTCCTTTCTCTCTCTGCCTACTTGTGATCTCTGTCTGTCAAATAAATAAATAAATAAAATCTTAAAAAAAAAAAGAAAGAAAAGAAAGTCTTAATCATAGGAAACAAACTGAGGGTTGCTAGAGGGGCGGGAGGGTGGGGGTGATGGGATAGGGTACTGGGTGATGGAGATTGGGGGCAGTGTGTATTGTAATAGCACTGGTATTATGTAAGACTGATGAATCAAGACCTGTACCCCTGAAGCAAATAAAACATTACATGTTAATTAATTGAATTTAAATTAAAAAATAGTAAGAAAAATACAATTTAAAAAACAAGATATAGCTGAAATTGGACTCCATGGGCATTTTCTATGAAGCACTTTATTAAATAAGAAGGAAAAATATATAACTCGAGTATCCAATTCAGATAATAAAAAAGAATCTACTTTCTGCTCCGTTTTGCTATGAACCTAAAACCGCTCTAAAAATTAAAGTCTGTTTATTTTTTAATTTAATTTAATTTTTTTATTCATTTGACACAGAGATAGAGAGTACAAGTAGGCAGAGCAGCAGGCAGAGGGAGAGGAAAAAGCAGGCTCACCGCCGAGCAGGGAGCCCGATGTCGGGCTCGATCCCAGGACTCCAGGATCATGACCTGAGCCGAAGGCAGCTGCCCAACTGACCGAATCACCCAAGTGCCCCTAAAATCTGTTTTAAAAGAGAGCTCACCAGGGTGCCTGGATGGCCCAGTTGGTTAAGTGTCACACTCTTGATTTCGGCTCAGGCCATGATCTCAAGGTTGTGCGATTGAGCCCAAGCTGGGCTCTGCACTGGGCATGGAGCCTGCTTAAGATTCTCTTCCTCCCCCTCTGCCTGTTCCTCTCTATAAATAAATAAATAAATAAATAAATAAATAAATAAAATTTGCAAATTTTAAGAAAATAGAAGTAAAAACAGACGTAATATTACATAGTAATAAATTAGAAAATGGCATAGCTAATAAATACAAGAGAGAGTTCTTCGGGAGTTTGTGGGTAATTAATGCCTTATATTAACTAGCTTAGTCAAGACCTGGGAGAGAAAGCCCAAATACACAAAACTCAGATTCACACAGGGAAACTAAGAGCAGACGTTGATGAAATTTGAAGGACACTAAGATAGTACTTTGCTTAATTCCATACTAATCAACTTAAATGTAAGGATGAGGTAGATAATTTTCAAGGACAGTAAGATCATAATCAACTGAAAGGTAACTAGAAAATTTAAGTAGGCTAATAACTAAGGAATGGGCTGGAGGAAGTTAAGAAGTCCGTGTGTAAAGGTTTTACCCTGAGGGTTTCATGGTCAGTTCATTCAAACCTTCAAGGAACAGAGAATTCCTACGCTTCATTAGCTCTTGGAGAGCACAGACAAATAAGAAAAGCCTCTAAAATCTTGTTTGAATGCCAGAATTTGTAAAATAGAGCATGCACCAAACCAACAAACATACTGACAGATGAGCAGCAGGACAATCTCACTCAAACCCCAGGTAAAAATTAGAATCCTCTACTGAAATATAAAGTCTATGGGATATTAAAGGAATTTTACCAGAGGGATACCAAGACAGAGAGGCGTTCTTAGGAGAAAAGATGATTTAATAATAAGAAATGTACTAATGTATTCCATTACATATTATCAATAGA